>NC_136917.1:15879232-16306732 GCF_949752795.1 Hyperoodon ampullatus
GAGGGCAATCCTTTTAATGAGTTGTCTGCCTTCAGTTATGCTTGACTATAATGTTCTCCAGCTGATTTCTCAGTAATTGAGAGGCTCTGGCTTTTGAAGTCATCTTGTCAACCTGGTCTGTTGCTCTGTTCAACTTTGGGGTTACCCCTGAGAGGTGCACAGCCCCCATATCTCCAGGGTGCATTAGAACATGTGCTTGGAGCCTTGTTCAGTGGCCCCAGAGGGGCTTAACAAGCCCAGCTATTTCGGTAACCCCTGTCTTTGCTCACTTCCAGGGGAGAGTCAACACAACTTCTGAGCACCTGGTCTGCTAAACGGCTTTTCAAGCCTCACAGACTCCCTTTGAAAGAATCGTCTCAGACTCTTGGGACACCATCATGAAGGATTTTGTGTTGTGGACGTTTTTCTTCCTATGTTTAGCTGTCCAGAATCTGAATCTCTTTCCTGTGTTTGGGGAACTCCTACCACATGAATCTTAGTGAAAGGCAGGGTTCACCTCCTTCACTTTCCCAGCCTCCCTTGCAGTGTAAAGGACCAGGGTGCTGCCAGCCAGACCTCCACATTGTCAGATGGGACCTGGTGACTCCACAAAGATGGACAATGGAGAAACCACTGCAGGTGAAGCAGGCAGAGTAACAGAAACTTTTCACTTCTGGCACCAGCCCCTGGTGGCCAGCGCAGGACAGTCAAGGCAATTTGTGACATTTAGAGCTTGGTGGCTATAGCAGAAACAGGACAGGTTCTGTGGCTGGATGGTGGCCAAGGTTCTGGTTGCCCTTTCTTCAAAGCCTAGTCCCCCCCTTGGCGTTGTACATGGGGAAACTGAGGTGCCTGGAGGAGAAAGGCTTACAGAGCACAGACAGCCTGTAGTCTGGGACCGTCGTCCAGGTCTCCCGAGCTCCAGTTCAATGCACCTTCTTGGAGCTATATTCCCTCCTTAAACTTTTAAATCATCCAGGAAATATACTAAAGCCACTTAAAAGTGTAGGTCCTTCATTCCATGCCCTGAGACTATCTCACTCCATAAAACGGGCACTTACTGGGTACCTAGTAACTGTGCAGGCACCAGGAGAGTGTATTAGCTATTCTGTCACAAGCCATCCTTAAACTTAGTGGCTTAAAACCACAAGCATTTATTATTGCTTACGAGTCTTCAGGTCAGCCAAGTGGTCCTACTGGTCTTAGCTGGCTTATTGACACGTCTGCAGTTGGCAATGTGTCATCCATGTAGCTCTGCTGAGGTTGGCTGGGATCTCTCCCATGCCTGGGGGTTGGTTGGCTGTAGGATGGCTGTTCTCCATGTGGACTTCAGCCTCTGGCAGCCTAGCCTAGGATGATTCTCATGGTGATGGTCGGGTCCAAGACAGCAAGTGGTGGTCCTCAAGGCCTCCTGAGGCCAAGGCTTGGAAGGGGTGCACCCTCCCTTTCACTGCATCCTATTGGCCAAAGCAAGTCACACAACAGCCCAGCTTCAAGGGGTGGAGAAATAGGCTCAATCTCTTGTGGGAGGAGCTTCAAAGTCACATTGCAAAGGACAGTCTACTACAGACAAGAGACAAGAGACGGAGGTTATTTTATTTATGTGCTATCTATACCTCTACCTCATTGTTCAAAGGATTTAAGGTAGCTTATGAAACAAACAAGCAAATAACAATTGCAAATATAAGTAAGGAAACCAAAATCTAGAGGAAGAAAATCATAAGTTCTAGGAGAAAATCAAGACTCTGAGAAAATAAATAACTCCAAGAACTTCAGGGCTCTCTGCAGCATCCCCTCCTACCATCTCATCCAGCCCTTCACTGGACCCTCCACCTTCCCCTCTGTGCTGTGAGCATCTCAAGTCAGAGGTATAGCTTGCTTGTCCCTTGACTGGTATAGAGATTGGGTGCTTGGTTAAAGTCATTGATCTGCTTGTGGCTTATTCCACTGAGTGTGCCAGCAGCCAAAGTAGGGAGAAGGACACAACTGCCTAATTTTTATTGTGAGAGAGAAAATAATACCCTGCAAAGACTTCCCTTAACACCTACTTATGGAAAAAAGAAATAACCCTCATGTAGGGCTTCATCCAGGTGACCCTAATCACATAGAAGGCCAAGTCTCTATAATAAGCTGTTTCCTGGGCTGCCTCTGGATGAAGGATAAGGCAAAGATTGACAGACACAAGGCAGAGGGGAAACTAACACGATGTGGAAATCAGGTGAGTGGCGTGGCTCTGCAAAGGCACAGAGACCTCTGGTACAAGAAGCCAGGGATGCCCCCCTGCAAGGGGGAGCCACCGCTGCCTTACGGAAGCCTCAGTCTGCCAGGCACTGTACTAGGTACCACAGATCAGCATCTCCTTCTACTATCTACAACAACTCCCTGTGATGGGCATTTCCCCCTTTACGTGAGAGAAAACTGGGACTCAAGTTACGTGACTTGCCCAAGGTCCCATGGCTAGCGAGCAGCCAAAACCTGTCTGATTAGCATTAATTTTTCTTTCCCCTAGGCCACACAGAGAAGCAATCCGCCTCCTCAGGGGCTTCAACTATCATATTAAAAACAGAAAGCTGTGTGGGTCAGGAGAATGAAAACTTATGGTTCCTATAATTCACATCAGTCCCTGGATTTGGGGGTTTCTGCCTAGTTTTTCAGGCTTCAACTCAGAGGAGATGTTAGCATAGTTACAAACTCCTTCTCTCCTACAATCACTATTATATAATGGTAATAACGTGGATACATTTTATTTGTTTATAACATGCTTCTTCCATTAAGGAATTTGCAAAACAAAAACATATACAGTATATGATACAGAGAACATAAAAACGAAGGAAAAGAAAATTGTTCTGATCACAAGGTGGTATAGAATAATCTGAGATTGAGGTTTAAATCCAGTTCTGGGCTTCCTGGCAGCCAAAGCAAAAAGGAATACAAGATTAGTTATCCACGCGTTTTCAGAAGGGGAGGAGGGCATACCCTTTCCTTGGGTTTCTCCTAACACTGAATTCTAAAAGAAATTTACTTATGAAGGCACCACCGAGTGATACATAGACAAGGTCTTCAGTGATTTTTTTTGGTAATAAATACGTTAGTGAATTTCATATGGCTGTCTATGCATGACATTAAGGCTCAACTCAGAAAATAAAGTTCCAAGACAGGAATTCTGATGGGTACTGCTGATAGAAATGGGCTTTTATATACTGCTAATAAGGTCACACTGAATTGTGTCTTTTGGCATTCAGGCATACTATTGTGGTTCTTATGACAGTTAATGCTCAAAATCATTATTTCACTTTATATCAGTTAGGACCTTTTCAGTTGCAGGTGATAGGAAACCCAGCTCCAAAGTACTTTATCCAAAAAAAAGAAGTTTTGATTCATGTTAGTGAAAAGTCCTGGCTTCAGGCACAGCTAGATCCAGGGGTTCAAATACGGTCAAATAAGGTTGGTTTCTTGACAACTCTCAACACCATGTTGGCTCAGGATTCTTGTGGTGGCAAAATAGTTCCTGCAACTCTGAACCCTTTATCTGATCTGCTTCATGCCCAGGGCGAGAGAGAGCTCCCCCAGCAGAGAACTGTGCCAGCAGCCTCAGCAAAAAAAGAAAACATTTTCTTTTCATCATCTCAGGTTTTGTCATGAGTACAGCCTTGGGCCAACGATGGTGGCCAAGAGGAACGTGACACCGGCCTGGCTTAAGTCTCAGTCCCTTAACTTGGCTTAAGTCTCAGTCCCTTAACCTGACCACATACCTTGAGAACCATACAGAAGAAAAGGAAATGGATTATGAGGAGAGAAACTGCAGTGGTTCATAACACATGCTTTCTAAGTTCATGGACCTGCTTGCAAGAAAACAGGGCTCAATCTATGAAATCAGATTATTTTCAAAGGCCCAAGAGTTTACTAATTCCTTGCAGAATTTCATTCTTTTTTTAAAAATTCATTTATTTATTTATTCATTTATTTAGTTTTGGCTGCCTTGGGTCTTTGTTGCTGCACACGGGCTTTCTCTAGTTGCGGTGAGCAGGGGCTACTCTTCGTTGCGGTGTGCGGGCTTCTCATCGCGGTGGCTTCTCTTGTTGCAGAGCACAGGCTCTATGCGTGCGGGCTCAGTAGCTGTGGCGCATGGGCTCAGCAAATGTGGCTCATGGGCTCTAGAGCTCAGGCTCAGTAGTTGTGGCACACAGGTTTAGTTGCTCCATGGCATGTGGGATCTTCCTGGACCAGGGATCGAACCCGTGTCCCCTGCACTGGCAGGTGGATTCTTAACCACCTCATTCTTTTTTTAATGACCAATCAAATTTATGAGTATTAAATTATTGATAGAGAACTCTCTAATCCATTTTCTAGATGGGAAAATTAAGGCTGAGAGAGGGTGACTTGACTAATGGTCACTCTTACCATGCAGTAATTACAATCTCTTATATCTCCCATTTTTTTGGTTCTAAGATACACAGTTTTTTTTTCACATGTTAGCATCTCTGTAACTGAACTGTGTGGGAGTTATTAAGCTGCCTCCAAATACACTGGTTCTCTTTGCTCTAGGAACAAGGTAGCATGCACTTCTCCTGTTGCAAAGCCCTTGAAGTGCAATGTGCCTGTGTAACTTACTTTGGCCAACAGTGTGGTTTCCGAGTGGAAGCCTTGACAAGCCAGTGCAGCTTGCCATGTACCCTTGTCCCTGCCAAATATTGGCGGGAGCACAGGATGAGACGGAGCCTCCACTAGTCTGGGTTCTTGCCATGGTCTGAGTTGTGTCCCCTCAAAATTCTTATGTTGAAGTCCTAACCCCCAGTACCTGGGGATGGGACTGTATTTGGAAATAGGGCCTTTAAAGAGGCAATTAAGTTAAAATGAGGTCATTATGTGGGCCCTAATTCAGTATGACGTGTTTATAAGAAGAGGCGATTAAGACACAGACACACACAGAGGGAAGACCATGTGAAGACACAGGGAGAAGGCGGCTGTCTACAAACCGAGGAGAGAGGCCTCAGAAGAAATCAACCCTGCCAGTGCCTTAATCTTGGACTTGAAAGCTCCAGAACCAGTGAAGGAATAAATTTCTGTTGTTGAAGCCACCTGGCCTGTGGTACTTTCTTATGACAACCTGAGTAAACTAATACAGTCCCCAAGTGACCACAGTGAGCAAAGCCCTCGCACACCCTGCATTTGACATGTAACATAAACTGGAAATAAACTTTGATCGTGTAAGCCACTAGAACTCTGTAGTTGTTTGTTATAGCAGCATAACCTGCTCTATCTGAACTGAAAAGGATGTATCTCACAGTGGATGCAACAAGAAGGCAGGCAACATTTTTCTTTCTTAGAGAAAATACGATAATCATCTTGCAACCGATATCATTTTATGTTGATTGAAACATGGTACATGCAGCACGTAATGGTTGATCAAATATGTATACATCCGTTACTCCTTTGCATTTCCACAATTACACAGTTATAGAAGGAATGATAATAGTGATAGCAACAATAATAATAGCTAACATATTCAAGTACTTACCTTGTGATAGCTACAATGCTGGGCACTTTCTATATTTTATATTTGTAATCCTCTCCAAAAACCTATGAGGTATTTTTATCATGCCCATTCGAAGATGAGGAAATTTAAAGAGGTAAAATGAATCCCTGTACTCCCCACTGCCCCCTAGTAAATTGTAGAACTCAAACCAAGTCCTCTAAACCGAAGGTCTCTGCTTCATTCCAGGAGGCTGTCTATTGATAAAACTTTCCTTTTTATTATGGAAACCTCACTTATCTTTTATTTTAGAATATGTAATATACTTGATAGTAATAAAACTTTCATTTTTTAGTTTAGTAATTTAGGCTTTCCAGTGAAATCTAGGAAGCTTTCCTCCTTCGTCTGACTTAATACAACTTCAAATATCTAATATATGGAGTTAACTGCCACATATAAATACAGTGGAATTTTTTACGCTTCATATCCATAGCTCATGATATGCTATTTTTTTTTGTTCTGCCTGGAAAAACAGCCATTCTCTACAAACTGCGGGATGATTTATTTGATTGTTGTTATTCATGGCTAGGAAAAACTTAGAATGCTCAAAATAAGCAAAAACATTTCTGCAGCTGCTGCCGATGTTCTACTCCCCAATACAAAGTTGGCCTCAAATAGCAGTGATCATGCAGAAGTGCCAGCCTCACACTGAAGCCATTAGCACTTTAAAAGGAGCGTGTGCTAATGGGGATGTCCTTGTGAAAACTCTGATTACTGGGAGAGCGCCCAAGCTAATCTTTGACCCTGAAGTAAGCCCTGATCTCCATCTCCGGGGGTGGGGGTGGGACGGTCCTTGAATGCTAGCGCACCCTTTCTCATGTAACTGGAGCTGCGTGGAGCAGGGAAGGATGAGGTGTTAAGAGAGTCCTAATGAGCCATGTTACAGATGTATAAAACAGCTGGGGGGATGATGTCACTAGGCTCACCCTGCTGCCTCTGCTACTTGCTGCTGTTATTAGAAACAGACACTGGAAGAGGGCACCTAGAATGTGTGCCTGTCCCTTCGCGACCACTCTCTGGTCCTAATTAGGTAGGCTGGGCCCCAGCTGCTGCACATAAACCTCACCAGGTGACTCCAAACCGCCTAGGTTTATAATCCAGATGAGCTCTGCTGCAGCTTGCACTAGAAAGAGGCCATCTTCAGTGAGGGATTTATTGTACTTGTTACATTGTAAGCCTGACCCCTGGGTGGGTGGGGAGAAAAATGAAATTCTCAGGGAAAGGATCTGAAAAGACTACAATTAATCACAAACTCAGAAAATGTTCAATTAAGAGTGTGATTCTTAAACTGTCTGATATCGGGTGATGTCAGACTCTGTCATAGCTATAAGTTTAAGACTTATTTTCCAAAACAAACAGGAGGAATCATCCTGTCTTGTTGCTAACTCCAAACATACTTTTTTTTCCCTCATTAAGTCAGAATAGGAACCATTTAAATGCTCACTATGTGCCATGGGGTTACATAGAGTGGCTCCTTTAACAACTTTAGGAAAGATTGCTGCAGAAGAAATTAGGCTCAGAGAGGTGAAGGGACTTACCCAAAGTCACACAGCCAGGAACTGAAGTGGAATTTTAATCCAGCCCAGCTATCCTGCAGACCATGTTTCTGGCTTCCCCGACCACATTCATCACTCCCACTTCCATCCTAGGAGTGTTTCCTTGTTATACATTATCATACCACTGGTTTTCCTTTCCTCTTCCAATGATGGTAGAGTACCTTGTATTGTAATAACCCTTCTGCAAATAACAGTACGCCCTGGACAAAACAACTATTTGAAGGCAATGGAGGGTTACCAAAAGCAGAAAGAAACAAAAGGGAAGTTGACTAGGTTTTTTTCCTGAGAATATACCCCAATCTACTTAGCCCAGAGTGGTTAGAACTCAAGTAAAAAGCTTCACTTATACTGGATTGAAGAGTCAGAGGATGGAGTTTGAGGCTGCCAGAGGGTAGAAATCAAGGGAGAAATACTGGAAAGGAGGGAGCCACAAAATGTGAAACCTCAAAAATCTGCATCAAAACTACCTCAAATTCTTGTTGACTCCTGAACTGTGTGTGTGTAGGGAAAATTCCAAGATTCTCAGTAAAAAGCAGTATTTGGGAAGTTGACGAAATTGAGCAGCTTCAGCTTCTATTCATAACAGAGGAGACTGAGTTTGGATTTTAAACTGAACCAAGTCATCTGCTTGCTAGAACAAGAATCAACATTCTTCAAAGGAAGATAACTGAATCCAGAGGCTGTATAAGATATTGTTTAAAATCTTCAATATACAATAAAAAATTATTAGACATTCAAAGAAACAAAAAAAGTGTGACTCAATAGAAACTAACTCTGAGACTATCTAAATGTCTGAATTAGCAGAAGAGCACCTCTAAGGGGGTTTATAAATATGTTCAAGGATTTAGAGGAAAACATTGTTATAATTATAGAACAGATGAGGAATTTCAGCTAAGAAACTGAAACTAATGAAAAGAAGTAATAACACAATACACACACAAAGGAATAAACGTACAAATGATGGCCAACTCCTCATCAAAACAATAACATCCAGAAGGCAATGAAAATGTATCTTTAAAGTGTGAGTGAAAAAAATTATTAACCTAGGATTCTATGTTAAGTACAAATACCCTTCAAAAATGAAGGTAAAATAAAAATTTGGGGGGGTAAATAAAAATGTAGAGACTTTCTTACCAGTCAGCTTGAAATATAAAAATGCTAAATTAAGTTTTTTCAGGTTGAAAAGAAATGGCATCAGATGGAAACCCAGGTCTACTAGAAGGCTTGAAGAGCATCAGAAATAATAAATATGTGAGTAAGAACAAAAGGTTATATTTTTTCTTCTATTAATTAAAACAGTCAGTTTAAGGAAAAAAGAATATTTTGTGGGATTTATACATATATATAGGCAATGTATATGATAATAATGGCATGATGGGGAATCACATCAGATTTTTTTTCAGGCTGCATTAATTTATTTATTGCCAAGAGATTACCTACAACCATAACAAGGCATAAAAATTTCACTGTAAATTTTTCACTTTTTATATGGAAATAATTTCAAAATTAGAGAAAAGTTGCAAAACTGGAAACAATATATAGAACATTCATGTACTCTTTACCCATATTTACCCCCATTTATTTTATCATATGTTCCCTCTCATTCCGCCCCCACACACACACACACAATTTTTTCCCCCTGAATCACTTCAGGGTAGTTTGCATACATGTATACCTCATGGCTCTTTACCCCTAAGTATTTCAGTGTGTATTTCCTAAGAATAAAGATATTTCCTGGGAGTTCCCTGGTGGCCTAGTGGTTAGGAGTCTGGGCTTTCACCATCATGGCCTTGGTTCAATCCCTGGTCAGGGAACTGAGATCCCACAAGTCGCACAGTGTGGTTAAAGGGAAAAAAAAAAAAAAGATATTTCCTTAGGTAACCATAGTTTAGTTATCAAGTTCAGTACATTGTAAGTTGATATAATACTTTTATCTAGTCCAATTTTTACCTAATTAAACATTGATACAAACTTTTATTCAATTCTAATTTTATCCATTTTGTCTAAATAATGTGCTATACAGAATTTTTTGTCTTTATTTTAGGATCCAGCCTGGGATCAGGTATTGAACTTAATTGTCACGTCTTTTTAGTCTCCTTTTATCTGGAATAAATCCACAGCCTTCTGTCTTTTATAACATTGATATTTTTAAAGAATTCAGTTCCTTCTTTTTTTAAAATAGATTTTCCCCCCATAATCTCCTTATAGTTAGATTCAGCTTTTGTATTCCAGGCTGTGATACTGTGTCCTTCTCAGCTCATTGCATCTGAGGGTAAATAATGTCCATCTACCCCTCAAAGTTGATGTTAATTTTGATCATGCAGAGAAGGTGTTCCCCAATTTCTCTACTGTATAGTTACTATTCTTCACTTCCAACAAATACATGATCTGTGGAGAGACACCTTAACATCATGCAAATATACTGCTCCTTATCAAAACCCCCTCCTAGATTTACCAGCTATTGAGTAAGTATCCTTGCCTGGACCGTCTTTACCATGATGGTTGCAGAATGATTTTTTAACTCTAGCATCCTCCACATTAATCAGTCAGTCAACAACATTCTGCTGTAAGCAAGAGCTCTCCTTACTCCCCATGTACTTTTCTATCTATTTATTATCAGTATTAACTCATGAATCATTATTTTTCAATGTCTTAAAATTAATTGTTGTCCTTAATTTTCTTAGTGCTCAGGTTGTCCCTCATTTGACCAGCGAGAGCCCCTTCAAACGGGCTCCAATGTCTTGTGACTTGCATAGGCAAGTCACGTTTTATTTTCCAGCATAACAAAATACTTCAGGCTTATCTTGTACTCACCCTGCCTCAGCCCTGAAATCAGCCATTTCTCTGAGGATCCCTGGTTGCTTTAAGAGACAAGATCTGGACACTAGGTGTGCTCATTGCTCCAGCAAAATATTTTACAGAATTCAACAAAGTGATCCTGCAAAGGACATGAAATAGCCAAATATAGAAAAAGAAGAACAAAGCTGAAGGACTTATACTACCTGACTTCAAGACTTACTATATGTAGTAATATATACAATAATCATGAGGTTATGGGAATGGCAAAAAGATAATTCGATGAAAGAGAATCATAGCCCCAAAACAGAACTACACATATACAATCAATAGGTTTTCTTTCTTTTTTAAAAGAAACAAAAACAAAAGCACCAAATCAACTGGGAAACAGAAAGTATTTTTGACAAATGATGCTAGAACTATATTTGTCCATATTTTAAAAAATAAAAACAAACAAAACCCACAACCCCTATCTTCCACCGTACATAAAAACTAATTTAAGATGAATTATAGACCTACACATAGAAGTTAAATCTATAAAGCCTCTAAAGGAAAAAGGAGAATATCTTCCTGAACCTGGGGTAAGCAAAAATTTCTTAGGGCTCAGAAAGCAAAAACAATAAAAGAAAAATTTGACAAATTAGAGTCCATCAAAATTAAAACTTCTGCTTATCAGAAGACACCATCATGATACGCGAAGAAGCAAGTCACAGACTGGGAGAAAACATTTGTAAAACATATACCTGACAAAGGATTTGTACTCAGAATATATAACAAGCTCCTACAACTCAAACACAAAAATATTTAAATTACTTTATTGTCAAAAGACTTGAACAGACATTTCACAAAGACATACCAATGACCTTTGAGAACACAAAAAAGTCCTCAACATCATTTGTCATCAGACAAATGAAAATTAAAACTACAATGAGATACCTCTGCATAGCCACTAACTAGGATAGCTAAAATTTTAAATACCGGCAACTTTAAATGTTGAGTAAGATGTGAAGCAATAGGAAATCTCATACATAGTTATTGGGAGTACAAAATGGTACAACCACTTCAGAAAACCACCTGGCTATTTCTTATAAAGTTAATTATATGTGAGTTGTATTCAAAAAATTTGTTTACCAACCCCTCCCCCCAAAAAACCCATGGGGAAAAAAGATTAAATATACACCCACCCTATAATCCAGCAATTTTACTTTTATGTATTTACCCAAAAAGAATGAAAATATATGTTCACAAAAACACATTTACCTGAGTCCTCATAGCAGCTTTATTCATATAGTTCCATTCCTATGAGATTCTAGGATAGGCAAAATCTACATGATGAACCTACAAAAAAAAAAAATCAGAAAAATTACTGGGGAAATAGGTATACATATAATTCCCAGTTTTGCTAACTAAGAGATTTTATAAGCAATGCCACATAAGTAGCAAGGCACACACCGTGCACTCAGATCTTGGTTTCAAAATACCATTCTCTACTAAAAAGGAGCCAACAAATGTTTCTTGGGGGAAAATGCTGATTTCAGGGTTGGGACAGATGAGGCTGGAGCTCCTGATTGAACCCAAAAGTAGGACTGTGTCAAAAAATGGAGCCATATCCAAAGACACAGCAGCCAGCTTGGAGGGGCTCCCACTGCCAAATCTGAGATCACTTAAATATCAAAATAAATATTTTACATGGAGTAAAATAAGAATCCAGGAGACCATAATAATACCTTTTTTTCAAAAAGAATAAGTTCATAAATGGGAGAGAAGAGAAAGGTTTTTTTCCTTAGAATGCCTGTTAATTGATATAAAAGGAATCATAGAGTTAGAAAATTGTTCATGGGTGATTAAACCAGTGGATGACTGTTTGGTGAGGAGCAGGAGATTGACAAAGTCTCATCGTCTTCCCCAGATGATTTATTAAGTACAACCAGGAAGAGTGGCGTTATAGTGAAGAATCTTGGCATATATCACTTTAATCAAGTGAACAAAGCTAAAGTCATCAAAACTGGGAGAGAGCAACCCCATGTGCCTTCAGACACAAAGCCTTCAAAAAGACACACCATCACTTTGATGGTATTCCTGCCCCAAAAGGCATAATGTGAATATAATTGTGAGAAAGAAAACACCAGGTACACTCAAATTTAGGGACACTCTGCAAAATAACTAGCCTTTCATTTTCAAAGAGGTTATGGTCACGAAACACAAAGAAAGGCTGACAGACAATTCTATACTAAAGAAGACTAAAAAAAACATAACAAGAAACACAATCCTGGTCCTGAATTGCCTCCTGGTCTGTATAAAAATGACTATTAAATACTAGATTAATTGGGTCAACTGATAAAATGTGAACATGGTCTGTGGGTTATATAATAGAATTGTATTAATGTTAATTTTCCTGGTTTTAATCCTTGTATTGTTGTTACGAAAGAGGATGTTTTTGTTCTTAGGCAAGACAGACTGAAATAATTAGAATGAAAGAAGCATCATATATATATGTAGAGACAGAAAGAAGTATGAATGAATGAATGATAAAGCAAATGGGGCAGCAGATAATAACTGGTGAATCATGGTAAAGGATGTTTAAGAATTCTTTGTCTTGGTCTTGCAACTTTTCTGTAAGTTTGAAATTACATAAAAATAAAAAGTTTAAAACTATTCAACTACACATGCTGATAAGTACAATGAAGAGATAAGGCATGGAAAGCCTTTAGCTCAGGGTAAGCCCCTAATAGATAGCACCTATTGTACTGATTCTTGTAGGTAGAAGAAAATGGGAAGGAAGGAGCTGAATTTCACAACAGTTAGATAACTCCTCTCACTTTTTGCCCAGCTCTCTCCTTACAGATGAGGTGGATGAGGCCCAGAGATGGGGAACTCCTGAGAAGTGGCAGGGTCTGGTTAGGTTTTGGTTTTTTACCCTATATCAGGAATATCCACAGTCTCCAGGGAAATGTGGGCTGCATGATATTTACATTGATAATATGGGGAGATCTTTTTTGAAGTAGGCCTTAGCTGTTATATAATGTAATCCAAATATCGAAATGCATCTGCTTTATTCCTGCAGTGATACACAGTAATAGGCCTAGAACAAGTGATGGTTCAGTCCTCCAATGTCGATGGGTCTACACTCATGTAGCTGACGTGTCTGTCACTCTTCTGTTACAATATGTTGGTCAGGACACTGATCAAGACCTTTTAAGCACACAGTAACAGAAAACCCAAACTAGAATGGGCTAAAATAACAGGAAATATATGTAAATAAATAGTCCAGGATCAGACTGGGTTCAGGCATGGCTTGATTCAGCACCTTAGACACTGGACTCTAGTCTGCCTCAGCATTCCACTCTGCTCTCCTGGGTCTGCAGGCTCCACTAGCTGGCAAGCTCCAGGCCCAAACTCAGCAAGAGAGAGCCAACATGCTTCTGTGGTGACAAGAAACAGCCTTACTTCTGTCTTTGATTGGCCCAGTTTGGTGCGGTTTGAATCGCGTGCCCATTCCTGAACCAATGACTCTGGTTAGGAGCATAACACACACTGACTGGCTTAGGGCAAAGTTAAGCACCGTACTCCTGGTACAGCTGAAGGACTCACATACAGTCTAAGTGGTAACCATCGTCCAAACTAAAATTGGGAGTTGACTTAAGAGTAAATGGATGTTTGAACATTTCTGAGTTAACCTGACCCAACAATAGCTACTGAAAGGAGCACACCAATAGCTCCTGTGACCCTCCCACTCCACTTACACACACATCCAAACCATAGGGAACTGAGCACCTGAACCAAAAGGAGCCAGTCCGAGCCAATCAGATTCCCTCTCTGTGATAGAGAGATTGTAAAAGTGGTCCCAATTCTTCATCCTTCCCAGTAGCCATACCCTTTGCAATGTAACTTCACAGCTTCACCCATCAAAAGGTAGAGCCTACAACAGGCACATGAAAAGATGTTCAACATAGCTAATTATTAGGGAGATGCAAATCAAAACTACAATGAGGTACCACTTCACACCAGTCAGAATGGCCATCATTCAGAAGTCTACAGATAACAAATGCTGGAGAGGGTGTGGAGAAAAGGGAACCCTCCTACATCGTTGATGGGAATGCAAATTGGTGCAGTCACTATGGAAAACAGTATGGAGGTTCCTCAAAAAACTAGAAATAGAGTTGCCATATGATCCTGAAATCCCACTCCTGGGCATATATCTGGACAAAACTGTAATTTGAAAACATATATGCACCCCTATGTCATAGCAGCATTATTCACAATAGCCAAGACATGGAAGCAATGTAAATGGATGGATAAAGAAGATGTGGTACATATATACAATGGGATACTACTCAGTCATAAAAAAGAATGAAATAATGCCATTTGCAGCAACATGGATGGACCTAGAGATTATCATACTAATTGAAGTAAGTCAGAAAGAGAAAGACAAATACCATACGATATCACTTATATGTGGAATCTAAAATATGACACAAATGAACTTATCAATGAAACAGAAACAGACTCACAGACATAGAGAACAGACTTGTGGTTGCCAAGGGGGAGGGGGAAAGGATGGATAGGGAGCATGGGATTAGCAGATGAAAACTATTATATATAGGATGGATAAACAACAAGGTCCTACTGTATAGTACAGGGAACTATATTCAGTATCCTGTGATAAACCATAATGGAAAAGAATATAAAAAAGAAAAAATATATATATATATCTGAATCACTTTGCCATACAGCAGAAATTAATACAACACTGTAAATCAACTATACTTCAATAAAATAAATTTAAAAAAATAAAAATGAAGATTAAGGAAAAAGGTTGAGTCTATTTCCCCTTCCCTTGATCCTGGGCTAAGCTTGTGACTTGCTTTGGACAAGAGAATGCAGCAGAAGCCAGGTTATACAAGCTCTCAGACTGGACTCAAGAGGCTATGAGTGCTTCCAATCTCTCTTGCTTTCTTCCTTGCTTCTCCATGAGGACAGGACTGAGCTAGCCTGTTGGAGCATGAGACACACAGAACAGAGCCCAGTCAGCCCATTTGTGCCTGGTGAGGTCTAGACATGTGAGAGAGCCTATCCAACATTCGCAAAGCCACCCAGCTCACCCAAAGCTGACCACAGATGCACATGTGAGTCCTGCCAAGCTCAGCTCAGACCAGCCAAACCACCCTGCAACCCACAGACCAGTATGCATCAATAAGTGTTTATTGTTATTCATCACTGAGGTGTTAATGATTGTTACACAGCATTATTGTGGTAATAGATAACTGATACACTCTCCTGAAAAACATCGGAGATGCCCAGAGATGGCAGTCAGAAAGGATGGTGTTGAACTTGTAGAGTCATATGGAGATGGGATTGAAAGTAGTGCCAAAATCTTGGTGCAAGCCAAAGTTGTGGGGAGACAGAAACCACAGGGAGGCAAAAAGACTGGTCTGTTGCCTTTCAGAGAGAAACAGATGCCAGGCGGCTCCACAAAGGGAGAAATGGGAAGACAAGTTGCCAGACCACTTTCCAGTTCCCAAAGGCCAGGCTTTGCTCTGCACTTTCTTTCCATGAGAATCCCTTCTATTAATCACCCTTTCATCTGAGCTATTTTAAATGGGTTTCTTTCCCTTCCTTACAGCCTTCCTTTTCCACTGTGGAGTAGATAAGTCTCAGTTATCGCAATCCCATTGAAAACTAACATATTTTCACAGATACACGTGGGACAAAACTTTGTCCAGAGCTTGGGTAATGGCCAGGAATATCAGAATATAGTTGTAGGATTTATACCCACCTCCATGATTCAAAGTCACTGGGGCTTCTGGATGGGCACTATTTTCATTCTGCCTTAGTTCATCAACTTAAAACCAAGCCACACCCCATAGTTTGGGCATCTACTCCTCCAGATCCCTTCATCTCCAGGTGTGTACAGTTAAGGCAGCCCCTTAGCCTTAACCAAGAGTCACAACTCCTGAGAAACCTGAGATTCTGTCCTAAAGTATGACCATGTCCACAAAATGGCATGGAACCTTCCAAATCTGTGATGGCAGAGTGGTCAGTCAGATCAGCAATGAAATATGAATTCTGCTTCCAGTTGCTGAATGCACATATTCAGTTTGAGTCTGGATTTCTGCACTTCCTTTGACAGAAGAGCACATGATGTGGTTTCTTTTCCCTTAATTCTCAACTATAGATTCACCCAGATGTCTCTTCTTCGCATCATTAAGAAAGAACAATCCTGAGGAGCCACTAGGGGGGTCAGTAGGTCAGGTCTCTCCAATCGCAAACTTCTTGGGTCTGAGAAACTCCAAAACTTCCCCCTGGGAAGCTGCATGAAACTAAGTGGATTCTTCAAACACAGATCAAACTTCTTTTAAATATCTGACAGTAGAAACTGACAGACTGACAAATAGAAAAGGCACAAATATTTAGAAATTCACAGCCTCCATGGATTTCTCCCTCCCTTACATCCTACAATGAATCACACCTGCAGAGTTCTCACCTTAGACCTTTCTCATGGTTAAGAGATGAAAGGAGGGTGTGAGGCCTCCTTTTCTGACTCAAGGAAAGGGTTAAAATGCTTTTTCCCTTTCTCTGCAGGTGCCCCCTCGGGGTTAAGTGAACTTAACATTTCCATGTTTAGACCAAACGCCGAAATTCCTTCCTGGCAGGTGTTCATGATGTGAGCAAATTAGATTTTGAAAGTACTTTTGCCACGAGTCTCAGGCCTGCAATATAGGTTACTTGTTGGAAGTCAGGGGCCAGCCAGTACCGCCTCTCTGAGACACTGGAAGTCGGGGCAGATGAAAAGGAGTGTTAATAAAGCATGGAATCCAGAATCAGGAACACCTGGGTTTGAATTCAGGTGCTGCCCCTCACCAGCCGTGCGACTTTGGGCATGTCACTGCAGCTCCCTGAACTGCAGCATCCTCCCTCAGACAGCGGGTATACCCACGCCTTCCTCACGGGGGCGTTCAGGAATCCGACGAGACGTCACATGTAAACTGTCTGGCTCGTGCTTAGCGTTTACCAAACAGTTGTGTATTAGTCAGGGCTCTTGATTACAAGCTGTGTGGTAATCAAATGGAATTTATTGGAAGGCTATCAGGGGCTCAGAGAATTGGCAGAGAGTAGTGATGAAGTCTGGAACATGGCCAGAAACCAGGAGATTGCTGGAGGGTTAAGCAACAGGGCCTTGGTAAGGTCACGGGAAGAGATGGCCGGCACGCTACCGCTGCCGCCTGAGAGCCTCCAGCCCCTCTTCCCATCACTCGCTCAAGGTGCCAGGTCCTGGAGGGAACATCTGGTTGCCCTCATCTGGATTCCATGCCCACCCCTGGTTGCAGCTGGAGCAGAGGGAGGGAGAACCGGCTGCTTATGCTTCCGTGGAGGAGGCAGGGGCACCTGCACCCACCCCCTACCCCCGCCATGACTACACACAGGGGCAGGAGGATGAGTCTCCATGGGGAAATCGAGGGGCTATTAGAAGGCAGTCTGGCTGCTGAATAGCCCCAAACCCACAAATGCTTGCTCCAGATGTTACTATTTAAATCCAAGAGAGAAGGCAGAGTCTTCTCCATGAGACCTGGGTGGAAGTTACATGGCATGGAAAAAACAGGGTGGGTTTGGGTTTCCTGCAAGCTCCATCTGCAGGGGTTACAATGACCTGAGGAAGCTAAGAGGCATAGCGCCCAAGCCTCTACTGATCCTGCCCATGACCTTGGGCAAGCAACTTCACCTGCCTGAGCTTCTATTCTGAGCTGGAAATGGCCATGAGAGTCCAACAAGATGATCCGCCCAGAACAAGAGCAGGCACGTGGCGAACATAGTAAGAGTTAGCACGGTGATTACAGTGCCTTCTGCACAGCTTCCCCGGCCGCCTGGGGGGCCCCAGAGCAGAGAAGCAGTGGGGCGAATACGCTACCCATATGATACAGGTATGCTGCCGACGTGGGCTGGGGACAGGGCCACAGACTCTTGTGGAGCCCCCAGCAATAACACGCTGTTATTAATGACTACGGGAGCCTGGGGTGTGCATTTCTCTCCTAACATAAAGATCCCTTCGCACCTAAAATACTCCCCCGAGTAACACTCGGTTCTGTCCTTGGAGGTTTTCCGGGGACACTGAGCAACTTACCTATTTTGCAGCCCAGAGCTTCCCATCCCACCCACTCGTGACTCTGCTGAAATGTCAGAGAAACCCCGGCCCAGCTTCATGTAACCTGAGAGTTGCCAAGGGCAGCCACCCTACGGAAAGAGAGTCTGGTTCAGTGAAAACATTTGAGATGGAGCAGACATACACATCTCTCTTTTTCTTTTTTCTGGAAGATGATTTTCCACAGTTAGCCACAAGATCCATTTTCTAAATGAGAAAATAATGTCTTGTATGTAGCCATTGGGAGCCAAAGCATTTATCATTGATGAACTCGGCAGCATTTATTAAGTACCTATTCTATATGGAACACTTCATTACATGCCTTTAAGGGATAACGGGGGAAGGCAAAACAAACACAGGATGTGCCCTGCCACTCATTTTCTCCTGGTTTCCAGGTTTCCCAGCCTTGTTCTTTGCTTCCAGTATAACACAGTGCTGACTCTGTCACATCCTTGCTGGAAATCCTTTATGGACTTTCCATTACCTTCAGGAGCCTCTTTGCACAATTTCCAAAGTCTTTCAGGACCTGGCTCCTGCCTACTTTTCCAGCCTTTCTTCCTTCCCTGTCCCT
The DNA here is from genome assembly GCF_949752795.1 of Hyperoodon ampullatus. NCBI lineage: Eukaryota > Metazoa > Chordata > Mammalia > Artiodactyla > Ziphiidae > Hyperoodon > Hyperoodon ampullatus. The sequence continues at coordinate 15,897,805 of NC_136917.1, forward strand.
CATGACTTCTACCTCCAGCCATTTGTTCACTCATTTCCCATTCATTCATTCCCCAAATACTTACTGGGCAGCCACTCCAAATTTGATACTCTGTCAGCTGCTAGCAGGGATACAAGACAATGAGCTCCCTTCTCTTAGGAAGCTTACATTCTAATGTAAGTGATGAGAGAAAGAAAGAGAGAGGAGTGTTGCAGACTGTGAAAAGTGCCACACACGGAATTCCCTGGTGGTCCAGTGGTTAGGACTCGGTGCTTTCACTGCCAAGGGCCCAGGTTCAATCCCTGGCTGGGGAACTAAGATCCACAAGCCACACAGCGTGGCCAGAAAAAAAAAAAAAGTACCACACACACGAATAAACACAAGAGGGTGATGTGGGGGAAGGGACCGGGGGCATTTAGATCCGGTGGTCAGCAAAGGCAGCCATACGTGAGTTGAGAACCAGCCCATCCAAAAGACTTGCAATTCCGTGATCGTCCAACACATGGGCTCTCCTCTGTGCGCACGCTCACACCACTGTCTCCGCCAAGATGCCCTCTTCGCCCCCCACCCCAATTCCTCTTCTGCCCATAAGGCTGGCTCAGTATCATCTCTGCAGGGTTAGCCAATCTGCCAAAGGCCGGCTTGAGCGTCCCTTGTCTGTGCTCCCCAGATGCCCTGAGTCTCTCTCCAGCTTAACTCCCCATTCCACTGTGACATACCTACTCCACCCCCATGATACCCAGCTTCAGGAGAGCAGTCACCCCTGCCTCGTGGGGAGAACCAGGGAAGGAGGAAAAAGCTAGAGGGAGCTTGGGGGGACCCAGATGGGGTCTGAGCTTGGTGAACATCAACAATTTTTTCCAGCATTTTTTGTTTGATTAAATCCCAAAGGACATTTTTCCCTCCAACTCCTTTTTCATTTAATTTTTAAGCCATATGGTTCTGATTCATTTGTACTTAACTAATTACAACATTGGTTTTGTAAGAGTTCTTTGATGTCCGTGAGTCTTCTGAGCCCTTTCATACAATTTTCTAACCCTTTTTACTGTGAAACCCAAAGTGGTCTTTCACCAGCAGTAAACAGCATCCAGTGCCAGAAGGTTACGGTTGGGTCCTGGTTTGGTCACAGGGACCAGGCCTTGTGGTTACAAGGCCTCGGAATTTGGCAAAATGTGTTTTTCGACTCCCAGTGAAATTCTAAAAAGGTTTTCAGAGAAATAATGGGAAGAGAACACGTAAATAAGAAAAGCAGCTCGTAAAAAGCAAGGCCTTTCCCTGCAGAGAAGCCCTCCTGTGGTCATGGCTTCCTCCAGGCTTGCCCCAGGGACAGCGGCCAGGAGCTGGATTGCTCAAGAAAGTCTGGAGGCATTTTCACTTTGCCATCCTGCCCTGCCTCTTAGGATCTTAGAAAGTGGCATTTGTGTAAACAGGTAGGATTTTATGGGGATACCAGTGTTCCAGCCAACTTGGCAGCCAAGTGCCTCTATTTTTGTTATAGAAGATGAAAGGAACTAAAACCAGCTGAGGGCCCACTGGGTGCCAGGTGCCCCGCCATGCCAAGGGCAGACAAAGAGGAAAAAATGCAGTCCTTGCTTGCAAAGAGTTCAGTGTCCAAAGCTGCAATAATGTGCAAGGGCAACTACTATTGGTTGACCTCTTACAATACACCAGGCAGTATACTGAGTGCTTCCAGAACGTTATTTCAATTGATATTTGGGACAAGTTGGGAGGCTGAGGCTCTTCATATCTCCCACTAGCACATGAGGAGGGTGAGCGACATGGTTGGTAAGCAGTAGAATTGGGATTGGAACCCAAATCAGTCTAACCTCAAAGACCATAGTCTGTGGATCATGCAAAGATGCTTGTAGGTAGGCCCATGGATTCTGAGAAGGTGCATGCCAGGAATCAGGCCAAAGGTCATCACCCATGAGGCATGGGTGGGCGAGGTGGCCTGACAGACAGAAACATGAACTAATATTGCTGAAGGCCTATTATATGCCCTGGCCCTACAACTCCAGGAGGTCAGCCCTATTCATACCCTCATTTTCTAGAGGAGGAAACTGAGGCTTGGATTGCTGAGATCACTTGCTCAAGGCCACATGGCCAGAGAAGAGAAATGCTAAAATTTAGACCCCATTCCATCTGGCTCCAAGGTGCTCTCCATTTCCAGCACATCCTTCCAGACGTGGTGGCCTCCCTCTCCCGCCAGGTTGACGATAAAACCACCATCGCCTGCATTCAGCTAAAATCTATGTAAAGTGGGACAGTTCAGATGAAATCTAAATAAGGCCCATGTAAGACAACTGAAATAAGTGTTAAACGGGGAAAGGAGCTCAGTCCTGAGAGAGGGATGAAATCATGGAAACTGGATTTGGAATGATTAACAATGGAAAAGACGTATGAAATGCAATCACCCCAAATGGTAAGTGTGCAAAATTCTCAACAACAGAATGAGGAGGGAGCAGACAACGGCCAAATCTGGATGGAAGCTCAGTGGGTAGAAAAGTAAAACTGTGAGACCAAATGTGTCTAGGTTGGTCCAAAGAGAAGGGAGTTTCCGGGTGGATGACAACTTGCAGTTTCTTTTAAAAAGAAAAAGAAGAAAGGAAAACCTTCACAGAGGTCTGCCAAGGCCCAGCCATTTTCAAATAGGTTTATCTCATTTTGCACACTTTCTCATTTAATCTTTACAGGCTCCTTCAAAAATTGGCCTGATTCTCAACTACATTTCACAGAGGAGAAAAATAAAGCCTCAGAGACATAATATGACTTTCCCAAGGTCATAGACCTTGAAAGCATAAATTGGATCGTGTCACTGTTCTGCATAAAAGCCTCTGATGGCCTCCCACTGTTCCTAGAATAAAACATAAACATGGTACCAGGACCTATAAAAATCTGGCTCCTGTTGACATCGCTGATGCATCGTAAAATGCTCTCCCCCTCCCCCTGAATATTCTAGTCTTAAGTTCATCCTTAGTTCCTCAAACACACTGTTTTTTTCTCAACTTCAGATATGCTGTTTCTCTGCCCGCAAAAATATTCTTCCTCTAGCTCTTGATCCATCTGGATCTTTGGATCATTCAAGCTTTAGCTCAAATGACTTTTCCTCCGAGGAGCCTTGCTTGACTGCACAGTCCACAATGGGTCCTCCCACTGCTCTCTCTGACCACGCCCCATCTTTCACCACAGACTGTGTAACCAGTTTTATATTGGAGTGTTTGTCTTTTCTAGGAGTTTCACAAAAGCCCCAGGATCATTAGATGACTTGGGCACTTGGTCTTGAATTTTAGCCCAATGGAAGGAATACTCTGATTGGTCAAGAACAGATCATGTGATCATCCTTGGCATGCCGATGCTGGGGATGAGGGGAAAGGAGAAGAGTCAGTCTTCCCAAGCACATGGACTGAGAGTGGAGTTGAGGTAGTTCCCCCAAAGGAAAACTGGGGGTGCCACCAAAAGAAGAGGGAATGGATGCTGAGGATGCAAAAACTCCAGGTGCCCCCCATGAGAGTCTAATCCATTTGAAGCAGGAGCTACTTGAGGAGAACACCCCTGTTCTCCTCCTCCAGGAGTATGATCTGATTATAAGAGGAAACTTGTAGCAACTGACCCTGTACAAAAGCTTTTCCTAGGCCTGGTCCTTGGGATCCCAGCTTCCTCACCCCAGAGTATATTTAAATGAGGAACAAGGACTCCTTCTTGAGAAGCATCTGAAACAATTGAAGGGATGGAGTGGTTTCTAAACAAGACAGATCCTGGGCTGGAAGTTCGGATCTTCACTCCACCACATATCTCCTGGGTGATCCTGGGCAAATCCTCTCACCTCTCTGAGTCTCAACCTCCTAATCTACAATATCCCAGTAAAAATACCCACTTTGCAGGTTTGCTCTGGGGATTCAATGAGTTTATACAGGTAGAGGACTCAGGACAATGACTAGTACAACATAACACTCAAGAGACGATGATGGTGATGATGGTGATGATGATGATAACGATGGTGATGGAGAAGAAGAAGACAACGACAGAGGAGAAAGAAGAGGGGATAATGATGATGTTGGGGCTGGACTCCAGTCTTCCAGAGACTCAGAGTTGGAAAGGAACTGGAAGGTCATCTGAGCCATTCAACTCCTATAATTCTCCTACACAAAGACCCTAAGAGATAGGATTTGACTTTGCCCAAGTTGGGAAAACTGGGGTTCAGAAGGAAGAAGAGCTTACCCAAGAAGCTCTTGGGAAGAGATGGGCAAGAAACCCAAGTCAGTTAACTCTGGGTTCTCTACCAAGAGCTTGCTACCACCCAGCAGACTGAGGAATTCTTTCAGTCTAGCAGAGTATACGCAGTACCTCCACACAAACACACCCATGAATTTGTAAATTTGCCTCCGTGTATCGGCAGAGGGGCCATTGAATTATAGGACCCTCATCTCTTTTTCTTTGGGCTTTTTTCTACCCTCTGTTAGCACCAGACAAAAGAAAAGATTCTGTTTAAAAAGAAAACACACGCACACAAATTATAAAAGCCACCCATATTTCAAAAGCAATTTCACATCTGCACTGAAATTCCTCAACTTACAAATATTCGCAGATAAGAACAAAGCCATGCACTAAAGAAAAAGTGGGCCAACTCTGCTGCTCCCCACAGATGGTGTGAAGCAGTCATGCACATCCACTGTAGTCTTGGCCATCGCGTTATTCATTAGTGTTGGCCCATGAGCTGTTTAAAGAAGTGTCTTCTTACCATGAAAAGAAGAAAGTCAAAGTAAAAACATCTTTGGATACATTTCTGAAGAGCTGAAAAGAACCAAGTAGAGCTACAATCAATGCCAGCACATCACTGGTTCTTTCTTAAAACTCAAGTTTACACAGACACATACACTGCAGAGGCTTATATATAATGTCTCTTTGGGCTTAGAAAGAAATGGACCTAAACACCACCTTTTGGACATGTGTTTGTACATGGACACCTTCTGAATTTCTATCAGCAGCAATAACACTGAGCATTGCCTTATTTTAACCAGACAGTTAATGGTGTTGTCCAGAGATGACCAAACTTGACATCTCGCTATGGCAGACACTGTTGGTTGCCTGTGTAGCAGCCATTCCCTGCCACTTTCTTCCTTCCTAGCGAAGTCTCTCTAATAATAGAAGTTGGAAATGGCAGATATTTTCTTAGATTCCCTCAAATATATAGTACTAACCAATGAAATGTAAGAAGAAATCTCTAAGGAACACCTTGATAAAAAGAAATGGATGCAGGAGGAGAGGGCTTGTGCTTCCTGCTTTGGATGTTACCCCATGAAGGTGTGATGCCTGGAGCTGCCACAGCCGTTTTGTAACCATGAAGTAACAAACCTAAAGACAAAAAGCAACAGGGTAAGGATGGCAGAGCTAAAGGATAGAAAGATGCCGGCTTCTTGATGACAAGGTTAAACTGTGAACCATAATCCCAGGATGTTTTTGCCCGAGCTGGAGTAGAACTCCCATCTTCAGACTTGTTGCTGTACCCTGCTGACTTCAAAAACCAGAACTAATATTTATTGAGCATTTACTAAGTACCAGGCCCTCTTTTAAAGCACTTCACATGTGTTACATTTAAACCTCACAACAATCCTATGAGATAGGTCCTATCATTAACCCCCTTCTCCAGAAAAGGAAACCGAGGCTCAGAGCTTTTAAGTATCTTGCTTAAAACCACATAGCCAGCATGTGACAGAGCCAGGACTTGAACTCTGGAGCTCAAGCCTGTAACCACTTTGCTTTACTATCTCACCCTCCTATTCCTTCTCCCTACCCTAACCCCTAGTAGACTGACATATCATTCAAATGTTTTCAGTGGGTGTATCTAAACTGTCTTCTGTCTTGATGTGTCCCCCATAATGCCTTGTATACACTTGGGAGTCCAGATGCTTGAGCTACTAACTGCCTGAGAAATCCAAGAAGTCTTCCTGGAAGAGATTTTTTGAGTAGAGTGTTTATAAAGATAAGTTGGAATTTGCCAAAAAAAATGGAATGGAGAGGGAGGGTGTACTAGCCAGAGTTCATAGTTACAAGTACAGATGCTGACTTTGACTCTAGTAAATAGGAAAAGAATTTATGAAAAAGGATGCTGGGAGCTCACAGAACTACTGGGCTGAATGGAGAACGACATTCTAAGCAACACTGCCAAGAGAATTGCCCTAAATCATGTCACAGTACTAGTCTAATGAAGACCTCAAAACCACAACCCCCCTGCCAGCACCACAGCTCCACCACTAGCCCAGAGTGGGTTCTGCAGGTTCCTTCTACTCTGGGGAATAATTCCTGATCTCAAGGCCAGGCCAAGTGCATCTGACTGGCAGAGCCTGGGTCACGTGCCAAGACCTAGCTGCAACGGACGTTGGGAAATGAGGTGCTGGCATTCTCAACTCCTACTCTGGAAAATGGGCTCTGCACCCACCAAGACTCATAGGAAGGGCATTCAGAAGCTGGATGGCCCAAGACAATGACAAGCTGTCAAGTGTCCACAGCAGGGGGAATCTAAGGCAAAGGGAACAAATCTTGCAAAGGCACGGAAAGCATGTGCTTATCTTGGCTCAGAGCAATGAGATGGTCACTGCGCTCCTTAGGGTATATATTTAGTGCTGAATTATGCCTCCTGAGTTGCTGTTTGGACAGCTTGCCTTTGCATTTCAATGCCTTCCGTCTGCAAGGGCAGACTCTGTTCTTGACAGATCTCAGAAGGCCTAGAGGGGTGCCAAGTGTTCCAGAAAGGTTCGACTGCTATGAGAAGAAGGAGGAGGTAACAGTGGTAGAAGGACAGAGCCACAGTGCAGGACCCTTTTGTCCATGGTCCAGCTGCCCAGAGAAGCAAGTTCACGAAGAATCCTGGTGCATAAAAATTGCCCTTTCAGGGCTTCCCTGGCGGCGCAGTGGTTGAGAGTCCACCTGCCGATGCAGGGGACATGGGTTCGTGCCCCGGTCCGGGAAGATCCCGCATGCCACGGAGCGGCTGGGCCCGTGAGCCATGGCCGCTGAGCCTGCGCGTCCAGAGCCTGTGCTCCGCAACGGGAGAGGCCACAGCAGTGAGAGGCTCACGTACCGCAAAAAAACAAAAAAATAAAAACAAACAAAAAAAACAACAACTGCCCTTTCAGAAGACAGTGGAGCCCCGCAATTCTTAAAGGCCCAGCTGCTGCCTGCCGGGTCCTTTCACCCCAAAGCTTTCTCCACCTTCACAGAGCTCAGAGGGGTGAGGCCAACATCTTCTCTATCTCCTTCTCTCTCTCCCAGCCAGTGGGACAGCCTTCACCCTCTAAATATGGGCTAGAAATCCTGCTCCAGGCTCTGGTCCCAAGAAAGCCACAATAAACTAATGTCAGACAGTAGCAAGAACGTAGCCAGAGCCCGAGTTCTCTGTTGGAAAGGTGTGAGCCTTCTCTGGCCAGGGCAGTGACCCATCCTGTCTGCGCTTACTCTCCTGCCTGGGAGAGCAGCAGCTAGGGGGACCTGTCCTCAGAGATATTGAGGAGACATATTCCAGACAGGGCCAGGGAAGGCGGAAGTGACAGGAGGATCTTGACCTTCTCCCCTACTCTCACTCACCCAAAGTGAGCCCTCGTCCAGGTGTCCTTTCTTCACTCCCGGAACGGCAGTCTGCACAGCAGCCCAAGGCAGACACCTGCAGTCACTCTCTGCCCCTCCGTCTCCCCTGGGCCCCAAATCCAAACAGCAGCTCCAGGACACCTCCCAGATCCAACACCTCTCTCCAGAACAAACCCAAAAGCTCCCTTAATGGGACCCTGGTCTCTAGTCTTACCCTCTCTAAATTATTGCCCCAGAGTGATGGGCAATGTTTCTACGGTCCCAGTAAAACACTCTTGCACAAGAAAGATGCTCCTTTGTTCACCTTAAGGCTGTGGTTCTCAGTCTAAGTCAGTTGTAACCCCCAGGCGACATTTGGCAATGTCTGAAGACTTTTTTGGTTGTCACAGTGGGGGGTGGGGGGATGATAATGGCATCTAGCAGGTAGAGACCAGAGATGCTGCTAAGCATCCTGCAATGCACAGAACAGCCCCCGCAGTGGAGAATTATCCCACCCCAAATGCCAGTGGGGCCCAGGATGAGAAACTTTGCATTAAGGTGAAGCTGCCCAACGCAGGTTCTGGTGGCCCCTTCTAGGCCTCCCAGGGACCACCACAAAGACTTGCCCCACCATAGGTTCATTCATCTTTGACCTCTGGCCCTGAGTGTCCTGCCTGTGCTCTTTGCCATGACTTTCAGGCCTGGGAAGGACCACAGATGTCCCAGCCCCCAGCCCCCAGCCCCACTGCCTCAGCTCTAGAGGGCTCCCTGGCAGGCCTTAGAGTGCCTAGGCAGCCCTCCGAGCAGAACCAGGGAGACACAAGACACAGTGACCCTCTGACTATTCAGAGACTGGTTTTTCTCCAAAGAGACTGGAGAGGCGCCTTCACTGGTGCCAAGAGGGAGAGATGGGCAGGGGTCATTCTGCTTTGGAGGAAAAACTATGCCAAACAGCAACAAGGCCCCAATCACTCCTTCTGTCCCCCGAGGCCCCACGTCACACTTGCTGCCAGGAGGTTTAGCCAAGGTTGGGGCCCCAGATGGCTGGGGTTCAGTAGAGGGAGCTGGGACAAAGATGACCACCGCCAGGCTTCAACACCCTCCCGGCCATGGCTTCCCTTCAGGCCAAGCACCCCAGCCAAGTGGCCAAACCCTGGGCCTGTTTTCCTGCCTCCAGGCCTTTGTTCGTACTGGGCCCTCCCCCTGGAAGGCGTTTCCTCCGCTAACTCTATACACTCAGGCCCTGCCTATTAGCTGCTGCCCAGTAAGCTTCCTTTATCCCGTGGTTAGAACGGATCATAGCATTTGGAAAGCAAATTTGCTGTTGGTTTCTAGTCCTGAAGTCCTCATACTTCATCCTTCCTAATGGACAGTGACTTTCCCAAGGGCAGGAGATCACCATTCCTCTCAAAACCCTCAGTGCCTGGCACAGGGCTGAGCCCCAGGGGATGGACAGCTAGTGCAATAACCAGGCCACCTCAGCCATGATCTCTCCTTCCTCTTTGCCTTCTCACAAGCTGTTCCCTCAGCCTGGAACATCCTTCCCACCACCCACCCCATAGCCATGTCCACACACGAGGCCATCACTCCAATCTGGCTTCACAGAGTCACCTCCTCCAGGAGACCCCTCCCATCCCCTGGCCCAGGTATGTGCCCTGCCATATGAACCAATAACAGCTGTCATCTTTTTTCATCGCCTTTGCCATGTTTTTGTAGATGCTCTCCTAACCAGCCTCTACTTAAACAACTCCCTGGATTAAGAGATGCTCTCCACCCCTTCCCTCTGTAAGATACACAGCTGATGTCCAGAGCAAGCTGCCAGGCCACAGTGCCCTTCATTTTAGGCTGTCTTCCTAACACTTATTCCCTTTCCCTTCATCCTTTCTGGCAGAGCCCATGTGCCTTTATAGAGGTTAAAGATGCCAGTCACCTGCTTTCCTAGCCTCCTTTGCAGCTGGGACATAGGCAAGTGACCAATCCTGGCCAATGGGAGCAGAACAGAAATCTGCTGGGGGCTTCTGGGAAAAGTTTCCTCTCCCTCTTCTTTGCTGGTTGCAGTTGTGTCTGCATGAAACTACTGTTGGATGTGGGAGCCATTCTGCACCACGAGGGGAGATGTTACTAATCCTCTGAGGATGGCAGAAAGAAATCTCTGGAAAATACCTGTGACCTGAGGACACTGCTGGGCCACTGAGCAGCTCAGGGACTCCCCTGACTCTGGACCCCTTCCTATATGAGATAATAAATGTTTTTACTGTTTAAGCCAGTGGTTTTCACACTGTGGGTTGTACCCCTTAATAAGGCATGAGAGTATTTTAGTGGGTTTTTCTTTTAATGGGATAGAAAAGAATAGACTAGAAGACATTAGATAGCATCCCACAAAATCAAGGTAAGTAGTGTTTGTGAAAACGTGCTTCTGTTCATACTTTTTGCCTGTGTATGTGTGGGTACACTGAGTGACAATGCAAAATGTATTTTTTACTATGTACTGAAGGATTATTGAAAGAAAAACTTAAAAGCTAGCTTTAGTGAGAGACTCTGTTACTTGCAGCCAAATGCGTCTTATCTTGTTCAGCCACTCTTTAGCGTGCCTGTCGACTTTGGCTCACAACTTGAGTTGTTTGTTGAATTGGATGGAGGTGAGAAGAAAACTCCAAACAATTGGAGACAATAACCATAAAATTCTAGAAGGATTATATACCTGTATTAATTCATAATATCTTGCTTCTCATTAAAGAAAGTGGTTTATGAAGAAAAATATAGAACCCCACCCTGCAAACTCAGACCCCCAAGAAAAGACACTTTCCTACATCAAACTATTGGCAAATGAGCATATATGTATATATTTTTGGTTAAAACAAAATACTGATTGGTTAAAACAAAATGATATAGATATCATTTTTATAATTTCTTATGGTAATCAAGCTTTTTTTTGGTACATGCCCCAGCACAGTACCAAGTACACAGGAATTTCTTAATAGATATTGTTTCAATGGATAAATAACTAAACAAATGAATAAACAAACTCGTTGCATTGTTTTGTTAGCTCATTTGATCCCCACAGAAGCCTTGTGAGGAATTCCGGAATTCCCTGGCAGTCCAATGGTTAGGTCTCCGTGCTTCCACTGCAGGGGGCACGGGTTCAGTCTCTGGTCAGGGAACTAAGATCCCACAAGCCGTGCAGCGCAGCAAAAAAAAAAAAAAAGCTTTGTGGGATAGAGAGGGCTTATATATTTTTATCCTAACATTGGTGATGAATTAATTGATGTTCGCAAAAGTTAATTGCCTTAAGTCACACCGCTAGTACCGAGAGCCAAGCCAAGCCCCCAGAATTCCTGGCTCATGGGGTTACTCAGCTGCAAGAGGGTTACAATGTGAGGTCACCACATTACCAAAGAGCCTTCCTTATATTCCACTTCCAGTTCTTTGATTTTGTGATTTATTCAGAATGCTGAAGAGAATTCTTCTGTTTTGTGAGTCCCGTTGACATTTGGAGGGTTGTTGGTGAGGTTTTATTAGGGAATTGTTTTTTTATCTGGGAGCCTACAGCCAGAGGCCAACATTTGTTCCCCCCAAAGGGAGTGTTTCCAATTTTATAATAGCAGTTGATGGGAAAAGATTATTTTTGACAGAAATTCACTTTACAGCTAACTTTGTTGGGTCACATCTATTCAGGCAAGTAAAAGATTCCTGATCCTGAATAGCCAACCAGTTGGTATTAAAAGTTGTTATGTCTTTGGTTTAGCTTTGTCCTTCAACTTCCTTGAGCATCTACTTCTTTTTTTTAATTCTAGGACACGCATGGTAGCTTATAAAAGAAAACATATAATATAAAAATAAAGTCTTCTTACCCGTGTGTGTATGCTCAAAAAATGTGGGAAGGGGTGGGCATGAGGGAACCTTCTAGGGTGCGGGGCAAGTTCTACATCTTGATCTGGGTAGTGGTTTCCCAGTGTACACATGAAAAGGCCATTAAGTCCTTTAAGACCTGTGTACTTTACTGTATATAAGATATACCTAAATAAAAAGTTTTTTAAAAATATGCCTGGCTTTAATTTTATAAAGGGCTAGAACATGGGGAATGGAACTAGCACCTTCTAGAGCAAACCAGTTCAAGTCTATAAACAATAACTAAGTGCTTACTATGTACAAGGCACAGTGCTGGACCCTGAATAAGACAGATTATAGTGATGGTACTAATTATAAATGGTCTTTGACACAAGATGGGTCCTCAAAAAACACTTGTGGAATAAATCACTGAGTTAATTAATTCATAGCTAGCACAGAGGAGTTAATTTAAATAGGAATAGAGGTGTACTGTTCCCTGATACTGGAAGAAGGAAGATAAAAAGTGTATGAGTATACTGGCTATTCTCTGGTCCCAGGAGATGGTAAATCCACATGTAAATAGTTGGTCTTATTTCTGGAATATCAGCAGTCAGTCATTTCTGTGGAAAAGATTAACTTGGCACCCGCTATGTTCCACACATCAAGCCTGACAATGGGGACAGCAGTAAGCAAGCTGTTCACTGCAGGAGGCGAAGAGAGAGAAATCTGAGGTGGATCCTGTAGGGCATGAGGAAGTTATTGGATACTTCACCGTGGAAGGGTGAGAGAGAGCAGAAACAAGAACTCAGAGGGCTAAGCGGGAAGCGAAAAGGGCCAGACAACAGGTGTAGATTCCTCTTTTGAAAATTTTGTACGAGAAGCAGAAGGAGATTAGACAGTACCTGGAAAGGGACAATGAAACAAAGATTGTTTTATAATATAGCAGACTTGATTATGTATGTAGACTAGGGAGAAAGAGAAAAGAAAAGAAAGGGGTTCAAGATATTGAGGAGAAGTGAAGCGATGGCTGCTGAATTAAAGTGTTGGATAAAATGGGAGAAGAAAGGAGGGAAGAGCCTTTTGGCAAGGCTTCTGTCACCTCTCAGCGATTGCAACAGACTCTTCATTGGTCTCCCTGTTCCTACCCTCATTCCTCCTGTCCCTGCTTCTGAAGAAGCTGTGGCAATCTTCCTGAAATATAAATCCAATCATGCAACACTCCTGTTTAAAATGTCCAAAACCTTCTTACTCCATGTTGTATAAAATCCAAACTCCTTGCCATGATTCCTGTGTTGGATGGCCCCAGCCTCCTTGTCTAAGCTCTTCTCTCCATTTCCTCCTTCCCTCGCTGTGAGCCACCACACTGACCTACCCTCAGCTCCTGACATGGGCCCGTTGCCTTTCTGCCTCAAGACCTCGGCACATGCCAGTCCCTCATTCTTAAAAGCTCCTCCGCCCCACTCATCATATGGCTACCTCATTCTTATCTTTTGGGCCTTAGGATTCTGGTCACCAATTCTGATGTGTGGGAGGGTTTCCCACACCATCAAACAATTCTCAGACACCAGCTAGATGTGGTACAATTCAACTTGATTCTGACAGTATCAACCTGGAGATAGCATCAGATCCCACAGGTTAAGGGCTCAGTCCTATAAAACTGCTCCTCTCCCCCCACCTCCACACACACACTTCAGATGTCAGTTGCAAGTCCAGGTTGTTACCTGTGCTTCTGACTCACTAGCTAAAGATCGGAGGTTCCCATGACCTGGAGTTTGATTACTCTGATACAACAGCTCACTGAGAAGTATATTGCTTACTTACTGGATTACTGGTTTATCATAAATGGATAAAACTCAGGAACAGCCAGATGGAAGAGATGCACAGGGCAAGGTGTGGGAAAGAAGCATGGAGATTCTATGCCTTCTCCTATGCCCACAACTCACCCCACATCTCCACATGTTCTCCAGCCTGGGAGATCTCCAAACCCTGTCCTTCTGGGTTTTTATGGAGGCTTCATTATGCAGGCATGATTGATTAAATCACTTGCCCTTGGTGATTGAACTCAATCTCCATCCTGTCTCCCCTTTCCGGGAGGTGGGGTGAAGGGTTGCAACTCAACGTTCCAACCCCACGGTTGGTTCCTCTGGTGGCCAGTGCCCATTCCTAGGTGACCTAGGGGCATTCCAAAAGCCACCTCATTAACATAACAAAAGATACCTTTATTGTACTTATGACTTAGGAAATTCTAAGAGTTTTAGGAGTTCTGTGCCAAGCATGTGGTCGACTGCCAAATACATATTTCTTATTATAAATAACAATACCACAGGCCTCAACTAAAATGTTATCTTCTCAGCAATGACTTCCATAACTATCCATTGTAAGGTAAGCTTCTTAAGCTCTCCTTGGTAGGACATAGTAAGTAGAGTCAGGATACATGTTCTACTGTGACAACAACCAAAAAATGGATAACTTATAAAAATCATATCTTAAAGACATTGTAGAACTGTGGAAGCAAAGAGGACTAGATGAGCTAAGTTCTCAATCAGGAAGAGCCCTTTCTAGTGATTGAGGTGGCCAGCCTTTTTCTTACCTGGGGATATTTACAAACATGGGCACTGGTTATGGATCAGGTTTTCCATAGGCAAAGAGAAATGAAAAAGAACAGTGAAATGGTAGATTTGAATTCTACTAAAACAATCATTACACTAAAAGTAAATAGACTAGGGCTTCCCTGGTGGCGCAGTGGTTGGGAGTCCGCCTGCCGATGCGGGGGACACGGGTTCGTGCCTCGGTCTGGGAGGATCCCACATGCCGTGGAGTGGCTGGGCCTGTGAGCCATGGCAGCTGGGCCTGCGTGTCCAGAGCCTGTGCTCCGCAATGGGAGAGGACACAACAGTGAGAGGCCTGCATATCACACACACACACAAAAAAAGTAAATAGACTAGAAGAAGCACTTCTGGAATGGTGGAGTAAGGGCCTCCAAAAATCTGCTACACTGTGAAAGCAATAAGAACACTGGCAAATATTGTCAAAACTAACATTTTCAGAACACTGGAAATTAACCAAAGGCTTGCAACAGTCCAAGGAGATGATCTTTAAAGCAGAAAGAGAGAAATGACACATCCTGTACAAGGAACCCTCAATGAGGTTAACAGCTGAGTTATCAGAATCCATGGAACCAGAAGACATGTGATATGGGATAATATATGTAAAGTGCTTAAAGGGAAAAAAACTCACTGACAAACCAAGAATTCTATATCCAGCACAACTGTCCTTTAAAAATGAGCGACAAATTAAGGCATTCCCATATAAACAAAAGTGGAAGGAATTTGTTACTACCAGGGCTTCCCTGCAAGAAGTGTCAAAGTGAGTTCTTCAGGTTGAAATGAAAGGGCACTAGACAGTAACTCTAAGCCATAAAAAAAGATCTACAGTAAAGATAAATACAGTAACAAATAGAAAAGCCAGTATTATTATATTTTTATTTGTAATTCCACTATTTATTTCCTATAGGATTTAAAAAATAAAGGAATAAAAAAAATTATAAATCTATGTTACTGGAAATACAATGTATAAAGATGTAATTTATGACAACAACATAAAGTGTGGGAATAGTGGAGAATGCTACTAGAGATAATAAAGGAATTCAGCAAAGTTGCAGGGTACAAGATCAACATGCAAAAATCAGTCACATTTCTATACACTTTCAGTATACAATGTGGAAAGGGAAGTAAGAAAACAATTCCATTTAAAACAGCATCTAAAAGAATAAAATATCTAAGAATAAATCTAATCTAAGGGGTGAAAGTCTTGTACACTGAAAACACAAAATATTGTTGAAAGAAATTAAAGAAGACCTAATAAGTAGAAAAACAACCCACATTTATAGGTGGGAAGACAGAGTATTGTTATGATGACAATACTACCCAAAGTGATCTACAGAGTGAACACAATCCCTAACAAAATCCTGATGCCCTTTTTTTTTCAGGAATGGAAAAGCCAATCTTCAAATTCATATGAAGTTGCAAGAACCCTGAATAGCCAAAATCATTTTTAAAAAGAACAAAGTCAGAAGACTCACACTCCTGATTTCAAACCCTATTACAAAGCTACAGTAATCAAAACAATGCAGTATTGGTATAAAGATAGAGTTATAGACCAAAGTACTAGAATAAATATCCCAGAAATAAACCCAGACATCTGTGGTCAATTGATTTTTTGACAAGGGTACCAAGTCCATCCAAAGGGAAAGAACTGTCTCTTCAACAAGTGGTACTGTGCCAACTGAAATTTCACATGCAAAAAAATAAAGTTGGACCCCTACCTCACACCATACAAAAATTAACTCAAAATAGATCAGAGACCTAAATGTAAGATCTAAAACCACAAAACTCTTAAAAGAAAGTATAGAAATAAATCTTCATGACTTTGGATTTGGCAATGGACTTTGATATGATACCAAAAGCATGAGAAACAAAAGAAAAACTAGATAAATTAGACTTCACCAAAATTAAAAATATTTGTGCCCCAAAGACATTATTATAAGAAAATGAAAAGACAACCTACAGAATAGGAGAAAATATTTGCAAATCATATATCTGATAAGGGTTTAATATTCCGAACATATGATGAACTCCTACAACTCAACAAAGACAAACAACCCAATTAAAAATGAGCAAAGGACTTGAATAGACATTCCTCCAAAGAAGATATACAAATGGCCAATAAGCACATGACAAGACACTCAATGCTGTTATTCATTAGAGTAATGCAAACCAAAACCACAATGAGATACAACTTCACACCTGTTAGGATGGCTATAAGCATTTTTTTAAGTGTTGGCAAGGATGTGGAGAAATTCGAATCTGCATACATTTTTGATGGGAATGTAAAATGGTGTAGCCACTATGGAAAACAGTTTGATGGTTCTTCAAAAAGCTAAACATAGAATTACTGTATGACTTGTTAATTCCACACCTAGGTGTATACGTAAAAAAATTAAAAACAGGGACTCAAACTTCTATGTCAATGTTCATAGCAGCATTATTCACCATAGCCAAAAGTTGGAAACAACCCAAGTATCTATCCACAGATGAAAGGATAAACAAAATGTGGTACAAATATACAATGAAACAGTATTCAGCCATAAAAAAGAATGAAATCCTGATCCATGCTACAACATGGATGAACCTTGCAAACATTATGCTAAGTTAAATAAGCCAGACACAAAAGGACAAATATCATATGATTCCATTTATGTGAGGTATCTAGAATAAGCAAATTCATAGAGACAGAAAGTAGAATAGAGTTTACCAGGGAGGAAGAGAGGGGAATATAGGGAGTTATGGCATAATGGTTACAAAGTTTCTGTTTGGGGTGATGAAAAGGTTTTTGTAATAAGTATGAGTGATTTTTGCACAACATTGGCAATGTAATCAAAGCCACTGAACCATACACTTAAAAATGGCTAAAATGGCAACTTTTATGTGATATATTTTTACCACAGTAAAAATATTTCAAAAACAAAAGTAAATGGACAAAATACTCCAATTAATAAACAAAGATTGTTAAGACTGGACTTTCTAAGAGAACCAACTATGTGCTGTTTTCAAGATACACTTTATTTTTTGTTTGTTTCTTTGTTTTGGCTGTGTTGGGTATTCGTTGCTGTACACGGGCTTTCTCTCTAATTGTGGTGAGCAGGGGCTACTCTTTGTTGTGGTGTGCAGGCCTCTCACTGAGGTGGCTTCTCTTACTGTGGAGCACAGGCTCTAGGCACGTGGGCTTCAGAGTTGCAGCACGTGGGCTCAGTAATTGTGGTGCGTGGGCTCTAGGCGCGTGGGCTTCAGTAGTTGTGGCACACGGGCTCAGTAGTTGTGGCTTGTGGGCTCCAGAGTGCAGGCTCCGTAATTGTGGCGCACGGGCTTAGTTGCTCCGTGGCATGTGGGATCTTCCCAGACCAGGGATTGAACCCGTGTCCCCTGCAATGGCAGGCAGATTCTTTTTTTTTTTTTAAACATCTTTATTGGAGTATAATTGCTTTGCAATGTTGTATTAGTTTCTGCTGTATAACAAAGTGAATCAGCTATGTGTATACATATATCCCCATACCCCCTCCCTCTTTCATCTCCCTCCCACCCTCCCTTTCCCACCCCTCTAGGTGGTCACAAAGCACCGAGCTGATCTCCCTGTGCTATGCAGCTGCTTCCTAATAGCTATCTATTTTACGTTTGGTAGTGTATATATGTCAATCCTACTCTCTCACTTCATCCCAGCTTACCCTTCCCTCTCCCCGTGTCCTCAAGTCCAGAAAGAGAAAAACAAATACCATATGCTAACGCATATCTATGGAATCTAAAAAAAAGAAAAAAAATGGTTCCGATGAACCTAGGGGCAGGACAGGAATAAAGTCGTAAATGTAGAGAATGGACTTGAGGACATGGGCAGGCAGATTCTTAACCACTGTGCCACCAGGGAAGTCCCAAGATACACTTTAAATAATAAAAATAGATTGAAAGTAAATGGATGGGAAAAGATACATCATGAAAACACTAACAAAAAATGTTGTGTAACTATACAAATATGTGAATATATAGCCAAAGTAACTGTAACTAGAAAGTAAAACTTAAAGATACAGAGGAACATTTCATGACAATACAAGGGTCAATTAAACAGAACAATGAAGCAATCCTAAATTTGTGTGCACTTAATAATATAGCTTCAGAATATATGTAGAAAAGTAGACTGAAAAAAGTAAAAAGAGAAAAAAAGTAGAAAAAATAGACAAATCTGCAAGTATAGATGGCGATTTTGACACATTTCTCTGAATAACTGGTATAATAAGTAGACAAAGTCAATTAGGATACAAGGGATTTAAACAACAGTATTAACCAACTTGACCTATACTGAACACTACACTCAATGACTGCAGAATACATATAAGTGCACATGGAATACAAAATAAGCACTAAAAAAAGGTCTCAACTAATATCAGAGGAGTAAAATTATACAGAATATGTCCTCTGACAACAGTGGAATTAAACCAGCAATCAAAACAGAAAGATAACTAAAGTATTCCCACTCTCCCTCCTCCACCACCTAGTCATTCTCCATCTAGCTCCAGTCATAACATTTATTACAGCATGATTTTTAAAACATGTTTCATTTTTCCCCTTCTCCCCACCTAGACAGTAAGCTCATAAGAGAAAGACCTCATCTACTTGTTTACTGTGGTATCCCCCAATGCATAAAACACTGTCTGACTCAAGATAGACTTTCAATAAGTAATTGTTGAATGAATTTAAAGCACTGATGAAGGCGTTAATCTTAAAAAGAACTGGATGTATTGTCCCCTGATACTGGAATAAGGAAGATGAAGATGTGGGAGCATTTTGATCAGGACATTTTTGGTTAGTAGTAAAAGAAACCCAGCTTAAACTGACTTAAGCAGAAAAGGAAGCTTTTGGTTCCCTTAACTAAAAAGACCAGTGGTAGTGTTACCTTCAGGAGTAGCTGGATCTAGGGGCTCAATGATGACATTTGTCTCATCTCTCTTCCTTTCTCTATCTCTTAGAGCCATTTTGACTTCAATCTCAGGTAGGACTTCTCCTCATGGTGAAAAGATACCCATGAGTAACTCCCAACCTTTATCCTCCTAGCTTAGTCATCCCAGCAGAATGTAAACTTCTCAGTCTGAATCATTCCAACAAAACTCTGAAGTGATTTCTCATTGGACATTCTTTGGTCCTATCTATATCTATTCAAAACCCAATTACGGGCTTCCCTGGTGGCGCAGTGGTTGGGAGTCCGCCTGCCGATGCAGGGGACACGGGTTTGGGCCCCGGTCCGGGAGGATCCCACATGCCGCGGAGCGGCTGGGCCCGTGAGCCATGGCCGCTGAGCCTGCGCGTCCGGAGCCTGTGCTCCACAACGGGAGAGGCCACAACAGTGAGAGGCCCGCGTACCGCAAAAAAAAAAAACAAAAAAAAACAATTACCAGGGCCTGGCAGATCGATGCTACTTATTGGATGCCTAAATTCAAAGGGTGGGGTTATTCCCATCCAAACTAGACAGACTGAGCATGGCAAGCGATCTCCCAAAGGAAATCTGAGATGCTGTCACCAGAAGAAAGGGGCACGTATGCTGTGCAGGCAAAACCTATAAAGACCCTCTCTGGGGCAGATGTAACAAATTTATGGATAAAAAATGGAAAGTTGTGAAACATCTCCCCTAATACCCTCAATGGGCCACTGCGAAGGAGATGGTGAAGGTATGGATGAATCTGTGAAGGGTGTGGGAGATTGAGCTGAACAAAAACAAGACAAAGATTTACAAGCTACAGTGGGCATGGCAATGATGGTACCAGTCTTCACAGTTGTACAGTTCTACTTTCAAGTCACCTGGGGATTAGAGTGGAGAAAGTTGAGAGTAGTACTGTCCCAGAGCTGGGGGTTTGCTTGGTGGGTTGCATGGAGGGGCAGAGGTACAAAGGATTGAAGATTCTGGAGGGGCAACAAATCAAATAACCAGTCATGAGATCGGATAGAGCAGTGACAGGAGAGGAGCAACAGACGAAGAGAGCATGAAGAGACCTGGGAGGCTCAGTGGGGCACAGAGCAGGCATGAAGTGTGGAGGACCACCTCCACTTTTTTTCTGGAGAACCTCCTGCCCACCCCCCACCCCCATGTTTAGCCATGTGCATAATGAGTTGTGTATCACAACCAGACTCCATGTTGGGCATGTGACAAAGCCTGAAGATCATTGTATTTTATTCTCCCACCACAGTGACTGGATCAGGGTGAACACATGACCCAAACTAGGCCAATAAGAGCCATCCCTAGGAATTTTGCTATTAGTCTGTTAAGAAATAAGCTTTCCCTTTCTGCCAGGATAGTTATTCAGCCGTAATATAAGTCTGCAGTTGCTAGAGGCCTACTCTGCAACATCAGGGGCAAACCTCTTTGAGAACAAAGTCTGTAAAGAGTGAAATGAGCTGAAAGAAAGAAAAAAAGAAATGCTGGATCATAACTTTGGTCATCTGGACTCAGCCATTTCTGGAGTTCCAGATCTATCCTTAGACTTTTCAGTTAAACCAGAGACTTCCTCTTCCAGGTATGATGAAGTAGACCACAGCAGATCTGCGCTCCCTCTGAGAACTGGAAAAGTTGGGGGAAAATATCTATTTTTAAAGACTACTTAAAGACACTGGAAAGCCACTGAAACAACCAGAACTAGAGGGAACAAGATTCAAAGGGTAAGAAATGTGAAGGGTGAGTTGGATTCTGGAGATACTTTTTCCTTAGGGGCACTTTTTGATTCAGGGTACAGGGAAAGGAGACGGGAATGCAGGCTTTTCCTGAGCAGAGCTCCCTACTAGGGGACAGAGAAACTGACAGAGCTTTTGTAAGTCTCACAGGTCTGGAGAGACAAACTTGGAGACTAAAGAGGCCAGGATTACTATGAGAAGGAGGGGATAGAGATCTGAGCCTGGCACTAGTTTTCCCCTCAAGATATCTGTGAAATTCTCAAGCTAAACAGAAAGACTTTAGAAACCAGAGTGGAGTTTTCAGCAATCTTATGACACTGGGGAGCCAAGGACTGGAATTCAGGCCTAGCCGGAGGAAGGGGTCCCAGTAAGCACACCAGTCTCTCAACTGGAAATCCTGGAGGACTGTGCCCTGTGAGCAGGAGGAAACCAGAGTTATATGGAGTCTTCCCTAAACTGCAACCTAGCCTCAATTCAGCTCAGTTTGATTAGGTTAAGGTGATTAGTCCCCACACTATCTGCCTAACTAAGGAAAAGGGGAATGAACCTTCTCTGAAGGAAGAAAGCATCATCTGGAGACTTACAACTTTTTTAAGCACAATGTCTGATATGTAATCAAAAATTACTAGGGATGTCAACAGACAAGATCACATGACTAAAACAAAGTTTTAAAAAAATAGAAACTATTGTAGGAGCCAATAAATTTCCTGTTTTGTTTAAACCATTTTGAGGTGGATTTCTATCATGCACTATAGAAAGATTCTTAACTAATACACTCAGAGGTCTTCCCTGCCCACTCCAGCCTATTAACATCACAGCACCGATGGCAGAACTTATACCACAGTTTTCTCTCCTACTTTATCCAGGTTTAAACTAGAGAGAACACTTCAGACCCAAAGGTCCTGATTTTTCACTAAGACATTATTGGGTTTCCATAACAAAAGTTGTCATATATTTACATTCCCTGTCTTTCAGCAGCAATAGCAATCATGGCTATCCACTTGTGTGGAACTTTCTAGTTTATCAAATGGTTCACATACATTACCAATAGTCAAAGTCACATGGAGTATTTAAGGTAAATATTAATATTAAATATTAATTAATTAAATATTGATAGATGAGTAATCCTGAGTATGTGGCTATATCTTGGGTGTAGATGAAGAAGCTAAATATTAGGGAGGTTAAATGACTTTCCCAAGGTCACACAGAAGTAAATGGCAGAGTAGTGTATTGGACCCAGGCATTCTGACTCCACAGACAATGGGCCCAGTAGCCCTGCATTCTAGTCCTAGTTCTAGTGTTCATTGGCTCTGCAACCTCGAGACAGTCACTTCACCTCTCTGTGCCTCAGCATATTCAACTGCCCTCCAATGCTGTATGTATTGCCCTTGACCTTTCCTGACAGTCTTCAAAATGTATCTAGTCTATATTCCCAACTTTTAGAACAAAAAGATCTTACTATGAGGTCCCTGGATTCCCATTTAGGTGGATCCATTCACACCATGGAATTATAAATAAATTTTGTGTGATTGTGTGAATGTGCATTTTGTGAGGGCGCATCAGAGTTCTATGACTCCAAAAATTTAAGAATCCTGCCTTAGAACCATGCTGGATGAGCAGCTACACATGACATGCCTTAACAGGTTTCCTCTTCTCTGGTTGGATTTGCAACTGAACATGAACTTTCCATGTCTAACCCAAGGCAATGATAAATGTCAGAATTACAGACATCAAGGCAAGGCCAATTCAAAGGACAGTTTAGGGTGCGAAATTTTTGTTTCCTTCAATAAAAATAACACTCAATGATAGTGCTTCTAGCACTTACAGCTGATACCTCCATTTTGGTTCTGAGCTTCATTAAGAATTCTGTCTTTAAGAAAGGAACAGAAATAACGATACCCCACTGTATGATTCTAAGAGGTTAAAAGAATTGTTCAGGTTCAACAGTCAGTGCCTGGTCCCTTCTTTTTCTCTCTTCAGAGGCATAACCAGGACTTGGAATTGGGAGTTCCTGAAATTGCGACTGCTGGCCATGTGGGTTCTTTATTCCTCCTTGGGGTGGAATCAGTGCAGTGAGAAGGGGGCAGAGTCCTAAGCACATTTCTTCCCCACACCCCTTTCCTGTCTTCTAAAGCCCAGACTCAATAGGCAGCCCACACAGCTCCCCACCCAGCATGCCATTCCCAAGGCACAGAGAGATGGCAAAAGTAGCCAGGATCCACAGCATGGTGTTAACAAATCACATTTTCTTAATAGCATACTATCCCCTTAGTCACATGTGTGTTTGTGGGCATGCTGGAGATTACTAACCAAGTGCAGCTGGCCTCAAGCTGACGGCCAGGACACACGTGTGTGAGCGCATGCACACACACACACACACACACACACACACGTTTAGAGGATGCCTGCGGCCAATTTCTTGCCTGGCAAACCAGAAATATTTCAGTGGTTTATAAATATGATCCCCATCCATCTTGGGACACTTCTCAGGTTCAAGTCCATCTGGGTCAGGTGCTCACAGGGCTCTGAGTTCCTTTCCGTCCACACCCACACTCCACCCCAGCAAGCCTTCCACATCCCATGATGCACAGCGAACTCCTCAGCACTGAAGAAACACGTAAACTGGACAGTTTCACAGGCTGCATCAGTCATGTCTTGATTTGTTCTTTTTTTCTCTCATGTTACTGAAATGTTATTTTTTCCACTCATATACCACCACCTCTCACCCCTCCCAAATCAGCCTGTTGGAAAAGATGTTTATTTTGCTTTTCCCTTGGCATAATTTAATATCAGACAAGTGCATCTCTGATGCAGACAGTATATTCCTGGGGCATACATTGGAGATTCTGGTTGATTAGAATTACAAATGTGTCATGCAATCCTGGCCAATTTGGAATTGGCACCCTGCCATCATGTTTATGTCCTTTCGGCCTTGCCAGCGGTTGCTAATATTGTCGGGAGGGGCGGGGCGCTTTTCTCAGCAATAAGTTAGGATTTCATAAATAGTTGGCAGTGCCTTAAAAGAAGCCTGCTCTTTAACCTGAGATAATGTATGTTTTCTTTCTACTTACTTGGAGTAGGTCGTGTTGGGAGCCACCCAAGTTCACTTTTAAATCATTCCTCTACATGCCAGACGCAGCTTTTGAAGTCGTCTGCCCCAGCCCACAGGGAAGCCAGAGCCCTGGCCTCTACCAGCGGCCCCACTGTGTGCCCCACCGCCCATAACAGGAAGTGTGTCAGAGCTGGGTGGGCACAGAGTGGGTGGAGCAGACCCACAGGGCTCTGTTCCACCGAACGGAAAATCCTCTGACGTGTCCTCGGTGTACGCGTCTGGAGCTCCAGCAGGTCAGATGTCACCCTTGCCTCCAAGCCTCAACACCCTTTGTGTCTGCCCCGTTGGCCTTCAGATGTAGCACATGGCAGAACAGCATGCTTTTTCAAAGTGCACGCCGCAGGAAATCACATTTGAAGTGCCTGGCATGGAGGGTATTTTTATACTGTTCACTTTTTCCCTTTTCTTTTCATCTGTTTTCTGCATTTTTTTCAGTGTGCTTTTGCTCCTTGATTTATTGTTGTATTTATTCTATTTTTAAACCAAGACATACTTTCCCATCAGACCCTTTAATGTAACTCATATGAAAATTAGTGATGGGTGGACCTCAGACGGTGCAGGCGCTGGTTCCAGTAGGAACTGACTTCCCAAAGTGCAGATGCTTATCTGAATCCACACCAGCTGCTGTGGGCTAGGGGAGCACAGCAAGCAGGAGAAACAACCTCCTCTCTTCCTGCCTCACTAACCAACCTGGGGCTCCACTGTGTGGGCTCCTGCCCCTTCTGCTTGAACTTGTAACGCACGGTGTCCTCGTCCCAGTTTGCCTCCCCTTCCACAGGGAAACATGGGCGATCCAGTAAGGATCATGGAATCCCCAACACGGGAAGGAAGAAGACCAGTCTGACCCAACCTAGCATGCTCACCTTGGGGACTGGTCTACGAGAGCCAGATTTCAGAGCAGGATGGGATTATGGGTCCGGGTCCTACTCAACCCTCTTTGAAGCTCCTCCACGTCTCCAGGAAACCACCTGAGCACCAAAGCCAGAGGGATCTGGCCTGAGATCCCTGCTAGCGTTGTGGCCAGGGGTGAACCTCTTTAACGATCTGTGCCTCAGTTAGAATCTGAATGAAATGCTTTTCTTCTAGGGTTGTAAAAATTAAAGCAATGGTTTGTCAAAGAAATGGCAGGTGCTCGGTAAAGTGGTAGCTGGTCCTATGATTCACAGATTTGTTCCTATCTCCCCATTCCGTCTGAATTCATCTCCTTTCCCCCCATCTTCCAGCTGAGAATTGGTCAGTCTCCCTTCTATTTATTTCTTATGTGTCTTATGGGTCTCTCCTCCCTCTGCCCAAATCAGAGAGTTTATGAAGGATAAGGACCATACGCTGTGTGGCCTGGCAGTTAAAAACACAGACTTCAGACACCAGTAGTCTACCTTCACTGCTCATGAGTGAGCTCATTCATCCATTCAGCACAGATGACTGAGTTCTTTTAAGTGTTGAGGATTCCGCAGAGAGCAGTATAAACCTGGTTCCCACAGCAGGAACCCCTGGTCCTCCCCATCTTATTTCAGCCCCAGCTGTGGCAGACATTTCAAGCTCAAATGGGCCTCATGCTGGCAGCATCCACCTAACAGGTACACTGCATCACGTTCTGCTTCCTGTCCCAAGAAATTTTCTGACATCTGAAGGGCCTATTTGGATCTTATGCAAATGCAGCCCAGGAGTGTGGGGTTAACACTCCTGGGAGCTACCCTCAACCAATGGGAAACAAAGCCAGTGGAGACATCCTGCAGCCTCCTGTCCTTCACATAGACAATTCTGGGAGATTTCTGTACACTTGTCAGAGGTCCTAGGGGAACTGAGCCCCTACTGTCTGCAGCGGTGACCTTGGTAGCGCCCCCTCCTACTGACTTTTCCTTCTGCTCTCTCGCACTCTCCCTGCTCCCTCCCTTCTGCTTCCTCCCAAATCAACCACCTGCACCTGAATCCTTGAGTTAGGCTCTGCTTTCAGGAGAACTAAAGCTAAGATAATTTCTGCTCTTATAATGTTTCTAATTCAATGAGTGTAGAGAGACAATAGGTAAATAAATAAGTAACAAAGAAATCAGATAGTGGGACTTCCCTGGCTGCTCAGTGGCTAAGACTCCACGCTTCCAATGAAAGGGGTGTGGGTTCGATCCCAAGCTGGGGAACTAAGATCCCACATGCCGCATGGCACGGCCAAAAAATAAAAGGAAATAAATAAATAATAAAAGAAATCAGATAGTGCTGTGCAGAAAATTAAAATAGGCTGATGCAACAGAGAATGATGAAGGGTCTAACTTTATGCTGGGTGGTCAGGAAAGGTCTCTCTCAAGCCACAAGAAAGAGTCACCCTTGTGATGTCCAGGGAGAAGAGCATCCATGGCGGCCAAATAGCTGGGAGAAGGCCCTGGGATGAGAATGATGTTGGCACACTCTAAACACCTGAAGAAGGTCAGGGTGGTTGACGCATGTGGTTGGAAAAGAGAATGGTCCAAGACGGGGTCAGAGAGGGAAACAGAGCCAGATCAAGTGAGTTTTGTATAAGTCAGGACAAAGATTTTAAATCTTATTCCTAGTATGTTAGGGACCATCGGAGGGTATTAAGCAAGCTAGTGTGACATGATCTGATTTACATTAATTAACCTCTTCCAATCTCAGTTTGTTCCTCTGTAATTATCCATAACACTGGTGGTAACGAGGATTTAATGAGGTCACGTGTGTGAAGGGCTCAGTACAAAGCCTGAAATATATCTACTCCACATGTATGTTCACTATAATTATTATTCCTATTCTGTGTCCATAGCTTACTCTACAGTGCCCAAAATAAAACAGGCAACTACATATTTACTGGATGGCTTAGAATACGAGCAACAGTCAAAGAAATTATCTCATGATAGAAGATTATAGTGTTCCATGGATTCAGATCCCAACTCTGCCACTTAGGAATAAGTCACCCACCTCTTTGAAGACTCACCTCCTCTGCAAAAGAGGGAAAGTGGTATCTATCCTGTGGGACTGTTGTGAGCTAATGCATTTAACATGTGAGGTAGATGTGGCTTCTGGTGGGCAGGATAGGGGTAGGGGTGTGAAGTGGTGATTGAAGCACAGTTTGGGGTTTCTTGAAACTCCATATAAAAACAGTCAGAGCAACTAGATAGCAAAATCCAAAACCCATGTACAAACTAAGTAAACCCAAACTAAGTAAAAGCGAATGCCCACAAATCCTGAAGCACCAAGAGCCATAAGACTGGCATGTCATTGACATCTGTGAGGGAGAAAGTAGGAGGAAGTAACAAGGTATCTGATGGCCCTGAGTACAGAAGAACCCCCGCAATAGCATAGAGGCGTTCATGAGAAAGTGCAACAGGCCAATTTGAAAACAGCAGCTGAAACTAGTAGAGATTTTGCCAAATCTAATAGGGGATGAGTGCTATCATTAAGGACTGAGGACTGGTGTAGTTCAGTCCCTACAAAGTCTCAAAATGGACCCACAGGGCTCCTTTACAAGACAGGATCCTACAACAAGGAGAAACTGTTGGGTATGGAATCAAAATTAAACAGAGCAAGGAAAACATAGAGAAAGGAATGAAAAAGTACAGATAAAGTGGGGGAGGGGAACAGAGCCAGGAAATCTCAAAAAAGCGAGCTGCTGTATTTTTTAACTTAACATGAAAATAACAGAAGAGGGACCTGTGAAGTTATAAAAACTTCCTAAATCAACTTTCATTCTAGAAGTTCAGGAATATTAGATTAACAGAAAAAATATCAAAAACAAATTCCTTACAAAGTTACTGTAAGAAAAAAGATTAAAGAATAGAAAAATATTCCAACAAATAATAAGAGAACACAAGAAAATCCTTTTAAAAAGAGGTTAAAATTCTAACGTATTTCAAAATAAATAAAAGATATTAAGAATAACATAAATCAAAATTTTAAAACCTCAGAAATCAGATAATAGAATTCAACAGTTAGAAATAAAAGAAAAAAATAATTTTATAAATGAAGACCAAATTGTAGGAAACACAAGTGCAGACAATACAACAAATAATGCCTTAAGAGAAATACAACATGAAAAAGAGAATTAAAAAAAAAAAGATTTAGAAAAAATAAAAATAATTTGAGAGAAAGTTACAAATACTGAACATAGGCAAAGAAGATCCAATATATGGATAAAAGAATTCCCAAAAGAAAACCAAAGCAAGAGAACAAAACTGATACTAAAATCTATGATTTGAGAAAATTTCCTAAACTAAAAAGATTTGAAACTGCCTATTGAATTAAGACACCATGCACCTGAGAATTTAGTGACCTAACTTGACCAATACCAAGTCATATTTTAGTGAAATTATTGAAATTTAAAGAAAAAGAAAAAAAAATCTTTTGGGCATCTAGAGGAAAAAAAAAAAAAGATTGTGACTCATAATGGAAAGAAAATGTGATTTTCATCAGAATTTTTGACACCAGTGTTTTATGCCAGAAGACACAGGAAAGAAAAAGTGAGCCAAGGATTTTATATCCAGCTAAACTAATTGTTGAATATAAAGGGTACAAAGCGTTATCAACTCCAGGAATATTATTTCCATAAGCCTATTGTAGACCCTACCAGAGAACAAGCTTCAGACAATAAAAACACCTAGTGGGATAAATTGTGTTGAACTAAGACTAAATGAGAGTTAAAAGGGAGAGATTACAGTAGAAAAATGGTTCTTTGTTCTAACATTGTGGATATAGTACAGCCATTGTTTTAAATGAGGAAAAATGGAGCTAATATATGAGAACAACTGTTTCCAGTAATTTTAATCAGTGGTGGTAGCACTGATATTGTTATTTTCAGATTGCTATATGTATAAAGTGGGACCAAGCAATGAGTAATTATGGTCTATTCTAATTTGACCATCTCCTGTGTCCTTAAGAACAAAGATTCTTAGTGAGGAAGAAAGCTGATACAAATATAACATAGAAGAGATTAACTAAAATCTCTGAAGTCCTGAATTTGAATTAGAAACATCAGTATAAACTCACAAGATATTCGTGCATGTGTGTGCATGCACATGCATTCTACTGAAAGAGGCCCAGAAACAGTGACCAGTCCAGTGGCAATGAACAACCTTAGCACTCAGATTGTGATCTTTAAGTACTACGTCCTATTAGTAGAACCTAGGGCTCCTTGGAGAAATGGCTGATTTCATATCTGGAACTGGACATACACAAAACAAGCCTGGAATATCTTGACAGGCCAGATAGCTTCAAGCTATCAAAGGCTGCCAAAGTTGTATCAAAAGGAACCAGAAGCCAATGTGAAGAGACTCCCACTTGCCAAAGACAGGACAATTTAAGCTCCAGCAAGGCTAAAAGTGGCAATGTACTGAAATCCATCAAATATGTTAAATCCATGAGTTTGTCATTATATGTTTAAAAAACTAATTGGTTTAGAGATTATAATACTAAGTGAAGTAAGTCAGAAAGACAAATACCATATGATATCACTTATATGTGGAATCTAAAATATGACACAAATGAACGAATTTACAAAACAGAAATAGACTCAGATATCGAAAACAAACTATGGTTATCAAAGGGGAAAGGGAGTGGGGGAGGGATAAATTAGAAGTTTGGGATTAACAGATACAAACTACTATATATAAAAAAGATAAACAACAAGGCTCTACCGTATAGCCCAGGGAACTGTATTCAGTGTCCTGTAATCAAACATGATGGAAAAGAATGTGAACTATATATATATAAAACTGAATCACTTTGCTGTGCACCAGAAACTGACAAAACAAAACAAAGCAAAAACCCAAAAAACTAATTGGTTGCTTTTGGTGGATGATAGGGATCCAATTTATAGTCTTGAAAACTAGATAAATAAGGGAAGCAATCAAGTGTTAACCTGTCTTTCCTATATACACTTACCAATCAGTAACCCAACGGTAGATTGGGGAAGCATCTCCTAAAAATTGTTGCAGGAGGGCTTCCCTGGTGGCGCAGTGGTTGAGAGTCCGCCTGCTGATGCAGGGGACACGGGTTCGTGTCCCGGTCTGGGAAGATCCCACATGCCGCGGAGCGGCTAGGCCTGTGAGCCATGGCTGCTGAGCCTGTGCGTCTGGAGCCTGTGCTCTGCAACGGGAGAAGCCCGTGTACTGCAAAAAAAAAAAAAAAAAAAAAAAAAAAAATTGCAGGAAATATGTAAAAACAAAATGATAGTACTAGGTTATCGCTATTTTTGCAACCCCCAGTGAATTAATGGATGTAGCACTGAGCAACAATGACTACCAAAATCACAAAAAAGCAAAACCAGATATTATAGTTCCTGATGAAAAGTATACACCACCACCTGCAGTCCTGCCAAAGGGATTAAACCTGAGTCTGATCAAGCCTCCACCAGCTGCCAATTTGCAGGAAATATAGGGAACAAAGGAATATGTTAAACTGCACCGAGAGAACGCAGGCAGCAAAATCCCTAGTGTTGGGGAGTACTCAGGTCAGCTGATCTGGGTTCTTGAACACATACATTACAGGGGGAAAAAAGAGTACGGGGGAACCTATAGATTAAAAAAGAAAGTATTAATATCTGGTGTAGAGTAGGCACTCAATGAATGTTTACTCCTGTTGGTTGAATGGATGACAGATTGATCAAAGACTAGATGAATAAGTGAATTTCTCGAGAGTGGTGACCTCATCTGTCTTTGAGCACTGCTGCATCCCCAGCACCAGCACAGTGCCTGGCAAATAGTAGGTGCTCAATTAATATAAGCTGAAGGGATGGACAGCTATGTCTTCAGTGTGTTTCACCAGCACAGGTGAGCATCTCATTTATTCTCACAACATTCCCTATTCAGAATCCCCGTGCTTTCTGTCCTCTGGATTTTAACAATGCTAATGACATAAACTGTCTTCCTTTTCTCTCTTCAAATCCACGCACCTCAATTTCTCTAGAAGCTCTCCCTGATTAGCGCAGTGCACCTGGAGCTCTGAACCTTGAATTCCAGCTGTATGTACTGCTTCTCTCTCATATGGTACAGAAGCCATCCTCATAGCCTTCTTGCATACAACTTGAGCTGCCTAACCCGACATCCAGGATCCATCATGAGCTGATCTCTGCTAGTTTCCACCACTGCCCTCCTGTAGCCAGTTACTCAGATGCACCATGCTCTTCCCGTTAGGCCTGCTTGATGTTGCACACGTGGTCCCCCTACCAGTACCGCTCTCCCTGTTCCTTTCTCTGCTAGTGGGTTCCTTTAAGATTTAACTCCTCTAGAAGCCTTCTTTGGAGTCTCTCTCCATAGATCTCAGGCTGAGGCGCTCTTCCATATCCCTTATACTATAGTGTGATGGTCTGCCTACAGGCTGCCTTCCTCAGCAGACTTGGAGCTCCTTGAAGTCCAATTGGATCATTTGTCCCTGTGTCCCCAGGGCCCAACAGAGCACCTCGAATCTCCATTCTCCAAGCCCCCATAAGTATACTTTTCCAATGTCTCCTGTCTGAGACACTATGATTCACTGTCAGAGCAGTGCTCTCCCTTGCTGGTTCTTTTTTTTTTTTTTTTGGCGGTACGCAGGTCTCTCACTGTTGTGGCCTCTCCCGTTGCGGAGCACAGGCTCCAGACGCGCAGGCTCAGCGGCCACGGCCCACGGGCCCAGCCGCTCCACGGCACGCGGGATCCTCCCAGACCGGGGCACGAACCCGCGTCCCCTGCATCGGCAGGCGGACTCTCAACCACTGCGCCACCAGGGAAGCCCCCCTGCTGGTTCTTGAATGGAC
Organism: Hyperoodon ampullatus; assembly: GCF_949752795.1. NCBI lineage: Eukaryota > Metazoa > Chordata > Mammalia > Artiodactyla > Ziphiidae > Hyperoodon > Hyperoodon ampullatus. The sequence goes on from NC_136917.1 coordinate 15,929,282, forward strand.
TTCAACAGAACCGAGGGCAATGTCTGGCACTAGCGGATACTTGGGAAGATGTCTGTAGGCAATGGAGGGCTTATAAAAGCAGACTGAGTATTGTGGATCAGACATGAATGACGGATTAAAATTTTGTCATTTTGTTATTATTAATGATTTTTCAAAAGGGCACAGAGAAGGGTAGTTTGGGTTGACAAATATATATTTACCTTACTTTACCTTGGAGACAGCCAACCTCTCCCGGCTTGATCTATTATTTCAGAGACAGGAAAAATAACTTGCTGATCCTGAAAAGAAGGGGAAATTTATCTGAAAAAGTATTATTCTTTTATTCATCCAAACATACACACACACACACAAATCCCTTCTCCCTTTGGTAGTGTAGTCTCTGACTTTTTAAAAATGGTTGTTCCTTTCTGCTTGAAAGGCTGTGTTAGCTATTCAGGGAATACTAGCCCTTTCCTTGGACTCAAAAAAGTATTTTATCCATTAAAATCTAACCAGGGTGTAGTAACCATAAAATGCAGCCACTCTGTTAGGAAGACGGATATCCTCAAAGATTTATGTCTGGCCGTCTCAAAGAAAATGTGTAAGATGGAGTTTTCTCAGAGACTTCCTGGCTGCACTCCACCCCACACATAATTTCTGTTTGTATAAACCTCAGATCAAAACTCAGGAAGGGTTAAGGGAAACCTTTCTGAACCACAGGTTATGTCTGCTTACCATCCTCGGTTGACCGTTTGGAATGAATTAACCAGTCCCTAACCAGCACACAACTGGTGTTTGGAAGGAATTAAGCAGCCTCTTCAGTCCAAATGCTCAGATCGTTTGGGGTCTCAGATTCCATCCAGATTTGGGATGAGGGTCTACTCAAAGTCATTTGCATGTCCCTATAATTGTGGCAAGAGATAATGAAAACACACCACATGATTAGTCTCCAGGATATGGTGGAGACCATTGGAAACATCAGAATTCGGGAAGGGGTGGAGAAGGGGGTGTGACTATTTTGAATGAACCTGAAAGAAAATACTTCCCGAACCTTCTTTCAGAAGGCGATTTCTGTTCCAATTTTTCATAAGGTTGGAAAAAGTTAAGCAAACGAGAACTATAGACACTTGTTTATAGAAGGTTTTTCTCTTTAATTGCTGTTTCTGTTTCATGAAAGAAAAGTCCCATAAAATAAAAGCTCGTTTCTGGTTCAGTGAAGCAGCGAGACTCCTGAAAATGCCACAAAAAAGGCTGACTTGACTCTGGCCAGCTGAGGAGTCCTGAGGACTTGAAGGTCTATATATTTCCGTAGCAAGGTATGTGCTTTCCCACCCTCCACCCTAAAGGTCTCTCCATACATTTGAGACGGTTTTTAAAATCTGAACTGTGGGACCATCTGGTCTCTGGCAAGCATTCCAGACAAGTGGTTTTCTAAGAAGCCAAGTTCTGGTTTGACTCTTTGATTGGAAAAGTATCTATTTCACTAAGGGTGATAGGCCCCTGGATGTATTCTCACCAAAAAACCCATAAACCAATACTTGAAATGCCAGCAGTGAGTTGTAGGGAATTCTTCTGGTTTGCCTTCAAGGACATAAAACATCATAAAGGTCTTCTCTTTGGCAGAGAAGGGCCTGGCATGAAGAGTTGGCCCAGGGTGTGTGTGGAAAGAGTCAGACGTAGGAGTCAACAGACCTAGGTTCGAATCCGGACTCTTCCACCAGCAAGCCAGTCTGACCTTATGTGGGCCTCTTCACTTCTCCTGAGTCTGACTTTCCTCCTGTGTAAAATGGGGGCATTACCCTCAGTCTCGGGAAAGGTGGAGGCTCAGGGAGATGACATTTGCGTGATTCCTTCCACCATGCAGCAGGGCCTTACTAAGCATTGGTTTGAAGTCCACCTCCCCACCATTCCAGTAGAGTGATGGAGACATGAAACCTCTCTGAGGTCACTGAATCCCTTCCAAGACCTCCACGTGGGGTCTTCAAAGAAAACAGAGTTTTTCACCTGCTTTCACTAATGCAATTAACAGGCTCATAAACCCTGGGGCTGGTATAAGGCCCCAGACAGGAGGGATTCTAAAGATGGAGAGGGAGATATTTCCCCTTGGAGCTGGTGCCAAGAAGAGGTTGACCAAAAAATGCATGGGAAGTATTTGCTAATAACTCAATTAGACAACTAAATAGAGAGTAAGAATCACCAAGCCACACGCTTCAGGGCCAGATAGGTAGCATAACCATGTCTGGTAACAGCAGGAGAACCCAGGCCCCATCTGAAGGCAGCTGCCAGCACCAGGGAAGTGTCATCATTCAGGAAGGTGAGTCAGTGTGGCCTTCAAGAAAAGACAGAAATCTGGATGTACAAGCTTCTAATTTTTTAATATTGACAGTTTTTTTTTAATGTAAACATCTGTCTGCAGGCCAGATGGGTAGGGAGAGATGGCTGTGTTTTGAGGGCTTCACCAAGAAGGCAGGGCTCATGCCAGGTCTTGAATGGGGAGTGGAATTTAGATTTGCTTACTTGCGTGTAACATGTGGACACTTCTTGGGAGGTGGTATGGCTAGGTGCTTAAGGACTTGGTGTCTGATTCCTCATCTGCAAAATAAGGAAAATGCAGTCTGTTCGGAGAGCGATAGTGAGGATCAAGTGAGATCAAGCACGTTAGATTCTGCACAATCAAGAGCTTGGTTGTATTAGCCATTGTTATCCCAGTTACCTTGGCTGTTGTCATTGCTATTGTTATCGAGAGCAGGGACAGATGGCATATACAGCTCTGCCACTCTTCACCCTAGCTCACCCCATTTGGAGAGCCCAGGCTTCCACTACTTTGACACAATGGTCCAGTGAAAGAGACGATACCCCCATTTTACAGATGAGGAAACTGAGGCAGCACAGAAAAGTGAAGAACCCACGAGGGTTACACAGAAAGTAAGCTTCTGGAGGAAAGATGGGAACCCAGGTCTCCTCGGCTCCACAGCTCACCTTCCATCTGCCCCACCCACGCCCACAGGACCTGCTCCATGGAGTGTGTCCTGGATTCCACGAGCCCCACGCCCATTAAGCTTCTTGTGGGTTCATCTCAAGTAGGCCCATGACAAACCGTCCTCAACTTGCCTGGCCCCACCACCCAACCCCATCATAGGCCCCTTTGAATTGGATTGTAAGGCTCGTACACAAAGCCCAGGAAGCATCTTGGACGCAGAAAAGAGTTTCATGGTGTTCCTTATAAAAGCACAACCTGACCTGCAGCTGTTGTGTCAATGATCCCTCTATTCCCAATTGCCAAAAACCCAAAACAGCTTAAAACAAAAAGAAACTGGCTCCTGGTCTGCAGGTCCGTGTCTACACGCTCACTCTGTTTTTATTAACTTGGCTTGTGGCTCCCAACCCGCAGGTCTGGGGCAGGTCTCCCAAGAGCGGGCACAGCTCTCCTCAGGACCCCACTGGGGAGGGAACGCTGGGGCAGTGGGGTCAGGGAGCGAGGGCAGTCCGTACTGGGGCAGCACTCTCAGCCCACAATGTCCCAGACACGGATGTTTTGGTCTCATGTTGAAGCCATTTCCAGCCAAGGCGGGGTTCAGGGGGCCGGTTGCCAGCCCCAGACACTCACCCTCGGCCACATTCATTTGACAGACACTGCATGCCAGGAGTGCCATGTATTTGCAGCATCTGTACAGGGTCTTTGCATCCATGGGCCCTTGGCCATCGACCTTACTCAAATTCAAATATGAACAGTCAGAGAAGGGAAGAAACATCCAGAACGTATCCAAACAGTGCTGCCCTCCCAGCTCAGCACCAGGGACTGCCCCTCTGAGGGTAACTCTACTGTTTAAAAGGATCTTTTAGTCCCATATGTTCCTGTAACAATTTCAACTTATGCTCAAATGAAGACACAGTGGTCTTTCCCATTGCCACAAGGAAAGGAGACTGCGCTGGACTTTTCAAGATACTGTGACTCTTCTTACTGGACAACGTATGCCTTTTGCTATAAGCGCTTCTCTTTAAGACCTTAAAATCTTCCTGTAAGACAGGAGTTGTTAAGAACTTGGGCTCTGGAGGTGAATAGGCCTTAATTCATATCCTATTTGTATGATCTTGGGTGAGGCCCTTGATCTCCCTCAACCTCAGTTTACCAATCTGTAAAATAGAGATAGTATGTTTCTACAGAGCTGCTGCGAGGATCCATGAGAACAGATGCAAAGTGCTTAATTCAACAACTGACAGTAGATGTGCAACCAAAGGGAGCAATTATTATTATCACCATGGATCAAGAAGACACTGAGGCCTACAAGGCAGAGTGTGCAGCCCAAGGTCTCCCAGTGAATGAATGACAAGGGTGACATCTGTTCTCAGGACCCCTTGGCTCTACAGCCCGGGACCCTAACCACTATTCCATCACAGCGTCTTTAAGGGAATCCAAAGCTGAGCATAGACACCCCTTCATGTTCACATACGTCATCATTCTATGCAGCTTTTTTTGGCCAGAGCAGAGCCAAACCCATCCCCCTCTTTCCTGCATCTGCAGAAGCCCGTCTGTCTGCCGAAAACCCAGGTTCGACGAGGACTTCCAGGAAGAGCAAAGTCACAGATTTTACACTGACACACACTGGCATCTCTCACGGCAAAGGAGATATTCACCCTTCCGGCCCCAACAAGACCGCTTATGGGAGTTCGGGGGGATGCCTCTGGATCACCTCTACACCCGTCAGCAGGGTCCTTCTCACATCCAGCATCAGTTGAGTGGCTGGGCTATCACGTCTCAGAATTCTATTCCTAGGTCTCTTTTGCATGGACTCGGGAGCACGTGGCCTTGGGAATTCCACAATCACCCTGGGATTTCTCCCTCACCCTTCCACCCAAGTCCCGACTTAACACACAACTAACTGAGGTGTGCCCTCCACACTACGATCTTTCCCAGTCCTGCTCCTGTAGGTGGCAGCTGAAGTCATGTGCATAAGGACCCAGGTGCCTGAGGAAGTCTCAGAGCCCTGTCCTTGATCCATTTGTCTGCAGACGTTATCTAGACTGCACGTCTCCGAGACAGGCCACGACAGAGTGCATGACGAGGTGAGCCCGCCTTAGTTTTCCCTCCAGCTTTCCCCCCTTTTTTTTTACTTCTTGGCCTCAGGGCCCAAAGTCTTCTGGACATATTTTTCATTTTTCCAAATATCAATTGCTCTTTTATTCCCTCTTCGAAGCAGTGAGTAATAAGAGTTGTGTCTGGTCCTAAAATTCCGACTGAAATAAATTAGCCCAATGACCAACAGGAGGTGCCTAGAACAATAACAGTGGAATATTTGGCATATTACAAAAGAACCCCTGGATGTCAAAGTACAGTAAGTCTAGAAGCACATTACAGGGCTATGTTGCCAAAACGGGTATGCAATGAGCCATCCAGGCAGCAGAACGCCTCATAAATTAATCCCGCTTTTTTTTTCATTTTTGGTCCACAGTTCACAGTTCTTCTAGCCCTCTGGTTAATGGGGTATGCAGAAGGGTATTTTTGGTGTGGCCCGCGTCCCCAGCAGGCAAGCATATGCCAAAGCTGTGTGCAAATGTATACATTTGTCCCCTCATTCGTCTGGCATCCCAGGTGCCACTTGCTGCAATAACAGGGACAGGGAGAGACACAGACTTTGGAGGTAGCAAGCTGTTAACAAATACTGAGTTCCTACTAAGTGCCAGGCATTGTGCTAAGTTCTGGGATGCCACAGAGGATCACAGGGAGATGGTCCGTGTCCTCAGGGTGCTGGTAACTCAGACACACCCCAGTCGATCTGAGCTGGGTCTCCATCTTGGAGCAGATGGGAGATGGGAACAGCAAGCAGCGGTTTGATCTGCATCCCAAATCCCTCTTTTCCTCGAAGGAATCCCCCAGATGCGAGGCTTGGGAGGAGTGGGGGCCAGACACAGCCCTGTCTCCCACTCTGCAGAAGCAACGGAAGCCCAGATTCTCCTCCCTACCTGGGGGGTGGCCAGGGGCCAGGCCTGTGACAAGGCCCTGTCTAGCCATTGCCCCAGTCCAGAGCTTTGAATCTTCAGGGAATGTCCCAGACACTGTGGTGGGCTGGAACAAGTCCCCCAAAGATATCTATGTCCTAATTCCTGGAATCTGTGACTGTTACTTTATATTGCAGAAAAGGACTTTACAGGTCATTAAATTCAGGATTTTGAACCTCAATTATCTGGGTGGGCCCCAATGCAATCCATGTATCCTTATGAGAGGAAGATTTCACACACACAGAAGAGGAAGCAATGTGACCATGGAGGCAGAGACTGGAGTGATGAGGCCACAAGCCAAGAAATGCTGGCGGCCACCAGAAGTTGGAAGAGACAAGGAAGGGATTCTCTAGAGCCTCCAGAGGGCATGCAGTCAGCCTGATGCCTTGGTTTCAGCCCAGAGATACTGACTTTGGACTTCTGGTCTCCAGAACTGTGCGAAAGTTAACTTCTATTGTTTTAAGTCACTTAGTTTGTAGCAATTTGTTATAGAAGACATAGGTAGCTAATGCAGACACCAAGAGAATTTGGAATTCTTTCATGTCTTTGGGATCCAACATTTGCCCTCATACAATTCTGGGTTCAGAATGTACCTATGACACGCCCTGGCCTGTGGCTCCTCTCTCTGGATCTCCAGCCTCTCCATCTATTTTTCCAGGAGCTCCCTTTGGACCTCCCTCCAAAACTTACCTTTTCTAAATTTAGCAAACGATAAGGACTTCTGTTGCCTGCCATCACATCGGTAAGAAGCCCCACATGGCCAGGCTGTTATGAAAATTAGGGACAAGCCATGTTGGAGCCCAGCACAGCACCCATCCCACAGCAGACACACAATAAATCAGAGTTCATAAACCAGTGGCCTGCATTTCACCCATACAGTGCATTTTTTGTTTTTTCCCTAAAGTTGAATTTGTTACCAACATTTACGAGTCAGGAGATTTCACGCAAAAGACTGAATTTCTAGCTTCTCTCGAAAAAAGTCAGAAGACCTTATGACACTGGATCTTACATTCTCACGGCAACAATTGGCTGGCCTTTCCAGACATGCATGTTATAATTTGTCACAGTCCCCACCAGGCCTTTTCGTTGTACACCCAGCCCACTCCTCTCATTTTATTAATTGTTCAGTACCTCTATGCATTTGAGTTTGTAATCCTTGTTACACGTGCAAGTCAGACCCAGGTTAGGACTGGGTTCCAGTGTAAGACCCAGGTTGGGAGGTCTTTGCCCATGATGCTCAGTCTCCCCAGATTCCCTTTCTTCTCCCCCTCCAACTAGCCAAAACTGCCTCCTTTATGGGGCCATCCCAGTCTCCTTTCTCCATACCCCATTTGGCCCCACCCATTCTTATCCAGGCTTGCCTATTAGACCATGTGTATCAGTTTTCTGGATAGATTTTTCATAGAAAGTCTTTGCCTTCTTAAACTTACTGGGGGAGACTTTTGCATTGAGTTGGCACTGGAGCAGCCAGTCTATAAAGACGAGAGAAGCAAGGAAGAAAAAGGAGGGGGGAAAGGAGAGAGAGAGGGAGGGGAGAGGGAGGGGACTAACTGGGTTCCTACTTTGAACCAGACCCTATCCAGTTAGATCATCCCAGTTGGCCCTCCCAGTATCCCCACAAGGCATACGTTATTACTGGTCTCATTTTTCAGATAACTGAGACTCAGAAACACCGTGACACAAGGATTCGAACCCAGATGTGTTTGGGAGACAGAACTCAAGCACAGAGCACTGCTTGGTCTCCGCCTGGTAGGTATGGGCAGACTGCTCCCTGCAAACAGTATAATTTTTCCATTAGTGATTTGCCTGGAACTCTTTTTTCACCCACACATTTTCCATTCATTCCCCCACTCCCCCATTCACTCCCACGTTCACTCAGGAAACCTAAATCCCTAGTCCGGGGTCCCTCCCTCCTTTCTCATCCCCTCCCTCTTCCTGTACTGGGTAGTGGAGTGCTGGCTGGCAGGGGAGGTTGGGAGGCACCCCGCCCAGAGCCCCAGCTCCTAGCACCTACCCTGCCCCAGCCCGCAGCCCACACCGGCTTCTGGGCAGGCGCTCTGAGGGCCGGGCAGGGATGCTTGGCTTCCCTCAGTTTCCTGCCCCAGGAACTGGCCCTCAGAACTAATCACAGAAGCTCCCCAACTCATCAATGCTCTTCAGAGCAGTTTCCTGGAAGAATTCATTGGGTTTCTAGGAAAATGTTTCCGGTTGTCTTCTCTTTCCATGGCTGTAATTCATTACTTTCGATATGCCACAATTAGTTTAATGGGCAGTCCTGGAGTGTCTGCATTTCACATTTGAAACGTTTCCTGGAGGTAAAACCCAAGAAGCCAGTAGCTGCCCATGTGCAAGACCATGGAGATGATGCAGATGGCCTTGTGAAGAGTCCCCGGGTGGGAGCAAGAGACTTGAGATCTGGCCTCTTTTTTCCGAATGGCTTGGGCAGATCCCTTTCTTTTTCTGGTCTTGAGTTTTCCCATGGAAGGGGCAGTATCTCATGGCAGTCAAGACCCTGGGTGCTGGAATCAGACCCATGGAGTTCAGATCTCGGCCCTGCTTCTCTGTGTAACTTTAGGAAAGTGACTTAACCATTGTGAGCCTCAGTCTCCTCAACTGTAAAATGGAGATAATAATATCATTTGCCATCCAGAGTTGAAATAATAATACAGTGAGTTAATACATATAAAGCACTTTGCATAGAGCCCTGTGCTCAGTAATTTCTTGATGTATCTTAGCTGTGGATGATAATAATAATAAGGATATGCAGGAGAAAGGGGAAGAAGAAGGAATGGAGATTGTTTGACATTCCTGGGTGCCAAACTGGGGTCATCATGAAGTTGAAGAGGAAAGAGGGACTATAGCTACTTTTGATATTTCAAAAAGCTTAATGAGGACACATCTACTCACCCACAATAAAGCCACAAAGGATAATGAGAATGGCAATTTTCTTTGCTTTTGGCTGAAATTACATTAACCCCTTGGGGTAAACTAAAAGGCTTTGGAGTTAAATAGACCTGCACTCAGACCCTTAGCAGAGTGTATGATCTTGAATAAGGAGAGTAATGTCCAGACAGATAGCCAGCCCCGATCTTGCAGGACAGTTATCAGTATCAGATGAGATAATTTATGGAACACACTTCAGAGGGGTCTGGAACAGAGTTGATAACTCAGCACGTGACAGCTACTATCCTTCCTCGGCTACCCTGGGCCTCAGCTTCTTCATTGGTAAAATTAAAATCATACCACCTGCTTTCCTCATTCAACAAATATTTTCTGATCCAAGTACTCTAAATACAAAAATGTATTCACCAGACATAGCTCAGGGCTTCTCAGAACCCACATTTTGAAATTGCTCATTATTCATCCATTCAACAAATATTTTTACTGAACATTTAGTATGTAACAGGCTGCATAATGAGATTTAGAGATACAATGGCTAGTAAAACAGACTTAATCCCCAACTATCTACAGAATTATAGCCTGGAGAAGATGTAATAAATAAAGTAGTGAAATGCCTAGCATACAGTAGGTGCTCAATTAATAAAAGTTATCTGGGTGCTAATCAGGAACTTTGTATGTGTCACTTTGGGAAACTTAGATCACCAAAATGTTGAAAATTAATGATTTCTTAACACATGAAATTTCTTTGGTAGATGGAGGCTTTTAAAATATGAGGGGAGTGCAAAGTAAATGAAACATGTAAATATACACTTAAAACACGTATAGGATCTATATGCTGAAAACTACAAAATGCTGATCAGAGAAAACCTAAATCAATGGTAAGGCATACCACGTTCCTCGATTGGAAGACACAACATATTAAAGATGACAGTTCTCCCCCAGGAGATCTATAGGTTTAATGCAATTCCTGTCAAAATTCCAGCTAACAAGGTTTTGTTTTGTTTTGTTTCTGTAGACATAGACATCTTATTCTAAGTTTATATGGAAAGGCTTAGGCCCTAGAAGTGCTGAAAATAATCTTGACAAAGAACAAAGTGGGAGAAATCACTCTACTCAATATTAAGGTTTACTGTATAGTTATAATCAAGACAGTCGGTGTTGGTGTGGGGATCAATACATAGATCAATGAAACAGAGTAGAGAACCAGAAATAGACCCACTCAGATATGTTCAGCTTATTTTTGACAAAGATGCAAAAGAAATTCAAAGGAGAAATGAAACCATTTTCAACAAATGGTGCTGGAGCAAATGGACATCCACAGGCAAAAAAATGAACCTTGATCCAAACTTGACACCTTATACAAAAATTAACTCCAAACATATCATGGACTGGAAGGTGAAGCATAAAACTATAAAACTTTTTTAAAATAGGAGAAAATCTTCTGCTTCTAGGGCTAGTGAAGAGTTCTTAGATTTGACACCAAAACCCATGATTCACAAAAGAAAAAATTGATAAGTTGAACATCAACAAAATTAAAACCTTTTTCTCTGCAAAAGTCTATGTGCAGCAGATGAAGAGACAAGCTACAGACTGGGAGAAAATATTTACAAGCCATACATCCATCTAGTATCTGAAATATACAAAGAACTCTCAACACTTAACTGTAAAAAAACCAATCCAATTAGAAAATGAGCAGAAGATGTGAACAGACGTTTCACTGAGGAGGAGATACAGATGGCAAAAAAGCACATGAGATGTTCAACATAATTAGATATCAAAAAAATGCAAATCCGGGCTTCCCTGGTGGCGCAGTGGTTGAGAATCTACCTGCTAATGCAGGGGACACGGGTTTGAGCCCTGGTCTGGGAGGATCCCACATGTTGCGGGGCAACTAGGCCCGTGAGCCACAACTACTGAGCCTGCGCATCTCGAGCCTGTGCTCCGCAACAAGAGAGGCCGCGATAGTGAGAGGCCCGCGCATCGTGATGAAGAGTGGCCCCCACTTGCCACAACTGCAGAAAGCCCTTGCACAGAAACCAAGACCCAACACAGCAAAAATAAATACATTAATTAATTAACTCCTACCTCCAACATCTAAAAAAAAAAAAAGGGAAACCTTAAAAAAATGCAAATCCAAACCACAATGAGATATCACTATATACCTACTCAAATGTCTAAAATAAATAACCAATGCTAGGGAGTATGAGGAGAGACTGTATTGTTCCTATATTGCTGATGAGAATGTAAAATGGTACAGCCACTCTAGGAAATAGTTTGACTGTGTCTTATAAAATTATAACGCTATTACCACATAATCCAGCAACTGTCTTCTTACACATCCCAGAGAAATAAAACTTAGGTTCACACAAAAACCTGTATTGGCATACCTCGGAGATATTGGTTCCAGACCACCACAATAAAGTGAATATCATAATAAAGCGAGTCACACATTTTTTTTGCTTTCTCAGCACACATAAAAGTTATGTTTACACTATACTGTAGTCTATTAAATGTGCAACAGCATTATGTCTAAAATGATGCGCATACCCTAACTAAAAATACTTTATTGCTAAAAATGCTAACCATCATCTGAGCCTTCAGGGAGTTGTGGTAGTAATATCAAAGATCACAGATCACCATAACAAACATAATAATAGTGAAAAAATTTGAAATATGGCAAGAATTACCAAAATGTGACACAAAGACATGAAATGAGCAAATGCTGTTGCTCCATGCAGGGTTACCACAAAACTTCAATTTGTAAAAAATGCAGTATCTACCAAGTGCAATAAAACAAGGTATGCCTATACAAGAAAGCCCATATTAGCTTTACTCATAAAAGCCAAAACCTGGAAACAGCCCAGATGTCTTTCAGTGGGTGGCTGGTAAACTGTGGCACATCCCTGCCATGAAATACTACACACAAAAAAAGAGGGACAAACTACCGATGCAGGATAATCGGGATGAATTTCCAGGGAATTGTGCTAAGTACCAAAAAGCCAGTCTCCAAAGGTCACAGACTATTTGATTCCATTGATACGACATTTTTGAAAAGATAAAATTTTAGCAATAGACAACAGATCAGTGGTTGCCAGGAATTAGAGACAGTGGTGGGAAGGGAGGGGACGTGGATCAAATGGCAACACAGAACCCTGTGGTTTGGGAATTCTTCTGTATCATGACTGTAGTGGTAGATACCCAAATCTAGCCATGTGACAGAATTATTTAGAATTAAATACACGCACAAATGAATACAAGTGGAACTGGGGAGATTTTAATAAGATTGATAGATTGTATCCATGGCAAAAGCCTATGTTAGCATCAGTGGAAACTGAGTAAAGGGTACCCAGGATCTCCTATACCATTTCTTTATTATTATTATTATTTTTGCAGTATGCGGGCCTCTCACTGTTGTGGCCTCTCCCGTTGCGGAGCACAGGCTCTGGACACACAGGCTCAGCAGCCATGGCTCACAGGCCCAGCCACTCCGCGGCATGTGGGATCTTCCCAGACCGGGGCACGAACCCATGTCCCCTGCATCGGCAGGCGGACTCTCAACCACTGCACCACCAGTGAAGCCCTCCTATACCATTTCTTACAACTGCATCTGAATCTACAATTATCTCAATAAATTCAGTTAAAAATATTTTATTGTTTTTTTATTTAAAGACTTGCATCTTATAAAAAAATTTGAAAAGAGAAGAAAAAGGATTAGAAAAATCACCATCCTGAAATAAAATCTTTCGGTGTATTTCTTTCTGGCCTTTGTTTTTTACATTTATATGAAAAACAAGTTGGGGCTAAACACCAGGATGGTGCAGAGTGGGGGCCTGACTGTCCCCACCTTCTGTGACATCAGAATTCATGGCTTGAGAGATGCTTGGTGACCAGAGGCCGGGGACGTGAGGGTACCCTGTTCCACCCAGGCAGCCTGATCTGAGATCATGGTGATGCAACAGGTGGGCAGCAGGGGGCGAGTGGCAGCTGAGAGAAGGGGAGGTCACTCTGAGGACAAGAAACAGGTGAGGCCAGACCAGGTGTACATGGCTTTCCTCCCATCTGGACTCCACTTAACACTCCAGGCAGACTGTAAGGCCCTCAAAGTCAGAAACAGGCTTTCAGCCTGACTCTCCGTAGAGCCCAACCTGGTGGAACACGGCAGGGCTCAGGAGCTTCTTCTAGAAGTCATTACTGACACTCATTTAATTATCCACCCTGCCAGCAGAAGCTATGCTCCAGGAGGGCTGGGATTTTTATTTAGCTTCCTGCTGTATTCCTAGTGCCTAGAATAGTGGTTGGTACATAACAGGTGCTGAATGAATGAATGAACCGAAATAAATAGGAGAATACACCTGAATTGGAGAGGTCCTGGAGCTTTTATTCTTAGGGCTGAAATTCAAACCTCACATAGGGTTTTGTCAAAATGGAAAACATTAGCCCTTATGTGCACAGCCGGGTGCTTCTACCCCTCTCTCTTTCATAACATTCCCGAGAAGCAATTATTAGCAAATGGGTAAGCTGAGGTCAGAAAGCCAAAAGGCCAGACAGCAGGGACATACTGGGATTTGAAGCCAGGGCCATCTGATTCCAGAACCCTTAGCAAGGTGACCCTGCACTCCACCGCCTCCCAGGTGGAGAACTGAGGGAAGGATGTAAAAGGAGGCTGGGAAGGTCATCTGGGCCTTGCACACTGTGGAAAGGGGTGGGATTTTATTCTGAGATTAGTAAGAAGCCATTGAAGGGTTTTAAGCAGAGCAATACATGACTGACCTATATATGTTTTCAAAAGATTTGTTCACTCATACATTTAATACACGTTCCAATGCTTCCTTTATGCTGGACTTTGTGGGGCTCCCATTATACTGCAGCTTTTGCTAAAAAAGTGTCCCACGAATCTCAAACCCCAGGAATGCTCCTTTTAGAAAAGTCATTTAAAATGTTCTGTGGTTTGGGGAATGCTGATACCCTCGTTCCCTTCTTGGAGATTTACACAGCTCGTTCACATAATGAAGGCTCTGACAAGTCCTGCAGCAAGGAAATCCACATAACTTTGTTTGCCACAGCATTTCCCAAATCAATTCGATGACAGAGTCCCCACCTTGCCTTTTTGAAAGACCTTAAAGCATATATCAAAATCCACTCTACAGGTGAAGAAACTGAGGCTCAGAGAGAAGAAATGATTTGGCTCAGGCCCCACAACAGCACAAGAGAAGGACTAAAACTCAGTCTTAGTCCCTGTTCCCTGCCTTTGTCTCCACCCTGCACACACACACACACACAAAAAAATAGCAGCAAGTATGCTGGTGAAGACACAATCCTGTTTAGCACATTGACAGAGGAATGGTTAAAGAAACAGAAGAGCTTTCAGACCAAAGAATGTTCATCAGCCGTTATAAAGAATGAGTCAGGGGCTTCCCTGATGGCGCAGTGGTTGAGAGTCCGTCTGCCAATGCAGGGGACATGGGTTCGTGCCCCGGTCCGGGAGGACCCCACATGCCGTGGAGCGGCTAGGCCCGTGAGCCATGGCCGCTGAGACTGCGCGTCTGGAGCCTGTGCTCTGCAACGGGAGAGGCCACAAAAGTGAGAGGCCCGGGTACCGCCAAAAAAAAAAAAAAAAAAAGAATGAGTCAGTTCTGTGTGTCTTAGATAAAGAGAGTTTCGGGGAATATTGTTAAGAAATTTAAAAAGTGCCCTAATCTGAAGTATACAATGATTTCACAGTGGGTGTCCACACCCAGGCAATTGCTTGCTACCCAGATCAAGCTATAGAGCATGTCCAAGCTTCCTCCAAGGCCCCTCCCAGCTCACACTCCATAACCACGATTCTGAGTTCTATCATCACAGGTGAGTTTTGTACGTCCCTGAATTTCATGGGAATGGAATCAAACAGTGCGTCCCTTCATGACTGGCTTTTTTCACTCCTAGTGTGTGTGACAGACTCAGTCACATTGCTGCTCTGTAATTAATTTTTACTTTTTTTTAAAGTTAATAATAATATAGTTGCTAGTATATATTTTTGAAAAGCTATCCAGGGAAGAGACAAATTATGCAAATCTCTTATCTTCTTTGTTTGTGGTAGCCAGTCTAAATCTTGCTTCACAAAGACAGGTACATAAGAAATGTATTATTTCAAGTCAGATTAAATCTGGCTCAGCCCACATCCAGTGAGTTGGGGGGAAAGTCAATGTCGGTCACTACTGTGTCCACCTTAATCCTCTCTCCACTTTTGTTTGCCCCCTGACACCATCACGGTCCCAACTCACATTGTCTGTTGAAAGCAGTTGTCTCTGAATTCCCTGTGCTAAGACCTCCCAGCCACACCACGAGGGCTACCCAGGAGAGGGTACTGGGTCCCTCCCAGACTCAGATTCCCACTCTATCTTCTCCCACCTCTTCAAAAGGCTCTCAGTTTTCTCCCCTTCTGATTCTGGCACACCCATCAGAATCTCCTAAATGGTCTTGGACTGACCCAAGCTCCAGGGGGCAATGTTGTCTTCAGGCAGCCGTTTCATTCCTGCACCCAAACCCCAAAAGGCAGACTTCCAATTGCAGTCTTAACACAGTAACTGGGGCCAAACTAGCCCTCCCATTCACTGTAAGCAGCCATGAAATTGACAAAATAAATGAAGCAACTATTTTCCAGTGAGGGCAGCAGATAGCACAAAAGTGCAATCCCTGAGAAAAGGAAACTGGTGATTGCCTCGACTCTTTCCCACGACGGCTGCACCAAGAGTTAGAGGGCGAACAGAACCCAGCAGTCCCGCTGAGCTGCAGAGTCTGCACAACTGAAGCAGCTGGACTCCGTAGGACAAGGCATTGGAGAAGAAGAAGAGCTGTGTGTTGAGAGGACCCCGAAAGCCCAGGCTGGGATCTCCATGACTTCTTGGCTGTGGGTTGCATGCAAAGGATTAGTTTACTGATAAGCAGCTGCTTATCAGACAGCAGCTGCTATGGGGTTTAGAGCAGAGATACTGGAAGTCCAGCAGTGCTGGAGGTGGATGGAATTCTGATCCAGCTAGAACCATGAAACCCCTTAAGATCCCAGGCATCCATTTGAGAGCACACATATATGTACAGACATACACACACACACATATATATTCTATATTCATACAGTATAATATTACTACTCATCAATAACCTCGAACATGAAAACATGGAGACATCTCAGAAGCGTTATGTTGAGTAAAAGTTGCTCAACAAAAAAGTATATAATATATGGTTTCATTGATGTGAAGTTACAGAACAGGCAAAACGGCTCCACAGTGACAGCAGATGAGCGGTTCCCTATGGCAGGGGCGGGGGTAAAGAAGGAGTTGGCCACAAAAGCACATACAGGAACTTTCTAGGATGATGGAAATGTTCTACATCTAGATTGGAGTGGTAGTCCACAAGCACAGACATTTGTCAAAACTCATCGAACTGTACATGTAAAATGTGCATTTTATTGTATGTGAATTATACCTCAATAAGGTCTACTCCTTTTAAAGATCATTTAAAAGAAAAAATGCAAAAGCGAGGCAAGGAATGAGAATAGAGGTGGGCCTTCCTTCTCAGCAGGGAGAAAGGAGGGAAAACACCAATGAAATGCCAGTAAGTTGCCACGTTATCTAATTCTGCAATATTTGCGGGTTTTGTAGTAAGTACACGTGACTTAGATAATTAGAAAAAAGTTAAGCTCTAACCATGATCTTAGAGCAGCCCCATGCCTAGCCCTCCTCGAGGGAAGCAGGGATGCACGTATACCCTCCAGAAATTCACCTCCTCCCTCCTTCTCTTCTTGCCCCCAGAAACTGTTGGCGTTGCTGACCTTGGTGCTATATGTGGGCACAGGAATATCAGCTGAGCATTCTGGAATCTGAGAAGGAAGGAGCCAAGTCCACACGGAGTCAGGAGCATATTCTGGAGAGGGCTGCATGCCAAGGGGGCCTCCACAGCTTGCCTTCTCATATCCTCTCCATCCCATTGGGATGATCAACCGAGTTTATTCCAACTCACTTTCCTTTCCCTTATTAAGAGGTGGTGTTTGTGCCTGTTTCAGGAAGAAGGTGGGAGGTGTCAGAAAGAATCAGAGAATGTAACTACGCCCAGAATCCTATGACTTCCCAGGTAACATATTCAAGAAGGTACTGAGGGATGTCAAGCTTGGCTGAGGAAATCTGAGAAGGCTTCCCAGAGGTGTCATTGATGGGTCTCGGCCGGGTGGAGAAGGTGGGGATGGGTACTTTGGGCAGAAGGAAAGCATTGCAAAGGTTCAGGGAACTTTTAGAAACCAGTGGCAAGGGAGGGTCTACATGAAAAGGCTCAAGATGCAATGTGAGTGTCTGCCTTTCAGGTGTTTGAATACCAGACCGATGACCCCTCAGAAGAGCCAATCAAGGTCATCAGGACCTGGTTGAAGGAGAACTTGCATGTTTTCGTGGAGAAGCTAGAGAAAGAGGTGTGAGACCTGGAACA
This sequence comes from Hyperoodon ampullatus, assembly GCF_949752795.1. Lineage (NCBI taxonomy): Eukaryota > Metazoa > Chordata > Mammalia > Artiodactyla > Ziphiidae > Hyperoodon > Hyperoodon ampullatus. The sequence goes on from NC_136917.1 coordinate 15,946,616, forward strand.
GCTTGTGCGAGACCTGGAGGAGTGGCTGGATGCCCTCCTGGGAGACGGGTACCCAGAGGAGCCCAGCGCCACCCTCAAAAATCACTTGTGAGGGGCCAGGGCTGGGACCTGGGCAGGAGGCCAAGTGGAAGGGGGCAAAGATTCCCAGGGGTTCCTCTAAGTAGGGCTGAGCTGTGACACTTGAAGTTTAAGGCAGCCAAGAAAATAAAGTAGTTGAGACACTGAGAACTCTGTTGTCACCACTGCTGGTCCATGAAAGCTGAAATCAGGAAGACACCAGGCTCTGCTGAGATACCATCACTTGTAGCAGGACTCTGGTGCACAGGAACCAACACCAGCCTCAGAGCCAGCCACAGGGTCAGGACCCTTCTCTTCCACTTAACTTGAGTCACTGTGCAAAATTCCTTAACCTCTCTGCAACAAAATATCTCATTAATAAGAATCAGGGAAACAAACTTTGCCTCACAGGGTTACACTGAGGATCAAACGTATATATCGTGTATGTCTGGCATATAGTAGGTACTTGATAAACTGTTCTTCCTTTTTCACATTCCTTTTTCCTTCCTCCTTGGAAGTCAGCAGGAGGACGCTGGGTCTAGAGTATACAGATAGTATGTGGCAACTCAACCTTCTGACACTGCTGGTAGAAGCGTAAGTTTCCAGAACCCTTCTGGAGGGCAATTTGGTGAGAGCTATCAAATTCACAAATACATTTATCCCTTGACCCAGCAATCAACTTCAGTGATTTATCATATGCATCAATAGATGCACATTGTGAAGTTACAACTTTGCATCTAATAGCAAAAAAAAAAAAAGGAACAATCCAAATGAAAATGACATCAGTAGGGCACTGGTAAGTCCGTCCAAACAATGAGATACCCTGTAGCTATGAAAGAGAAGGAAGAGGAGGCTTTCCTACGGATATGCAGAAGCCTGAAAGATATGTTGTTAAATGAAAGAAATGAGTCCATATTTTACTGTTGATGACAAAGTTGTGATTGAATACGCATCAAAACTCTAGATGGATACAAAACAGGGGGAGCTTGAAGGGAGTTGAACTGGGGCAAATTTATGACAAGGATGGGAGGGAAACTTTCCATTGTTTACTTTTCACACTTTCCTATTTTCAAACTATGTGAATGTTTTGCCTATTCAAATATTTTTTTAAATAAAATTACCTATTATTTTGCTTGCAGACAAGGACTGGAATACAGTGTATACAAGCAGAAATAACAATATCACTATGATGAAATTATGAGTGACTTTTAATGTTTTTCTTTCTGGCCATGCTGCACGGTACAGCCTGTGGGATCTTAGTTCCCTAACCAGGGATCGAACCTGTGCCCCCTGCAGTGGAAGCACAGAGTCCTAACCACTGCACCACCAGGGAATTCCCTAATTTTTTTAAAATAGTGCCAAGAGAAAACCTCTCTCTTTTGATTATTTTTATTAAGCAATGAGAATGCTTGTCTAGGATTTTCCCTTTTTCCCTTGACTTCCAGGAAACTCAGAGTTCAGCTGTCCATTATAGGAATTATATTGGCCTCACTTCTTTAGGTTATTTATTTCCCCTTCTTATGACTTTTTTGTTTTTTATTTTAATGGAATTGTTATATATCTGCCAATTATTAGGACCACCTCAAATCTCTGAAAAGTCATGAGGGTTCCAGTTAAAATAATCTCAGAGGATATCTGACTTACAGGGAACGTCACAGCAATCCATTTGCCAGAAGGAATGAATCAATTGTCATTTGGGTTGGAAAATCTCTTTGCAAGTTATGGTCACAGTTTGCCTGGGGGTGGGAACCAGAATCTGTTTTTTCTCATTTGCAGCTATTTCAGCAAGAGTTCTACAGGAAGGGGTTGATTGATATTTCCTGGTGTTCATGTTTACTATTACCATACAAGTTATAGTTATAAATCCAAAATCATGTATATCATGTATGTTCTATGGGTACTTTAAAGGGTTCTCAGGCATAAATTTGACAATATACAATATACAGTTAAGCCTAAGACACACTTTAGACTTTAAACCAAGTTGTAATTCTACTGTATCTGTAATATATATGTATGTGTTTATATAATACTTATATATTATATGTACTTATATATTTTGTTATATATAAAAGACAGTTTAGATGTTTATATATGTAATTTGGGGGATACATGAAAAAAAAGAAAGCAGAGCCTAGATCCTTGAGGAATGGGACCACCCCCGTGGACATTACCAGAGCCTTTGAGGAGTTAGTCCCCTGAAAGCTCTTGGATGCCACTCATCCTCCCCTCCCCACACATACACAAAGCGCCTAATAGGGACCCACTGATGGTGGTTACTGTTGGTTTCCTGCCTTGTGAGCCCATAAAGAACAGCAAGCCCTTCAAGGTGGCTCAGGCCATGAGGCCCAACAAGGGAACCGGGGTCTCACAGGAATCGAGAGCATATCACGACATGGGATGGTGGAGACTGGAACAGGAAGGTCTTTATGAACCCAAGGTACCCACCAAGGCACTCCAGGAGCCCTCGCAGCAAGAATCTGGGTTCTCTCCAGTGTTCCACCTTTACCTTGCCTTTCTCCGGGTCTCTGCTTCCCTTTGTGTGACTGCTCCATCTCTTCAGCTTCCAGTGGCTTCCTTGCCCTCCACTCTGTGTATCCCTTCTTGAGCTCCATGCTTCTGCTGCTGAATCCTCATACTCTGATTCAGTCTTAGTCTCACAGGCCTCTCTCTTCCTCATGACCTTCTAACTTCTATTGACCATGTGATTCTGTCCGTATTTCCCAGGTCAAACTCTAGGGGGAGTGGATGGGATACAACTGACCCATCTCATTCACTGGAGCTTCTGGTGCTGAGCCAGGCTCTGTGCCAGGCAGCCTTTGGATTGAGTGAGCTTGGGGGAGGATCAGGTGCTCCAGGACAGAGCTGTTCATACAAGAAACAACCTGGGCCCCTTCCTGACAAGAGGCTTTGGATCACATGTGATGACCTGATTTACATTTCCCAATGGGGTCAAAACGTGGCAGAGAGAGTGACAGCAACCCTTGTACCTGGAGCCCCAAGAGTCTATATCAGCGAAGCAGAATTGTGTGAGAGAAACATTCAAAGGCTGAACACGATTGCTGAGAATGAGGTGGGAGGGGCTTGGCCACCAGAACCGCATAGATGCAAGGGGCAGCCCAAATAGAGAAGATTTAACTCTCTGCCTTCACTTCCTGGGTGTGAAAAATACAAATGACACACTTAAAAATAAGAGTATGACTACCTTCTATAACTTTGAAGTCTTATAATTTAAATGATGTTAGCAAAATGTTGCCCAGTAAACCTATTAAGGGGCCCACTTTCATATCTACAGAGTGGATTTCCCTTGAGAACAGAAAACGTCTTTTGCTTAAGAAGGCAACTCTACATTTCTCCAAAGAAGACATACAGATAGCCAACAGTCACATGAAAAAATGCTCAACATCACTAATTATTAGAGAAATGCAAATCAAAACTACAATGAGGTACCACCTCACACTGGTCAGAATGGCCATCGTCAAAAAGTCTACAAATAATAAAGGCTGGAGAGGGTGTGGAGAAAAGGGAACACTCTTGCACTGTTAGTGGGAATGTAAATTGGCACAGCCACTATGGAAAACAGTATGGAGATTCCTTAAAAAACTAAAAATAGAGTTAGCATATGATCCAGTAATCCCACCCCTAGGCATATATCCAGAGAAAACCATAATTCAAAAAGATACATATACCCCAGTGTTCATAGCAACACTATTTACAATAGCCAAGATATGGAAGCAACCTAAATGTCCTTCAACAGATGAATGGATAAAGAAAATGTAGTGTGTGTGTGTGTGTGTGTGTGTGTGTGTATACACAATGGAATAATACTCAGTCATAAAAAAGAATGAAATAGTGCCACTTGCAGCAACATGGATGGACCTAGAGATTACCATACTAAGTGAAGTAAGTTAGACAAAGACAAATATCATATGATATCGCTTATATGCAGAATTTTTAAAAATGATACAAACTTATTCACAAAACAGAAATATACCCACAGACATAGAAAACAAACTTATGGTTACCAAAGGTGAAATGAAAGGAGGGGTAAATTAGGAGTTTGGAATTAACATATACACACTACTATATATAAAATAGATAACCAACAAGGACCTACTGTATAGCACAGGGAACAATACTCAATATTTTGTAATAACCTACAAGGGAAAAGAATCTGAAAAAGAATATATATCTGAATCACTGCACTGTACACCCGAAACTAACACAACATTGTAAATCAACTATACGCCAGTTAAAAAAAGAAAGAAAGAAAGAAGGAAACTCTTCCCAGCTTCTTCCATTCAATCAAGATTGTGATTAAGATATACACACTATGAGGGACTTCCCTGGTGGTCCAATGCAGGGGGCACGGGTTCAACCCCTGGTCGGGGAACTAAGATCCTGCATGCTGCATGGCACAGCCAAAAATATATATATATATACACAATACTGTATATAAAATAGATAACCAACAAGGACCTATTGTATAGCACAAGGAACTCTACTCAATATTTTGTAATAACCTATATGGGAAAAGAATCTAAAAAAGAATGGATATATGTACATGTATAACTGATTCACTTTGCTGTGCACCTGAAACTAACACAACATTGTAAATCAACTCCAATAAAAATTTTTTAAAAAAGAAAGAAGTATCGATTGGACCACGCATGTGCCAGCCACTGATGAATGAGACGTTTATAGGCTAATGGTGAAAACAAATGAAAGAAACAAGTAGAAAGGTCAGGACAAGGCAATTTCAGAGAATAATAAATAAAAGAGTGGAAACGAGACCACTTAGCAAATCACTGTAGTTCCAGGTAGAACTGGAGGCTTGGCGTGGGGGGAAAGTGCCCAGAATCAGGAGACATTCTGAAAATGTATTCAGCGGGAACTGCTGATGGATGAGAATGTGGGAGAAGAGTCTAGAAAGCTGTTTGCCAGGCCTCAGGACTTCCTCTCTTTTCAGCAAGGAGGAACCTGAGCCATGAGTCAGGTTTTGACCCAGGTAGCCCACGAGGGCAAGATGGAAGAGACAAGCTTGGTCTGGTTAAAGGGAAAGTGGCCAGTTGGAAAAATGTCATGACCACTCAAGTATCCACATTTCTTTCCTTTGTCTCAGGCACCTGGAGCATGAGGTCAGCATTACAACAGTTAAAAACTTTTAATTAATTGTAATTGATGGCTCTCTCCCTTATCTCTCATTTACTTAATAGATTTGGCAGCCTTCCTAATGCTCCCTCAGGCTCTTCTCTTTGGCTAACACTGATTCATTCTACTTTTTAATTTGTTTGTCTTATTGCATTTGGTCAGCTGCTTTTCTGTTCTTTCACCTCATATATATTATATAATGGGGGGGAAAACCACAACCATTCAGATAATTCATGTTTTAAAGGTAAGAATCTGATCATCTAGACAAAACCTAGGTAAGGTAAAGTCCACCTGTATGTTAGCCATTAATTAATTCATAAGCATATTATGATTAAAGGGAAGAAATAATAAAATTGTGATAGCTGACATTTAGAAAATGCTTCCTGCATTCCTGTTATAGGGGCTTGGTCAAGTGCTATTGTTATTTCCAGTTTATGGGAGGGGAAATTGAGGCAGGGAGAGAGTACATCATTGTTAAAATCATATCATCAATAAATGGGGAGCCAGGATTCAAACCCACACTGTCTGGCATCAAAGCCCTCACACTAACCCAATGTGCTTTACAGCCTCCCCTCCGTTAAGTCCAGCCAAGGTAATCTCTTTCTCTCTTTAAAAAGCTATCCTTTTATTGTTAAGGAATCATATGCCAATTAAATTTAGAAGGCAGTAAATACTACATGTCAGGTACATATATAGAGAAGTAGAAATCATATTTCCTGCCCACATATAGCTGGTCTGTCTACCGTGAAGCCAAGAAACAAAGATGGAAGAAAAGAAATATCTAGCTTGTTTTAAAAGCCATTGGGTGAAGTGCCAAAGGCACCTAACTAATTGCCAAATGAGTAAAATATTTATTAACTTACCTAAGAGTCCAGAGAAGGGATAGGGCACTTGAATTGGCACTAACATGAAAATCTGTTGGTCCAGTTATAGAAAAATGCTGCAATTTGAATTAGGCTATGGCCAAGAGGAAATCGTGGGAGAAATGGAAGAAAAGATGAATGATGGGTGGGGGCAGAGAGGGGCCCCCTCTGCTAGGATCACATCTCAGGTATGGGTACTGTGGCCCAAACTAAACCCAAGGGTCAGATCTGAGGTCTCAGGTAAGATTTGGAACCAGCTTCCCAAAGGTCTTTGTGAGAATAAGGTTTAAAAGAAAAAACAAACAAAAAAAAACCTTAAGAAGGAGGGACTCAGGCTCCATTGAAATTGTTCCAAGACCAGGAAGGTTCATTTCCAGTCTTCATGTCATATTTTTGACGATGTCAAATAAAAAAGTGGAGTTAATCTGTTCCCTTAATCCACAAATTTGTTCAACAAAATTGTGAAAAGCACTAAATCCAATTTGGTTCAAATCTGGCTGTCAGAGGATAATTGTGGGATGGAACCAAAGAAGACGCCTTCTGGGGCATCCAAATCCTTTCTGTTATGACATTTCTAGGAGGAGGAGAACTCTTGACTTAGGGCAGGGATAGAGCTTTAGTCCAACAGTGCTGCTGCCTTCTTAGTCCAGCGGCTGAGCCTTCAGCAGAAAGCCCCAAGTTACCTGAGTGCTTTGGCCAAATCACTTCATCACTCAGAGCCTCAGTTTCCCTCCCTGTCATACAGTGCTACTACACTTTTTTGAGCAGCTGTTGAGACACTAAGAGGACATGATGACAGTAAAGCACAGTGCTAGGAAAGCTAGTAGGTGCTTAGAAAAGGAAGCATAACAGAAAAGTCCAGGTAGATCCAAACACAGGCTCAGTTAAATCCAGGGACATTGGGCCTTCTCTCTCTCTCTCTTCTCTCCACCCCACCCATTTGCCTCTGGGCTGGCCCCATTCTCAGGCATGCTGTCCCCACAGTGGAGGCAGCATGGCTTCTGGAGCTCCAGGCTAGATCACATCCTCTCCGTCTCCCCGGAGGAAAAGAAATGCCTCTTCCCTGAGAGCTGTGCTCGAAGTCCTGCATTTGAACCTGGTGGCCCTCGGTTTGGATCACATACCATTCCTGCGCTACTTCTCGTGGCTGAAGTGATGCAATGCTCACATTGGCCAGACCAGCTCACACACCCATCTCTCTAGCCAGGGATAATCCTAAGCACAGACAGAGGGGTGGGGAGCCGTGGTTCCCCAAGGGAAATCGGGGTACTATTAGCAGAATGGGGGAAACCGGTGCTAGGAAAAAATTTTTAAATACTTTATTAAAGTACCAATAACAGCAATTCATTTTCATCACACTCCAGCAGAGTGTAAAGTGCTTTCTCAGCTATCCTACCTCACGTGGATCTGAGCTCTAGACAAGACAAGTGATCTTTTTTAACACCCTGGTGCATGGGCAGCTACAGCAGAATTTACTTCTCCTGCCTGTGAGCCCAGGCAAAGTGCACATCAACGGAGGTGAAATGAAGAAGCTGAAAGGTCAGGGCTTTGGGGTAAAACAGATGTGGTCCAAACCCTGCCTCTCCACTCCCACCTCCACACTGTGCCCTCAGACAGGTCACTCCATCCTTCTGAGCTGCCCATAAAGTGGGGTTTGTCTACATGTCTCCAGGGCCTATTTAGAGGATTAAGTAATAACAGCCAACTTTTAATTAGTGTTTACTATGCTCCAGGCACAATTCTAGATGCTTTATGGGCAGCACCTACCTTATTTAATCATCACAACAAATCTACGCATCGGGTACTATCAGTGTCTTCAGTGCACACGTAAGGTAACTGGAACACGGGGTACATAACTCTTCCAGGGTCACACAGTAAGTGGTAGAGCCAGGACGCAAACTCAGACAAGCAAATTCCGGGGCCACGTGCTGAAACCCCACCGTATGCTCCTTCCGGATTAGATGAGGTAATGTGCATGCAAGAGCTATGTAAACTGTAACACGTTGTATAAATGTCACTTGCTATTACTTCTTTCCTCCCGCCCTGGTCATTAAGGCCACGAGGGACCTCATGAATCTACCGTTCAGATATTTTCTCAGCGTGCTAGACTTGGTCCCTGAGCTGCACTTCCTCCCAGCCTGCCTTTGACTCTGAGGCTACCCCTCGAGATCCATCTGATCCGTTTCATTCTCCAGTCTCAGCAAAGTCACTTTTTGCACACAGGCATTCATTTCCTCCACAACTCTTAATGACCACAAGGATGAGCTGCAGCCATACTGGACAGAACAAGAACCAGTATGGTCTCTGCCCACGTGGAGCTCCCAGTATGGTGGAGCCGTCCCAGAAAATGGGGCCAGGGGAGGAGATTCAGTTTCACGGATAAATTGGACATAATATTAGAACCTGGCTGTCAGGGTGGTGGCAAGATATACGCGAGAGGAATCAGGCAAGGGTACCCAGCGCAGTCAGAGCTGAACACACTCAGCTATGGTCACAAAATGAATTCTACTGCCTGACTCCCTCTGACGCAGAGCTTAGGACTCACTCAGTACAACTTACTTGTTCCCCTCTCTAGACATCCTTTGTTATTCTTGGTTTCTGCTTTATTTCTCATATCAAAACACACACTCATTAGCAGAAATTCAGAAGAAGTAAAACAAGTGTACATCTTCAAAAAATAATAGGCGTATAGAGACAGAAAGCAGATTGGTGGTTTCCAGGGGCCAGTGGGAGGAGGGAATTGGGAGTGAATGCTTCATAGGCACAGGGTTTCCACGTGGGGTGACGAAAAAGTTATGGAATTAGACAGTGGTGATGGTTGCACGACATTGTAAGTGTACTTAATGTCACTGTATTGTACACTTTAAAATGGTGAAAATGGTAAATTTTATGTTCTGTGTATTTGCCACAATAAAAAAAAAAAAAAATGCTGGAGAGCATAACCTCACTACCCAGAGTCAGCCAAAGCAATGTTTTGTGGATTTCCCTCCACCTTTTTTTCAATGCATATTTTAAACTAGTTAAAGTCATACAGCAAGTATAATTCTGTATCCTCCTTTTTAAATCCAACCATACGTCATCAGCGTTATTCCCATGTCCTGCATAACATTGTTGGGCATTTAGGGAGTTCTTTTCTTCAAAGAACTATTCACTATTATTAACAAATGCACTCAGAAAATGAAAGGAAAGCCATAGATGGGGAGAAATTATTCACAATACTATACCTGACAAAAGACTTATATCCAGAATATATAAAGAACTACAAATCAATACGAAAAATATAAACCACCCAATTTTTTTAATGTGCCATAGGTTTGAAAAGACACTTCAAAAAGAAGATTTATGAACGGACAATAAACATGAGGAAGGTGTTCAACATCACTGCTCATCAGAGACGTGTATTAAAATCACAGTGAGAGGGCTTCCCTGGTGGCGCAGTGGTTGAGAGTCCGCCTGCCAATGCAGGGAACACGGGTTCGTGCCCCGGTCCGGGAAGATCCCACATGCCGCAGAGTGGCTGGGCCCGTGAGCCATGGCTGCTGAGCCTGTGCATCCGGAGCCTGTGCTCCGCAACGGGGGAGGCCACAACAGTGAAAGGCCCGCGTACCGCAAACAAACAAACAAAAATCACAGTGAGACACCAGGGGGATATCCCACGTTGGAGAGGAGGGGAGGGAGCTGCAAATCTCATACATTGCTGATATAATATTATGTAAACCACGTTGGAAATCAGTTTGGCAGTTTATTATACATACACATATAACACACTGTGCCTTAATGATTCCATTCTAAGTATTTACCCAAGAGAATGAAATGAATGAGGCCCCCCCCCCACAAAACCACAAACTCAAACACAAAAACAAAAACAAAACCTTGCACAAAAATGTGTGTAGCAGCTTTATTCATAAAAGATAGCAACTGGAAATAACTCAAATGCCCATAAGTAAATTGTGATTATATTCATACAGCAGAATACTAGTCAAAAATAAACGAATGAACTACTGATACATAAAACAGCATGTGTGAGTCTCAGAAGCATTATCTTGCTTGAGATAAACAAGATATAAGACTATATATTGTCTGATTCCATGAATAACTAGACTATGGTCATAGAAATCAGGTTGGTATCTTAGGCAAGGTGTACAAGGAAACCTGCTGGAGTGTTGGGAATAATCTATATCTTAACATGAGGTGGTGGTTACATGGGTGTTTGCATTTGTTGCAATTCATCGAACTGTATACTTCAAATCTATTTTATTGTATATAACTTATGCCTCAATAACATTAAAAATAATAAAATTATATGCCAACTCTATGACTCAACAATTTCATTCCTAGATGTTTACCTAAGAAAAGAGCATGTACTCAAAAAAGTCTTGTATAAAAATATTCATTGCAACTGTATCCATAAGTGCCAAAAACTGTAAATGGATTAAATATTCCAATTAAAACAGAAAGATGATTAATCTCAATTTTTTTTAATGCATGTTGCTTACAAGAGACACAAATATAAGGACCCAGAAAGGTGGAAAATAAAAGGATGAGAAAACATATCTATAAAAATACTAAAAAAATAAATATATATATTAAAAAGCAGGTATAGGTCTACTAAGTATTATTAGACATAAAGAATAACAATTCATAATTATAGAGGGGTCAATTCAACAGGAACATGTAACAATCCTAAATTCAAATGAGTTTAGTAATGGAGCCTCAAACACAGTAAGAATTAAAAGGAGAAACAACCACATCTATAATCATAGCACAATGTTTAGAAACATGTCTCTCAGTAACTGATAATATAGATATAAAATTAATATAGATATATTAAGATTTAGTGACATGAATAACAAATTTGATCAGACCCAAACCTATTCAGTCACCTAGTTTATGGCAAACATACCACTACAGTGTAGCAGGGTCAAACTCTCTTGCTAATAAATGGTGCTAGATAAACTGCACAAACTTATGGAAAATATGGACCTTGACTCTGACCTCATACCACACCCAAGATTCTATTTTAGGTGAATCATGGACCTACATATGAAAACTAAAACAATAAAGCCTCTAGAATAAAACATGGGTATATATTTATGGCTATGGATAGACAAAGATTTCTTCAACAAAACATAAACACTAAACATAAAGGAGAAGATTAGTAAATTAGACTATTTTAAAATTAAGAAATACTGTTCATCAAAAGACATCATTAGAAGATTAAATGAACAAACAGAAGGGGAGAAGATATTTGCAATGCATGTCTCCTACAAAGAACCTGTATACTGAATATATAAAGAACTTCTACAAATCAATAAGAAAAAGACAGACACCACCCCCCACCCCATGGGAAAAACATTGAACAGGCACTTCACAAAAGGGCATACCCAAGGGGCCAATTAGTTATTCATGAAAACCTAATTAAAACCACAACGAGATACTATCACCTAAAATCAGAATGTTTACATTTTTTTAAACTGATACCAAGTGTTGCCAAGAGCTCCTGGCGCTCTCACATACTTCTGCAGGAGTGTAAATTCGTACAACTGCTTTGGAAAACTGTTAGCAGACCTAGTGAAGCTGAACATACACATGTTTTATGAACCCAAAATTCTACTCCAAATGTAGACTCTCAGAAGTATGTGTGTGTATGTGTGTGTGCAGGTGTGTGTGTATCGAAAGTCATGTCCCAAAATAACATAGCAACATTACTTTTAATACTTAGAAACTAGAAACCATTCAAGAGTTCATCAATGGTAGAATGGATAAATAGTTTTCCATTCATACAATGCAATACTATCCAGCAGTGAAAAAGAACAAACCAATACACGCAAGACCATGAATAAGTCTCACAGATATAAAGTGACTGAAAGTCAGATACGGTTCTCTGTGACCCATTCACATGAACTTCAGAATCAGGCAAAATTAATCGATAGTGATACAAGTCAGAATATAGGTTTCTTTTAGAGGGTAATGATCAGGAGAGAGTACAAAAGAGACTCTTGGGATGTTGGTAAAATTCTATATCTTGATCTGGATGGTGGGTACCTACATATATTCACTTTATAAAAATCCATCAGGCTCTTCACTTAAGGTTCATGCATGAAGCTATATCATATTATCCTTCAGTTTAAGTTTAGCAAAACATAGTGTATGAAGAGTACTAAAGTTTACAATATCTATTGCCAAGTTACTTTTGAGTAACTTTGTACCAATTCCCACCAGCCTTGTTGTGTCCCAACCAAAGCCTCCCAAATATTGAGCATTATAATCTTCAAAGAATATTCTTTAGCTTCATTTTAACTTGACTTCATCCAACAAGTCAGCAAATAGTTACCACACAGCTCAAGCTACAATGAATCCGGATCAAACTGTTTCACTTTCTATCTCTCTACTTCCTCCTCACCCCCACCAACGCAGTAGGAAAGGATGGGAAGGGATGAACTTGAGCAATATATGATAGGGAGTAAATCATTCCTCGGTGTCTGCGGGGGATTGGTTCCAGGACACCCCTGCAGACACTAAAATCCAAGGATGCTCAAGTTCCTTACAATATAAAATGACATAGTATAGTTGGCCCACCATATCCGTGGATGCGGAACGTGCGGATATTGGAGGGCTGACTGTATCAACAGGACTTACCATGGAGTGTGCCTGTATGGTGCTCAAATCCCTTCCCAAAAGCAGCCTTTAGAGAAACTGGTGATGGGGGCTCCTAAAGACAGGTGGCCTGGAGGAAAGAGTCTGGGACAGGAGTCAGGGGGTCTTGGTTCTTAGCCCAGCTCTACCACTAGTTCATGGTGACCTTGGGCAGTCTTTTCCCTCTCTGGGTATCTGTTTCCTCAATTGTAAATAAACAGATTAGCGGGTCTCTGAGCACCTTTCCAGTTAGAATTGGCTATGATCACATATGATTCTGTGAGTCTACATAACACTATTTTAAGTGCTCTGTGAGGCACCTATGGGTACATTTATGTATGAGCTGTACATTGTATTCACCAGAATTCTCATTAGGAAGAGAAATGTATTTGTTAGGGGATGTGAGCCCCCATGGGCACCCAAGTGTGCAAGGAAGGGGTTCTCCTGTAGGAGGAAAGGGGATAACTTTGCTTATATCTCCAGAGGGAAGAGGAAAGAGAAGCCCTGATAGACCCACAAGACGCTGGAAGGCTCTGTGTGTCTATAAAGCAACCGTTTCCCATAGCCTCGCCAATCGTCAGTAACATCGCTAAATGCTTGACATGCTTGGGGGCAGATTTTCTTGTGAAAACTGGTGAAAGGCTTGAGCTCCCTGGACAGATCCACATGGGCCAGTCCCAAGGCAGCACACGCAAATGCAGGGGCCAGGAGGGAGAGGGAAGTGTGGAAACATTCTGCACAGGGACCGGCATAGCAGAGAGCATGCACTCAGCTTACACACCCAGGGCAGGCAACGGGGGTTTCAGTTTCGTTGAACCCAGCCTCCAGGGCGCAGGAGAGCCCTAGCTGACAAAATACCTCACATCTTCTACGCGGAAGACGGCTATCCACCGTCCTCAACCTGCATGAAATAACCCTGGGGGACAGACAGGGCTCTTCCCTCCTTTCTAACTGGAGTCCCTGTTCTGGGGCTGGGACTGTCTCGCAGCAGCTGCCTCACGGATACCCTCACCCCTACCGCCCTCTTGTTCCGGGGCACCCTCACCTGGGTTGGGCAAGTACCCATGGTTGGCAGTGGGTGTTCTGCAAACACGGTCCTCGCTACCCATTGCACACGCTTTGCACACTGGAAACCACTTCCCCCTCCCTTGATTGAAAACAAGGTTGAATTCATAATTTTACAATGTTTCAAAACTGCCTAACTCCGAGGGGGGAAAAGGGAGTTTTCAGTAACCCCTAGTCGGTAGCCGAGAATTAGCAAGGAAAATACTGCTTCCCACTTTCTAATTGATGCGTCTGCCAAGGGCCCCAGGTATGTCGGCTCCTGAACACGTGCCTTTGGGGAATTAGTCTCAGGAAACATATCCTCCGAGGCCATGTGCGCTTCCTGTCGCCCGCAGGGCTCCCGAGACTCGCTAGACGCTAATTTTCTTAATACAAAACCATTCCTTTTTTTGAAATGAAAAATGACTTGTTAAACCCCTCTCGGGTCCCCTTTTTTTCTCTCCTCCCAGAGAAACACATTAAAGTAAACAAACTTGAGATGTAAAATGAAAACAGGGGCCCCCGTAGCACCTGCAGGGTTTTACCAGCTCACATTACAAAGCTCTGTCTGAAGTGGCCCGAGAACTGTTTCCATTACAAATAGCCAGTTCTCTTGAAAGTAAGGCAAAAGCCAAATTAGTCAGATTACATCAGGATATATTTTCCTGTAGCATAAGTTCTTTGGAAACACCTGCCTGACATATTTCAGACGTGTGCCGAGGCGAGCCGGGCCCTCGGTGGTTTCCAGGGCTCGTCAGAGTCTCAACAAAAAAGGGTGTTTGGGTTTCACTAAGTAAAACTGGGTGAGATGCCTGTGTGGAATTTGAGTTGCTACAGACTGACTTTCTGGCACCTTTGAGGAGACAAGTTTTAACCAGCTCTGTCCCTGCAGTACTTGGCGGTGTCAAGAGTGTCCTGGCACATGGGCTACTTGCGTCCGAACCTCCGTTGGGTGCAGGGGGAGACACATGGGGGTTACGTGGTCAGGGAGGCTTGAAGGGCCCGGTTGGAGTAGGAGTGTGTCCTCACTCTGTGGGAAACGCTAAAATTAGAGAAAAGAACAGAGCCCACAGCCAGGCGGGGAGTTGAATGGAGCAGACAGATGAAGGCAGGTGATGCTCTAGGTCACCCCACCCCTCTTATCTTACCCAAAATCTAATTGACATTCTGCCCTTGACAACACCCTCCCGCTGTAGACTTTATTATTTCTTATTTCAGTAACTAATATGAATAATTTACTTTTTCAAATGATCTGCGTTGCTTAAAAAGTGCCTGGTCAAGTGAGTTGAATAAAATTATGGTAAATCCACAATGTGGAATATTACATAACCATTCCAGTGAGTCAGGGTGAATGATGGGGATTCTTGTGGAAAGACCTCCAAGGTGTACTAAGTGAAAAAAATCAAGTTGTAAAACAATAAAGATAAGATGATCCCATTTATTTAAAAGGGGACTTGGGGGGCGGGGGACAAAGGCATACACATGAAATACACACATGCCAGAAAATGCACAGAAAGTGGACCAGGAGAAAAGACAGTAAACTATTAACAGTGACCACCACTGGGGAGGGAATGGGGGTGGGGGAGGGAGAGATGAGGGGGCTTTCATTCAGAATATGCTTGAAATGGTTACGATGAGAACAGTCATGTGTTACTTATGTAAAGAGGATGTCCTTAATAAAATAACACAAAAAGTACATATACACACTACTATATATAAATAGATAACCAACAAGGACCTACTGTATAGCACAGGGAACTATACTCAATATTTTATAATAACCAATAAGGGAAGAGAGTCTGGAAAAAAATAGATACATATGTATGTATAACTGAATCACTTTGCTGTACACCTGAAACTAACATGACATTGTAAATCAACTCTACTTCAATTAAAAAAATACAAAAAGTGTGTGTAGGGGGGCAGTGCCTCAGCATTCCCGTTGAGTTCCTAAATCCTGAAAGCTGAAGAATTCACATCTCCAAGTGTGCGATGGGCCCGGGGCATTGCTGGATTTTCTTACACCCTGGCTGGGTCAAACACTAGCCAGCGATGCACTTGGGAAGCACACAGGTCGTGGAAACTGTTCATCAGCAGTGAGAAGTGTATCTAACAGCACAGTGAGGATAAAAGTGCTAACAGGGCTTCCCTGGTGGCACAGTGGTTGAGAGTCCGCCTGCTGATGCAGGGGACACGGGTTCGTGCCCCGGTCCGGGAAGATCCCACATGCCGCGGAGCGGGTGGGCCCGTGAGCCATGGCCGCTGAGCCTGCGCGTCCGGAGCCTGTGCTCCGAAACAGGAGAGGCCACAACAGTGAGAGTCCCGCGTACCGCAAAAAAAAAAAAAAAAAGTGCTAAGATCCACCATCCTAGATTGACACCCTGACTCAGCCACCTACAATCAATAGGACTTAGGACACCTTCCTTAACCTCTCTGTGCCTCATTTTCTTAGCCATAAAATGGGGAGAATAGAAGGTATCTGATAAAGTGCTCGTGGGGATTAGAATAGGTAAATCAAGTGACAGCACTTAGCACAGGGCCTGGAGCACAGTGAACACTCTAAAATGTGAGTTCTTATCGAGATTGGGCACATCATAAAGTTTCTTCTTACATTTCTATGTTCTAAATGAGTACCTGATGGGGTCCAATTCAACGGATAAACATTTCCCCTTAAGATAAGGATATGGGTGTTTCCACTGGCAGAGTAGGACCACTCAAGCACCCCATGTGTGAGGGGCGTAGGACTGGGTCCTTTCACACCCATCAGAGAGCTCTTTACTCTGTCAGGAGAGACCCAAGATATGTAGACACAAAACTCCAGCGTGCCTCAGGTGAGGTATTCCAACAGGTCACCCAGAGGGCCAAGAGCAGACAGCAAAGCCAGAGGAAGGCACTGAGCAGAACTCCAAAGGCCAGGAGAGCAAATCATCTGTCATCTGGGCGCCGGGACCTCGAGGTTTGCGAAGGAGCATAGCGAGGGGCAGGGGGGCTCCACCCAAGCCGCAGCACCTTGCCAGGGCACACCAGCTGTGTGAAAAGACCAGGGTGGAACTAAACAGCCAGAGTTTAAACTTAAAGCCAGGAAATTACTGACCTGGAGAGCAACCGTAGACGATCATCAGACGCAATGCGTGTCGGCTCCAACCTGCCTCCTCTTCCAACCAGCAGGAATCTGAACTGTGCAAACTGAAATCAGCCCCCTGGACTCCTTTGTCTCACACATCCCAGCCCAGATTGTCAGCACAATTCCCCCTGGTAGGGTTTTTATGACTGGTGATGATGTAAGGAGTCAGAGAAAACACAGCTGGTCCGGCGTGCAGTTTACAAAGAGGGCGCGGGGAGAAAGTGTGCCTGTCCCCAGACGCCAGCCTTACAGCTGCTCAGGCCCCCCCACGAGGCTGAGGGTCTCCACCACCTCTCACGGAAGGAAACACATGGCTCAGACCAATGAGACATTGCTTTCATTTAAAGAAAAATCAGATGTAGGCATTTTAAAAGCACTGCGATGTCTGGGGTTCTCCTTCCCTGCCCCCACCATCAGTGAGTTCTCATTCTTGCTAACTTGACCCATTAAACACCAGTCTCAAGTTCATTGCGTTCTCGGCATCCTCAGTACCATGTCCTGGGTTGGGCCTCATCGTCTCTCCCTCGGAGTCTATAACCACCTTCTAACTATTCTTCCTGACTTCAGTCTTGGTTCCTCCAATCCAGTCTCCACCCAGTAGCCAGAGGGACTTTCTCAAACACAAATCATATCAGTCTCTCTACTGTTTAAAACCTTCAATGGCTCCCTATTGCTTCCCCAATAAAGCCTAAACTCCTTTGCTGGTGCAGTCCATTCTTGCTATTCACAGAAGTCCTATCCTGTACTCACCACCAACAGTGGATTCGCGAACATGGAACCATTGTTCTTAGGGGAAATACAGAGTTAGGGTCCTGTGAGCCTTTTGTTGCTGTTTAACCAATCAATAAATAACCTTGTTGTATGTGTCTTTCTGTTTAATTTAATATATATTTAACATATATTGCTGATTCATTAACATTGAACTCATGGCCTGTAGGGACTGTAACTCATGCCTCAACAAAGCTTTTCCAATGCAAGTATTTTCTGCATAAGGCACAGGGTGTGATCATCCTTCTTGAGGTTAGGAAAAGTAGACAGCACTACAGCACTATGCTTGGGGGCCATTTGAAACAGTGAAATCACCATCAAAAAGCACAAAAATGGGACTTCCCTGGTGGTGCAGTGGTTAAGAATCTGCCTGCCAATGCAGGGGACACAGCTTCGAGCCCTGGTCTGGGAAGATTCCCACATGCTGTTGAGCAACTAAGCCCATGCATCACAACTACTGAGCCTGTGCTCTAGAGCCCGTGAGCCACAACTACTGAGCCCGTGAGCCACAACTACTGAAGCCTGCGTGCCTAGAGCCCGTGCTCTGCAACAACAGAAGCCACCGCAATGAGAAGCCCGTGCATCTCAATGAAGAGTAGCCCCTGCTCACCGCAACTAGAAAAAAGCCTGCGAGCAGCAACGAAGACCCAACGCAGCCTAAATAAATAAATAAAAGCACAAAAATGGGACAAACATAGCACTAAACAGATTGAGGAAAGAACACTTGTTTATAATAGTATGAGAGCTGAAAGAGGAAGGCAGAGTGCCACCTTATTAGTTCTCAGCTGGGAACGTGGCCATTGGATGACTCACATTTTTCATTGCTCTCCACATGTCCACAAATGACCACAAAAGCACTGTGAGTATTGATTTTGAAGTTGCAAATAAATTTTAATGAGTAAGTGAATTTGCAAATACGAAATCTGCAAATAACGGAGATGAACCGTATTTATTACCATTGCCTGCCCAGCACCTCTTTGTCCTGTTTCCATCTGGGAGCAGAGTGACCACTAAGGGTGGGCACATGACCACACAGAGCCAATCCCAATGGCCTATGCTCTTGGCTGCAGTGATTGGTCCATAGATGGACACATGACCCAAGCACAGCCAATCAGAGCCCTTTCCCGGGATTTTTTCTACTAGTTTTCTTCTAAGAGGGAAGAGTCTTGAATTTGAGGGAAGGACTTGGAAGGATGTGAGTCTGGGCTGCCGAGGACCATGTTTCTTGCTATGTTGGCCACCTGTGGTAGGAGAGGATGTAACTGAGGATGGGAGAGTATGAGAGGAAGACAGACCAGCAACTGTTAAGTCTGGTTTTTCTTTACCTCTGCCCTCAAGTCTCCAGAATCCTTCCAAAAACACTCTTTCTTGCCTCTTACAATGAAGAGTCCAGACTAACATGGCACAGGAGGCTCTACCTGGGCTGGTCCCCATCTCCCTTACTTACTATCATGTTCCTATTTCAGAAGTTACATCCCACGACACAGAAACACTCAGACTTCCCTGTATGCACTCTGTAGCTCCTCACCTCCACATGTGCTCAAGCTGTTCCCTCTGCCTGGAACCCACTTCCTTAACTCCTCATCTCCATTATCCAGTCTTTCTCTGACCTCTCAGACTAGGCTGTCTGTCTCTCTCTTGTTGCACCCAGACCAGAGCTCCATCTCCTTGGGTTTCGCACAAAGCCCAGACCCGGCTGCTCTCTTATCTCAACACATGACCTAGAACTTACCTATTTATAGAACTCGAGGGCCTTGAGGGCAGAACTAGTTCGTACATCACGTAGCTGGGGCCTGGTGCTTTAGGGATGCCCAGTGGGAGGGTGGCAAACTTGAATTTTGGGCCTAAAGTGCCAGGCCCAAGTCTCTGTTGCCATCTCTTTCCTGAGGCTAAGTGAGTGCTGCTGGGTTAGGCCCTTCAAAAAACGCTTCATATCTGGACGACGACTTGCAGTTCAGAAAGCCCTTCTACACGTGTGATTTCATACGAGCCTCACGAGAGCCCCAGGAGACAGCTGTATTGTTCTCTTCCTCTGAAGAAGCAGAGACTCACAGAAGTAAAGTGCTACTCTCCAATACACATAACTAGCAAGTGATGGAGCAAGACATAGAATGCAGCCTTCCAGGCTTTAAAACCAGTGGGTTCTGGACCATGATAAAAAGCTGGACCCTTCTTAGGTTGACTGTCCCTGAAACTCAGTATGCCTGTCAATTTCATCTCACGTGGATGGAGAATTGAGGGAGAAAGTGCCACATGTGGGAGAGGAGAGGGGCCTGTCCTATGCCAGGGAAACTCATGCTGTCTTGGAGAAAGGAGCACCTCTTTTTTACTAGCCCCAGTCAACAGGTACTTGGTCAAAAACTAGACAGTAAAAAATACATTCAACCTTTATGAAATATTTTCCACATGCCTTAAATACTCTGCAGGCCCTGTCTCATTTAGTCCTCACAACCTAGGTGACCAGCTCATCCTGGTTTTGCCAGGGATGTCCCAGGTTTACAACTAAAAGTTCTGCATCTCAGGAACTCCCTCAGTCCTGGACAAACCAGGAGAGTTGGTTGGTCCCCACACCTCGTGACAATGACATGAGGTGGGTATTGTTCCCATTTTACAGATGAGGCAACTGAGGCTCAGAAAGGGAAATTGACTGACAAAGATCACACAAGTAATTAGCAGAGGAGCCAAGATACAAACCAACATCCCCTCTGATTCTAGAGCACTCCCACCCCTCAGCAAGGCCTCTGCAATCGACCATGTAACCAACCAGTCAGTCATCCGGAATGGATTAGCAAAATTGAGGTGTCATGCTGGAAGAGTGGGTGTCAGGCCACAAACATGACACAGTATGTGAAAAGGGAAAAAGTGTATCTAACCACCATTCCTTGGGCTTATATTTCTCATCTGATCTTCACTACTGTTGTGTCTCCATAGGGCGTCCAGATCCGCTAGAGGAACAACAAGCTTGACAGATGTTTTCCCCACTGAATTGGCCCATAATTTGACTGTAACTGTGTCTGTACTTGATGCCAAAGCAACAGGCCAATTAATCCAATTCCATTGGCCAATAC
This sequence comes from Hyperoodon ampullatus, assembly GCF_949752795.1. Classification (NCBI taxonomy): domain Eukaryota; kingdom Metazoa; phylum Chordata; class Mammalia; order Artiodactyla; family Ziphiidae; genus Hyperoodon; species Hyperoodon ampullatus. The sequence goes on from NC_136917.1 coordinate 15,967,324, forward strand.
AGTGGAAAGAGAAAATAAACAAAGTCAGTCATCTGAGAGAGATGACCCAGTTGAGGACTGAATCTGGCTGGTTAATTCACCACACTGACCAGCAAATTTGGTTGTATCAGGTCACCTTAAGGCCCTTGGAAGACTCAGGCTGAACCATTTGAATTAATCAGTTCTGTTGGCAAGGTCTATATGTGGCCCTTACCTCCCCAACTGTAAAAGACTAGATCAGCTTGATGATGGGAGTTGTACACTTTCCACGTTATGTAAGGACTGCCCATGCTAAATGCTTGCTGGGATCATTATTTTCAAAGTTCATTATGTAAGAGGCACCAGCTCATGCATTATGAGCAGACCAGGGCAAAAATGATATTTAAGATATTTCACAAGTTTTAAAACTAGTGGCTCTACAAATAGACAGTGATTTTTTTTTTTTTTTTTTGCGGTACGTGGGCCTCTCACTGCTGTGGCCTCTCCCGTTGCGGAGCACAGGCTCCGGATGCACAGGCTCAGCGGCCATGGCTCACGGGCCCAACCGCTCCGCAGCATGTGGGATCTTCCCGGACCGGGGCACAAACCCATGTCCCCTGCATCGGCAGGCGGACTCTCAACCACTGCGCCACCAGGGAAGCCCCGACACAGTGATTTTTAAAAGAAAGGGGAAAAAAGAATTTATAAACCCAATAAAGTTGCAACAGGGGCCAACAAAGATGAAAAGAAAAAGTTTCAAGCTGTGGTGAGCCACCTTCTGAGGGCTTCAGAACACTCAAATGCAGAATAATTCCTCACACAGAAGAAGGAAAGGGCGTATTCTTAGAAATGCCAATCAACAACTTACCCTCCTCCGGCCCTACCCCATCACCACCACTAAGTTGTATGGATTCCATGTACAAAGTAAGAGGAAGCCAGCAAAGAACCGAACTGTCCATTCCTTCTCTGGCCTTTTAAGCAGACTCAGCCCAGATACCTAGCCCAGCTCACCAGGGCAGGTACTAGACACCTTCCCTGCTTGCTATGCACCCAGATCACACCAGTGTACCCATTAGAATAGCCAACAATGGGTAACGTGTATTAAGCACTGACTGTACACCAAGCCCTGTTCTAAGCACCTTGTATACATTATCCTACGTAATCCTCACAAAACTTTGTGATACCTGCTATGATCAAACTCAATTTAAACTTGAGGCACAGAGAAGTAAAAAGACTTTTTCCCTGGTCTCACAGTGGTGAGCTTGGGATTTGAAACCCAAGGTCTGATTCTAGAACTTGTGTTCTGAGTACCTCTTCTCAACCCCCTGGACTTTCCAGCCATTGGTACCATACTCTGACTCCCAGTTTCTGTCCTAGGTTCTCCTTATTTGGGGATCCCCAGCTGGAAGACTGAGCTGGGGCTGAGTGTGCAACTGTGGCCGCCAGGAGTCGACGGGCACCGTGGCTGCAGGAGAAAGGAGGTTTTTATAAACAGCAAAGAATCAAGGCTCAGGGATTTGCATCTGAGTCCTTTCGAGAGAGAAGCTAAAGACAGAAGCCAAAAAGAGCTAAGTGTGTGTCAAATGCTTCAGAGAGCAAAATAAAAGAAAACCCAATTCAAAGTGGCTTGAGATAGTCATTTTATCTGTTCGTATAAGAGCAAGTGTGGCGGCAGGGGTGGAGGATGGGGGGGACTTCAAGTTCAATTGATCCAGTGACTCAATGTTTCGTCAAGGACTTGGGGTCTTTCTGTCTTTCCATCCACAGCGTCAACTTCATCCCCAGGCTGGTTCCCCTTGTGTCTGTGAGATGGGTGTCAGCAGCAGCCATGGCTGTTGTACCCTCACTAGGTTTGCTAGGAGAGGAAGAGAGCCTGGCTCCCTGTGGCCCTCTCAAAACAGTGAGAAACCTTTTCCCAGAACACACTCTCCCCACTCTGCCTGGAACTCATCCTGACCCCAACACAGGAGCCCCCGAGGAATGCTGCCTGGATTGGCCCCTTGAAGGGTTGCAGCTACAGGAGCTCTCAAGATGCTATGTCATCATCCACACATCTTGATCTCACAGAGGTCACAGGTGACGGGTGTGCTGACATTGGTAATGCACTGCCCTTGAGTAGGTTTTTGGGCAGCAAACATTATAAGGGGACAAAAGAATCATCTAAAAGGACCATTTGTGGGTTCACAGAAGATACCCCCAGGGATTCCCAGAAATAACCAGGGAGACACAGGGGGAGCCCAATGTCCTACACTGTGTGAATTGCAATAAAAGTCTGTGAAAGTTGAATGCATTTGCACCATGAAACTGGAAAGCCCTGGGGAAAAATTAGGTTCCATTTGCTTTAATGACCCTTTTGGAGCCACTTGTACCTCTACCTGACCCTCAGCCCTCTCCCAGACATATTTGTCCCCTCTGGCTCTTTGCATCAGAGCAGGGGGTAAGAGATACCCTCAGCTGGCATGACGTGTTCTAGATGGCCAATTATCTTGGCTGCCCACTCAGAGGAGAGGCTCAGACACCAACCAACTCAATTTATTCATTAACTTGAACAGCCCAAGTAGTGTAAAAGGAAGTTGGCTTAAGTAAACAAGTTTCCAGTCTGGCTCCAATCATTCCAATAACCCTGTTCTTCTACCTTCAGCCTAATAGTCCTCTGCTTGGATCTACCCAGGTAGCATTTATTAGGGAAAAGTGAAGCCCAGAAAATGACACTTGTCCTCAAAACATGTCCGTCTCCCTGCATGTCTCTTGACAGACAACCAGTCAATACATAAGGAGAGACTTAACATCAGACACTGGTAGATCTGTTGCCATCTGCAAGACCAAGGAGCTCACTTCCACACTTGTTGATGGCTCACAGCTGAGATCCACCCTGGGAGTTGCCCTTGACAAAGACTCTTTCCCTGACCAAACTTTAGTTAGCTCCCCTGAGCCCCCTTCTAGACTAGACCTAAGCTTTGGGTATCCATGTCCACCCTCGCTAAGTCTAGTCTTAGCAAGAATCCTGCTAATTTAGTTAGTGAGAATCCCCTCCCACACACACTCAATAGCCAGTCACCCTTGATATCAGATCAAGTTCCTCATCCTTCACCTTTTGATGTATATAAGTCCTTGGCCTGCCTTTAGCAAGAATCCTTTTAGGCCAGTTTAGCAAGAATCTCCATACCCTTGATGCCTCCTTCTGGTAACTTTTCACCCACTTATCCCCCACCTTCTCCTTGGCTATAAACCCTCAGTTGTCCTTACATTCAGAGTTAAGCCTGATCTCCCTCCTACTGCAATTAGTCTTGAATAAAGCCTTCCTTGCCTTTTTAAAAAGTGTCAGGATAAGGTTTTCCTTTACCATCTTCAGCTAAAGGAAACTGTCTCATCCACAGTTATACCCCCTCTGCACAGAAGCCCACATCAAATGGTTGGTTGGTGCAGGGCTACAGAGGCCCAACCTCCTTGCCTCAATTCAGGATATCTCTGAAGGGTCATCTCAGCTTCAGAGTTCCCAGAGGGATCAGCTGAATCCTCTGTTGCACATGCATCACAGTTCAGCTTTTCATCTGTCTGGTCCTGATTTCCCTCTCTATACAGGTGCCTGCTAAGGGTAGAAAGGAACAATACCCTGAAGGAGCCAACATGGACCAGAAGGGATCAGATGCTGGATAAAGGGGACAGGATATAATTGAAAAAGGGAGAGTTTATAAATATGGGCACATGTCCTTAGGATACAGGATTTAACACCTGGCAAGGACCCCAGGAGAATGCACTAAACATGCTACTTGATGGCTTTAGAATGGCTGACACTTAGTAAAGTAGAAATGCCAGAGCTGTCATCATAGATGATGGAAAAAGGGATCAAAGGACTTGGAAACATGGGCTGGATATATTCTCCAACTGTCTTCTGCAGGTGGGCCTAGAGGATGCTGCATCTACTGATGCAATAAGTAATGTGCTGGTGACAGGGACAGTGGTATCACTGAACTTCAGGGTGGCTGTTCTCCCCAGGGCCAGGGCTGATGGTAGGAGATGGTGTTGCAGGGCTCCATCAGAGCAAGTGGGTCACAAAATAATCGAGGCCAGGTTACGGTGCTGAAACTACAAAAGCCAGGTCAGAGCAACATAATAATGAGCAGCAGGATGCGGGGGCAGCCAAGGGGACTGGCCCACAAAGATCTATAGAAATGGAGAAGAGAATACAGTGCCCCGGGGGCAAAAGAGATAGATGCCCGAAAGGATATTTCTCAAACTATATAATTAAAAGAAAGTAAGGATGATTGATCAGGAAACTGAGAGAAGCTGCATCAATAAGAAGCCATGATCATGCCTTGTCTTCAGACCTGAAATCTGTCAACTAAAGGAGAGTCCAGGTCCTCATGAGGAAGGACCCCGGGACACGGCAACGAGTATAGACAGTAATGAATTGCCCAACCATTCCCCAAAGGGAACTGTAGCCATTTACTTGGTAAAATATCCAGACATTTCAAAGACTGTGAGACACTAGATCTGAGTTGCAGCAGCACCATAGTCTCCTGTAAGAGTAGAAGCAGAAGGGAGCCAGGTCATCAGTGGAGGCCTGGCCCAGGTTGGGCTCACAGAGAACCCACCTAGTGGTCGTTTCCCTGGTCCTCAAATGTCAAGTGGAATGGATACTCACTGCAGTTAGGAGAACACCCACATTGGGTGGAGCCACAGTCCTTGACATGTGGAGCCATCCTAGTGGAGAAAGCCTCTAAAAACGCCCCCATACCTCAGCCAAGATATTAAATCACAAACAATATCACATCTCAAGCAGAATCTTTAAGGAGATACCCTTAATGACCTAAAAGAGAAGGTCATTAAATAGCCCCATTTAATCCACCCATCTGACCCCTACAGAAACCAGATAGACTCTGGAGGATGACAGCGGACCACCACAAACTCAATCAAGTAGTAGCTATCACAGGCACTGGTCCAGATGTGGTATCTTTGCTAGAGAAGACTGACACAGCTCTGATACATGGTATGCGACCTGGCTCTGGTAAATGTATTCTTTTCTCTCCCTGTCAAGAAAGAGTACCCAAAGCAGTCTGCATTCCCATGGAACAGTCAACAGTATAAATTTACAGGCTTACTCTAGGGCTATATTAACTCTCTCATCCTTTTTCATAATACAGTCCAAAGGGATCTGGACCATCTGGACATTCTGCAGAGCATCCCATTTATCAATTACAGACATGGCAGATATCACTACATCAATGACATCATGTTAATCAAATTGGATGAGCAAGAAGTGGCAAGTGTGTTGGAGGCCTTGATAGGAAAAGAGCTCCAGAGGCTGGGAAAGTAACCTTGCAAAAACTGAGAGATGTTCTACGTCGTTGCAATTGTTACGTACTGTAGCTTGAAACAAGCAAGAGTAGATACACTATATAAGGGGACGTCCCATCCAGAACAAAAGATGGCTGCTAAGCTCACCTGAGCCCCTGGCAGTGAGCAGAAAGCTTCATCAAGGAAATGCGTCCAGCCATTCACTCATTCACTTATTTATTCATTCGTCCACCAAAAATTTGTTGACAGCTACTCTGGGCAGCCCGCCCTATGCCTGAGGTTGAGATGGAGTGGATTGGGAACTGGTGGATGGTGTCACCACAAGGGAACCAGGGATGCCTGGATCCTGTCTTTTATGACCGCCACCACCATCCCCAGAAGGAACCCAAGGAGCAAGAGTAGAGGAGAACAGAGAAACCATTTGAGAAACAGCATCCCTGGTGACCCTATGAAATGCAGAACACCTTAGACAAAGTTCAAGGTCAAAGTAAGGCCACCTATCCTTCTCCAAATTCTTTTAGTTACCTACTCTCTTCAAAACTTCCTCCTGGAAACACAGTGAATGCGCAATAAAAATCCAGACTGTCTTGAAGGGCAGAGGGTTTCCTCAGGGGGATTTGTATATTAATCACAAGAGCTTATGAAGTCAGGTTGGGGTTTTTTCCCCTGAACTGTGGATATTTTTGAAGCTGGTTTGTGGTGTGCACACGCCCTATCCTCTCAGAATGTTTGGCCCCCGAGCGCTCCGCACCCACTCCCTGCGTTCTGCTCGGTGGCCACTGAAACAACAAACATCCCTCAGCTTGTACACAGTGAGCTAGAGACGGGCCAACTCCGACGGAGCTCTGCTGCTTCTAAAATTATCCAGCAAGCTTACTGGCGCCGGTCCACGTTCTTCCAGGTTTTAGTGGGGACAGAGGCTGAAAACTGGTCTCTTGAAGCACCCTTGGCTGAACTGAGTGAGTTCATGAAAAGAAAAAAAAAAAAAAAAACATGGAACAACTGCTCCAAAAAAAATTCTCATTGGGTTGCAGTGTGTCATTCCATCTGACCTTTTCCAAAGTAGGGTAACCATCTTTATAGAGTAAAATGCCCCAAAGCAAGGGCACCCCATGTGGTATCATGGAAAGTACAGAGGCTTTGGTGTCAGAGGAGCCAAATTCAAATCCTAGCTCTGCCTCTGTGTGGTCTTGAGCTACAGCCTCTCAGAGCCTTGGTTTCTGCATCTGTAAAGTGGGAATATTAACTGACTTCTCACATGGATCAAAGGAGAGTGCAGCTGTGAGGTGCCTGGCATGCAGTGGATGGTCTTGGAGTCACTTTACCATAACTGGATCAGCTTTCACAGAATCAGAGCTTGTCAGAGTTGGAAAGGACCAGAGAGAGCATCGTGTCCAAGCTTCAGTTGAATATTCAATTCTTACAGCCCCTGGAGCTTCTGTCTATGGTTGACCTCACCCAAAACAGGTAGAGAGGTCTCAAGAAAAGAAACCAAGACAACATTTTATTAGAAAGAAAAATATTACAAGGTGTCTTCTCCCACCCCAGTTTCTGAGAGCTTGCCATCATCCGTGCTTGCTGTGTGAGTCTGATATATGGACCATGGCAGGAGAGTGTGACAAAGGAGGGATGGAGAGGCTGGTCCTGGGCAGCCAAGCAGGGATCCATGACCTCCCCAACGTGTTGTCCCCTGAGCCTGGTGCAGGGGTATAACTCAGCAGCTGCATCTGCAAGATGGCCTGGAAATGCTTCCAAGGAGAAGAATATGGCAGAGGCAGTAGCTCTCTTTTAGGAACAGCTCATTCTCAAGTAATACAAAACTAATGAATTAAGAGACTGTATTGGCCCCTGCAACTGAGAAGTCCAGAGGCAGGATAGGTTTCAGCAAAGCTTAGTTAGCAGCTCAGTGGAGAATCCAAGAAGTTTGTTTCTTTCCATCTCTTCCCTCTGCCTTCTGCCCAAGGCTGCCTCCCCTTTTGGCCACAAGACGGCTGCCAGCAGCAGCAAGGACACCCTAGTCCAGTGAGAAAAGAGAGCGCCTTCAAGAGAGCTTCTGTGAAAGAACAAAGAAAGGTGGGGAAAGGTTTCCTTCTCAGAAGTCCCCAGCAAATGCTTCTCTGGGACACTTGCCAATCACGAAGGCCAGGGTATTGAGCTGTGAGCACTTGCCGAGGACAGCTAGGGTCCACCTCCGGGAGCTAGGGCTTGGGTCTGCTTTCCCTTGAGGTACAAGAGCTATGTAGGGACAGCACCCAACTGAAAATTGGTGAAAACAAGATAAAGGGGGAGTGGACGCTGGGAAGCCAACGGCAGCAAATGTGCAGGACACCATCAAAAGCTTTGCCTACCCCAGACAGGCATCAGCTCTGATTCTTCCACCGCGTCCCCAGTCTCCATCCTCCTGAAGACAGATCGTCTCTCTCCAGTGTAGACGTGGCTCCTTGACTGACTAATGTCTTAGTGGAAAAAGCCCATGGTTGCCCAACTCCCTGAAATCACTGGTTTCCAAATTTTGACCAAGGATCACTTTTGTCCATGGAGCCATCTCAGAGAGCATTGTAATTGCAACAGAAAGGGGGTGCCTGTGGATGGAGAATGCTAAACAGGCCAGGCTCTGGATCCCCCTCTTCTATTTTAAGCTCACACATATAACCCTGGCACCACTTTAAAATGGGTCTCTGATACTCAATATTATTGCAGCCTTGACCTTGGTCTTTGACCCTGCCCCACATCCTAATGTAAATACCAAAGCCTTCCAGCCTCTGCCTTCAAGAGCTCACTTTCCTGATTGTGTGTGACCTCAGTCGTCAGAACATGTCTCTGAGATTTACTTCCCCCGTGGCTCTGAGCCAACCCCTAAAACCTTCTATGTCACAGTGGCACTGCCTACACACAGTCAGCACTGTCACTTGACTAACCAGAACTAGCCTGCCTCTGCCACATCCTAGCTGTGTCACCTTGGGGAGATCACTTTACCTCTCCCAGCCTCAGTTTTCTTCTCTATTAAATTGCAAGAACAAGCCACAATTTGGACCAACAAAAATGCTGCCTATTGGGGCATTGGGTTGACTGTTACATTTGCAAACTCTCTCTTCTTATTATCCATAGTGGCTAGAAATGCTTGACCTGCTCAACGTTCATATTAACTGTATCTAGGCTGTATCCATTTTTTTTAAAAGCTCTTTATAAAGGGAATTAAAGGCCCCTAAAGACAACACTTGCACTAAGTGGACTATGAGTGGCCCCAGGCTGGTTCCCCAGAGCTCCATAACTTTCTAGAGCCTCTCCAAACAGGATGCTTAAAGCTAAGACCGTACCCCAAAGCTGGGTCCACTTACAAACACACCTGCCCCTCGGAACTGCCTTCTGCGGCCGCTGCTGAAAGCAACTCTAAAAGCTCTTTGCTGCTCCAACCTCCTGCCTTTGGAAGCCCAGCTGCTAGGCTCAACCAAGGCCCTGACAATGAGCAGAAAGCTGCCTCAAGGAAATGCATCTAGCCATTCACTCACTCACTCATTCATTCACCCAAAACTGTTGACAGCTACTCTGGGCAGCCTGCCCCAGGCCTGAGGTTGAGGGAGTGATGAACTGGGAACTATTTGATGGTATCACCACGAGGGACCCAGGAATGCTTGGATCCTGCCTTTTACCACCACCATCACCACCCTCCCCCTGAGGGAACCCAAGGAGCAAGAACAGAAGAGAAACCAAGGAACAATTTCAGAAACAGCACCTCAGGTGACCCTTATAAAAGGCAGAGAGCACCCTAGACAAAGTTCAAGGTCAAAGTAAGGCCACCGATCTCTACTCCAAATCTTAATCTTAAAATCATCAACCAACGCATGCTGAGAATAAGTGCAAGAAAGAGAGGGGAAGATGGGGGGAGGGAGAGAAAGGCAGCAACCATGAGAGACAACCAGGCACCAAGAGGGGCCCCGAAGTCCCCTTACCACCCACAAGGATGGAGAGGAAAAGAAAGACAAATAAGAATATCCCGGACCCTGGGAGCCAAGCCTTGCTTATTCAGAAATGATGTGATGGGGTTGACCAGGTGGATGAGGCAGTGAAGAGCATTCTAGGCTCACAGAACAGCATGTGTACAGATACAGAGGGTGAAAAATCAAGGCAGGTGCAGGAGACTCAAGTGGTCTTGGGTGGCTGCAGCAGAGGTGCCAGAGAGAGGAAGAAAGAGATGAGACACGGGAGGTCTGCAGGGGCCAGATTACAGAGGATATACTTTAAACCCCACTTTTGCCATAGCGCTCAGAATGTGCATTCCCATCCCTTCACTTTGGGTTTAACCATGTGACTTGCTTTGACCTGTGGATGTTAGCAGACATGAAGAGAGCAAAGGTGAGGCATGTGCTTCCAAGATTAAGACCATCCCCTGGTACTCTGGCCTGTCACTATGACAAGAACATGCTCTAAACAATCACTGATCCAAGGAGGCTGAGACATATGGGGCAGACCTGGGACTCAACACACAGCCTGGGGTCAAGCCCAGTTGGGCCCAGCCAACATCAGCCACATCCTAGTCCACCCACAGATGCATGAGCAAGACCAATAAATGCTTACTGTGGTATGCCACTGAGTGTTTGTGGTTTTTTGTTACACGGCAATTGCTAACTGATTCAGCCTTGTGTGCTTAGGGAGGACATTTGGAATTTACCCTAGATGCACAAGTCATTTAATAATCTTATGCTGATGGTCCTCTCACAACCTTCCCAGCTAAAATCTGGAGTATGAAATTCACTCCTTACTCAGTCTCTGGAGCAGTGCTGGACCTGTAGAACATACACACTAAAATCTTGCTGATAAGCTGACAGGATCATGAGCTTTGGTTTATGCAGGTTCCTCTGCCTGGGAAAACTTTGCCCATCTCAGCCACCTAACAGATACGTTTTTTCTACCCTAAGAACTCTGCTCAAAATCTTCACAGAACATTCCCCAAGCTGGATTAGAAGCTCCAGCAGACAAGTGCACATGGAACATGCTCTAAGATTGACCACATACTAGGGCACAAAACAAGCCTCAACAAATTTAAGAGTATAAAAATTATTTCAAGCATCTTTTCTGACCACAATGGCGTGAAACTAGAAATCAACCACAGAAAAAGACAAGAAAAAAAGAAGCTCCAGCAGATATTAGACTATTGATTTGGCTTCTCCTTTTCTAGACTGTGAGTCACTTAAGAGCAGAGACAAAGTCTCTTTTCTCTTGGGTCCCCAGCACCTAGGACAGGGCCTGGATGGAGTCAGGGACTGGTCAATGTTTATTGAATGAATGAGCAAATGAACTTCCCAACAGCTCCCAGCACAACGCTAGTCCAGTGGTCCTCATGCAACGAATAATTGGTTTCCTGGCTGCCAATGTCTATCTTAATTAATTCCCTTGCCTGTTATTTCTTTCTTCTCTCATTTAGAATCACAGACTGCCTCCTGTGTGCTACTCAGCTTCTGCTACAATAACCTCTTTATTCCATTTTAATAATACCTAGACTATGGACAGAGTGACATAAAGGAAACCCATGAGTCAAAACATCTATGGTAGGAAAAATACAGGTGACCTATAAAGTACTTCACCAACTTTCCTGAAGACTTCATGTTTGGACCTTATAAATCACGGGCGCCTGTCCCGCACAAGCTAAGCCAGTCGCACTGCAGTGAGCTGCCCATCTTTAGGAGGTCTGGTGACACAATGCCTTGTTGATGTAGGGTATTTATACAGAATTTCCCACATCAATCTTGGTGTAAAAAAGATGATGTCATCAAGCAGTGAAACAACTATCATCTGTAGAAAATATTAGGCAGTCTCTGGGAAAGAGTTATGCTCGTTTATTTATTCAAGGCTGTATGGATTGTAAGATGAACACTGAAGCTGTGCTATAAAGACCAAGAGCTGCATAAATGGTCTTCCCCTCTGACCCAGGAATCATTCCCCTTCTAGGAATCTGTCCTAACAAAATCATCAGGGAGGTGCAGAGAGAGATGTACAAAGGTTTATGTTCATAGTTTGATTCCTGGGATGGTATCTAGAAAAACATACAAATGGCCTCTACTTAATACTATGGGGAGGTGGTCAAGCAAACTAGATACTGTAGTGTTTTGCAGCCATTACAAATGGTCATTCGGTCCTCTCCCCTCTTCTTCCCTCCCTGATAAACTCTGTCTAGAAGCCATTAGGTGCAGCTGAACAAGGTAGGCGTCTTCAGAAGGTGAGAGTGGGGAGTTCCAGAGCCTGAGCGAGGTAAGGGGTGTGTCTACACAGAGTGGTGGCAGTGGCAGGGGTGGCCCGGCCCAGCATGTTGAAGCCTGAGTGTCCATGTAGGAGGGTGGCCTGGCACAGGTGTCTCACCAGGCAGGTGAGTAGTGGTGGCAGCCTGGCGTGGGGTTCAGAGCCCGGGTGAGTAGAGGAGAGAGTCCTCACGAGCAGTGGCAGGTGCAGTGGGCCAGTACAGAGTGTTGGAGCATGACCAGAGTTGCAGGGGGAGGGAGATACACCCCAGCACACCAGGTTAGAGCCCAAGTGATCAGGAGGTCACACACATGGTTGAGGGTGGGTAGCAGTGGCAGTGATGAGATTGCAGGAGCATTGAGCAAATAAGTAAATAGATTTTAGGTTTCTCATTACCAAAGGAGAGTGTTATAAGTATGGAAAGGCAGAAAACTAGAATCGATCTGTGGTATTGGATTGGAGATATCAGTGTGAATTTATGGAGAAAGAAAGGGAGAGAGAGAGAGAGAGAAAGAGAGAGAGATAGGTGATAGAGAGGCAGAATAGATAGATAATTAAGCATAAGTGTGTGTGTGTGTGTGTGTGTGTGTGTGTGTGTGTGTGTGTGTGTGTATTCCCAACTCTGTCTTCTGAGAGCATCTATGAGCAAAAATAGCTCAAGGCAATGAGCACACCTAGCAAGCAGATCTTGGTTTCTAAACACCACTTACCATTAAACGGAACCAGGAGTCTGTGGAGGAATGGCTGTTAGAAGAGGTAATTTGCTATAGGCCTAAGCATTCCTGGATATTCTTACTTGCTGTGCTAAGAATGGAAGGATCTGGGCTTCCCTGGTGGCACAGTGGTTGAGAGTCCGCCTGCTGATGCAGGGGACACGGGTTCATGCCCCGGTCCAGGAAGATCCCACATGCCGCAGAGCGGCTGAGCCCGTGAGCCATGGCTACTGAACCTGCGCATGTGGAGCCTGTGCTCCGCAACGGGAGAGGCCGCAACAGTGAGAGGCCCACGTACCGCAAAAAAAAAAAAAAAAAAGAATGGAAGGATCTGACCACTCCTTTCTGGGCCTGTCTCAGAGTTGTGTTTGCAGTGAGCAATTTTCAGAATGAATAATGTCTCCCTCCAGGATGAAGAGAAGGCTTGCTTAGTACTTGCTATAAAAGCAGTGGATTTCCCAAGCTCAGTGTTCTTCAGCTGTAATGCAAATGCACTGCCATGCATCCATCTGGGCCATTTCACGTTGCTTCAACTGGACTCGGGGGCAGGAAAACTGATTTGAGTATGCTGATGCTCATGTTTCTTCCTGTGTCATAAGTAATAAAGTCCTTTGTCTCTGACTCAGGAGTCTCATGTATTCTGTCTGCCAGCATCCATGAAAGAGTAACAGGCTCTTATTAGCTTGAAAGTAAGGGAAAATCAAATCCCAGAACCAATGCTTACTGATTCCAAGTCTGGGCCAGGAAAAGTATGAGACATGCCTGGAATATCCTTTACCAGAGAAAATGAGAAATTGCTCAGAGAAAGATGGCAACACATCAAAAGGATATAAAATGCAGCTTGAAGGAGCTCTCATTGGACAAATCTGGGACAATCTGAACATCAAAATAAATAATGATAGTAACAGATTATAACCTATTGAACAAGACAGGAACCCATGACTTCATACTGATTTAAGTATACAAACAACAGACAAAAGATGCGTGCTCTACCCTACATAGAGGATGGAAGATAGGAACGCTTTTTGGTTTGTTTGTTTTTAAGAAACTATTCCCCATTTCCCAATATTTATTTGTGGTTCCCACCTCCTTCCTCAGGCCATGAGGTCTGGATGAGAATCCCTGCTTCAGATGTGGAACAACACATGAAGCATTCCTGGTCCATCAAAGCAGGCCATGCTTTTGGCCACTGGAACTAGTTCGGAGATGGGCACTTGACCTAGCCTTTTCAACCAAAGTGAACCTCAAAAGTTTCATGGGAAAAAAAAAACAACTTTATTTTTCCCATTGGGCTTGAATTTGAAAGGGTGTGATTTTAGAGCTGCTCAATCATCTTGTCACCATAAAGGAAGATCCTGGAACTCTTGGGGACACCATGCTGAACCTGTGAATGAACGCTGTCATGTTGTCTGGATGCCCAGTGACTTGTGAGCATGCTTGACATGTATGTGTGTTTTTTCCACACCACCAAGCAATTAACTCATTTCAATCCTGACACTATTTACCCGGTGAGAGCATTAGATTCCACAGGTGAAGGGCTCAGTCCCACAAAACTGTGCCACTTCAGATGTCATTCTCAAGTCCAGGTTGTCATCTGTGCTTCTAATTAACTGGCTATAGATCAGGGGTTCCTATGACCCCCTCCTCAAGTTCCACCGATTATCTAGAGTGGTTCACAGAACTCAGAGAAATATCTACTTGCATTTACCAGTTTATTATAAAAGGAGATAACTCAGGAACAGTCAGATGGAAGAGACGCATAGAACAAGGTTTGTATGTGGGAAGGTCACTGTCCTTCCATGCCCTCTTGGAGTGCACCACTCCCTCAGCATCTCCACAAGTTCACCGACCCAGAAGCTCTCCGAACCCATCCTTTCGGGGTTTTATGGAAGCTTCATTATATAGGCATTCGATTAAATTACACAAGTTTGATTGAATTGTTGGCTATTGGTGATTGCACTAAATCTTTAGCCCCTCTCCATTCCTTGGAGGTCGGAGGGTAGGAAAGTTCCAACCATTTAATCTCATGGTAAGTTCCCCTGGGCAAGCGGTCCCCATGCTTAGCTGACCTAGGGCCTTCCCAAAAGTCACTCATTAACATAACAGAAGACACCTTTCTTGTTTATCACTTAGGAAATTCCAAGGGTTTTAGGAGCTCTGTGCCAGAGATGGGGAGGAAGACCAAAAACATATTTCTTATTATAAATCACAACATGTTTATAGACTCTTCATCCTTATGAATTCTTCCTACAGGAGAACTCAGAAATTTTGCTTCTCTAGCCTCTTTGCACCTAGCCACAGGCCTGTATTCTGGGTGCCACCAATAAAATGTATTTATGCAGATTTTGAATATTAAGTAGCCAAGGTGGGCAATTGCTCAAAACACACGTTTCTGGTGAAGGTAGCAGCAGAGGCCTCTGGTTGCAAGGGTGGTTGAAAAGTCACATTACTGGCACTGGATGAGCATCAGTGTTGGCAGAAGTATTAGTTGCACTGAAGTTGATTTCCTGACAGCATTGCAAGCTAGAGCGTTCACTGCTTGGTCATCACAGTGGCAATGGTTTTCTCATCATATTGATTCCCCAACGTTTTGGGGGACATTATTTCTGGAAACTCAGCCTTGACCCTGATTCTTCAGCCCTTGCGACAATTCAAAATTACCCAATACCCTTTCATTAATCTCCTTTTCTGCTTAATAAGCTGGATTTGATTTCTGTTGCACACATCTGAAATTCCTCCCTGTTTTTTCAAAAAATATTGGTACCACGAGTGGGGTAACGACAGTAACAGAACTTAAAACTTAGGAGAAGAAGGACCTGATCATTAATGGCTGAAGCAGATGACTTTTTATGCAGTGGCAAACATTTGGTCAAATTGTCTGCTCTACCATAAGACTTCATGCCAATTGAGGTTACAGAGTCAGAAGAAATGATAGGAAAATTCCAGAATATAAGTCCATGCTGGCTACTTCTTGCCATTTTTAATAAAATTCTAAAAGAGAGAGATGATCTCAGACAAGAGCTAGCCAGTCTGCAAGCAGGTGAAAGGGATATAGCTTTCCTGAGAGAGGCACTACTATATCTGACTGCAGCCCACTTTCTCAGTTGACTGAGAATCCCATAATTTGAAGCTACATAAATGGAAAAAGCCCAAGTAACAGCAATGAAGCTAAAGCATTAGCAGGAAATTAGATCAGTGCCTCAGTTTATTGTTTAGAACCTCCCCTTAAGAGTTCTCTGTCAAGGGACTTCCCTGGTGGCGCAGTGGTTAAGAATCCACCTGCCAATGCAGGGGACACGGGTTCGAGCCCTGGTCCGGGAAGATCTCACATGCCGTGGAGGAGCTAAGCCTGTGCGCCACAACTACTGAGCCCACGTGCCACAACTACTGAAGCTCATGCTACAGCCCGTGCTCCGCAACAAGAGAAGCCACCGCAATGAGAAGCCTGCACACCACAATGATGAGTAGCCACTGCTCGCCGCAACTAGAGAAAGCCCGCGTGCAGCAACTAAGACCCACTGCAGCCAAAAATAAATAAATAAAAATAAATAAATAAATGTCAAATAAAGGAGGAGCATCAACCAACATGTAAAGATTCAACAAAAGGAGGTGTTTCTCCACCCAAGGTTACTGTTTTTAATTGTTCCAAAGAATCACCCAATAAACTAAGGACGAGAGGGTTGGGCAGAGCACAGAGAAAGAGTGGGTAAGAGGTGGGACTATTAGGCTTCTATGCTACCTGTAGATGAAATCTTTGTGTGGTTACTTACACATGGAAGTCCCTGAAATCAAAGACTGAATCTCTATTACATTTTTGAGGGATGTATATTTTCAAAACAATCTGAGCCTGGCCTATGATAGCCTGTGGCTGTTAAACCCTGAAAATAATCTTTGGGGGTCAAACTCTCACCAAGAAGAAATAGGCCACTAAAGCTGTGCAGCCCCCAGAAAAGACACCCATCCCAATAACTGTCTCAGATGTAACTGAGATAATAGATAGGCATCATCCTCTCACATCTGGACCAGATGAGTGGGCTGCACATCATCACTCAGATTCCTGGACTTGGAGATGGATGCAGTAATTGACTTTGGGTAATACATTGAGTATATATCCAGAAAGAAAGGTGTGTGTGGAGGTTGGGTAAGTAAAAGGATGAACTACAGCAGACATTTTTAATTGGTTCCCAACAGCCACTGACAATTCTCTTCTTCCTCACTTCCCTCTACCACCACAGCTGAAAACTATTCACCTTTCCAGACTCCTTTGCAGCTAAGGGTGGCCATGTGACCCAATACAATGGCCAGTACAATGTTAAGGGAAATCATTAGGGAGGCTTCCAGTAATGCTTTTTTAAAAGAGATAGGCTCAGCCGACATAAGTAAGGCAATTAAACTTTTTCTTTAAAAAAAATAAAAAATATTACATACAAAGGTGAAGTGTTCTTTGACCACCCCTCAACTTTTTCCTCTTACCCTCCCCTCCTCTCCTGTTATCAGGTTGGTATGTCCCCTGCCAGACCATCCCCACGCATCTGAATATATTTGTATTTGTATACATCCAATATATGTGTGTGTGTGTGTGTATAAAACAGTGTGTATATGATATATAATATTGTTGGGGTTACATATATGGTATCATATTGAGGGTATCACTGTGCAACATGACTTTCTCATTCAACAATATGTCTTAGAGGTATTTCCATGCCGTACTTATAGATCTACCTCATTCTCTTTACCTGCTTCATGATTTTCCACAGTACGGATGCTCCGCAATTTATTTAGCCTTTTTTTTTTTATTGATGGACATTGAGAACGTTTCCAATTTCACTATTTATTTCTTATTCTTAGAAATAACACTGGAATGAGAATTCTTGTCCAAGGCTCTTCGTGCACATGTGCAAGTATTTCTCTAGGGTAGATACTCAGAAGTGTAATTGCTGGGTCATAGGCTATGCACATTTTTTATTTTTATGTCCTTTTAAAATTTTAATAGATCCTGCCAAATTTCCCTCCAAAGTGGCAGTACAAATTTATAGTCTCTCAGCAGTGCATGAGAATTCCCCACACTCAACAACTTGATTTTTTTTTTTTTCTAATCTGATGGGTAAGAAATGGCTTCTGATGTGTCCCCTTGCAATTTTCTAAAGAGTAGTGAGTTCAGCTTCATTTTCCCAATTCTTATCTCAGTAGGGTCTTGTTTTGGCCCCAGCAGCTCAGTGGGTTCAGGTCAAGGATCTATATTATGTAAAGGAAGGGTCTCTGGAGTGGGAACCACCAGAATCAGGTTCTCATGTCTTTGCTGCAGGAACTCAGGGAAGTTAATGAACCTTCCTGGCTCACAGAGCAGCATGGCTATTAAATGAGACAATGCACAGAAGGGATTTAGCCCAGTGCCTGGCACAGCAAAAGCATCCAGTAAATAGCAGCTATCATTATTATTATTACGATGACCATCACCTCCACTTTCCTGAAATGTGATAGGAAGCTGCTGACACGGCAGCTCCCGGTATAGTCCACCTCCTGGTATTCACCCCCTGGTGTAATCTCCTCCTCTTGAGTGTGTGTTGAACCTAGTGACCCACTTAATGAAAGGATTACAGCAAAAGTGATGGGATATCACTTCCATAATTAGGTTGTAAAAGACTGTGGTTTCCATCTTGCTGACATACTCCTATTGCCTTCTCGGCTTGTACACCTTGATGAAGGAAGCAGCCATGCTGGAGGGGCCCACATGGCAAGGACTGAGGGCACCCTTCAGCTCTCAGCCAGTGAGAAACTGAGGCCAACATCCCGTGGGGAACTGAAAGCTGCCAACAACCATGTCAGAGAGCTTGGAAGCCGATCCTTCCCCAGTCATACCTTCTGATGACTACAGCCCTGGGTGACACCTTGACTGCAGCCTGTGAGAGACCCTGAGCCAAAGGACCCAGCTAAGCCACACCCAGACTCTTGACCTGCAGAAACTGTGGGGTGGTAGTAAATGCTGTGATTTCAAGACATTGAGTTTGGGGGTAATTTGTTATGTAGCAGCAGATAACTGCTACATGATATTAGTTTCTTGAGGACTGCCTTTCTTGGTCAGTAGCATGAAACCCAGAATCTCTCCTAAAAACATGGCAAAAATGTCCATTTGACTGCAAATAAACCTGTTGAATAGTTCACTAAGACAGGAAGATGTTGTGAGTTATTTCAAAGGCAAAAGCTTCTGGGTATTTTCATAGCTGTTAGCTTGATTTGCCACCCTGTGCTTATGAAGGTGGGAGGCGATGCACTGTGACAGAGGAGCAAGGGTTTGACAGTCAGATGGACCTGGCTTTCAAGTTCAACTCTGCTGCTTCCTCGCTGGGCCACCTCAGGCATGTCAATTCTCCTCTCTGAGCCTCCATTTCCTCAACCATCAAAAGACGTTTAAAAAAGAAAGCAACCTCCCCACCTCTTCTATTGTGCGGATGCAAAGATACACGACACACCCAAGAAGCCAACACACAGTGTCACGGAAATATTACTCTTTTCTTCCAAGACCTTTTGACCTTGAAACATTTGCCCCTTCACAACCAGAGAAAACACTGGAAAATATGCCACTGAAAAGGTCAAGGAGAAATCCCAGCTCTGTTGAGCTTGTATGAAAAGAGAAGGGAGGTCCAGGCTTTTCTTCACAGGATTAAGGATAAAAGTGGATGAGGTGTGAGAACCTATTCAGGAATGGACAGTACTGTAAGAGAATGTTATCAAAATGGCTGAGATACACTTGCCCTCTGTTCAGCCTTGGAAAGGAAGAAAGAGAGAGAGAAGGATTTGGAGCATTACCTAGAAGGCTGAGAGTTGATTTTTCTTTTAACTTTTCAGTTAATCTTTTTATTCACCTTCTAAGTAATTAAGGGCTGAAAAGTAAAGGTCTGCTGGCCTTGGATGGACCCTATCTGGTGCACTTTTCCTTCTTTTTTCCAAAAGAAATACTCTCTCTAAAACCACAAACCTGCACCTGTTTCCCCTGATTTAAAGGTCCCCAAAATGATGTTTTCAATTAGTAGATGCCTTTCTTTCTAAACTTGATCTCAGGCCAAAGATTTATAGCTATTCATTTTCTCTCACAGCCCTCCCCCAAACAAACAGATAAGAAAAAGAAGGAAGCATCCAATGTTCCTTACCTTTCATTAACTTTCTCACTGTGATATTTCAAGCTTTTCCCTCAGTGGAAGCACGAATCCTTTGAAACTAGAGCGAGCAACAGCCCCAGGCCAATTCTGGGGACGGCCCAGACAGCCCAGTCTGAGGATGGCTTGAGAAGGACCGGTGGTGATGGCTTGAGTTTCAGCTTTGGCCAAAGCCTGCTTCTGCCTGTTTCCTCCCCAGCCAGAGCCCCGTCTAGACAGTCAACCCCATAGATTATTTCCATTTCAGCTCAGTTCCTTCCTTCACCTGCTCTTGAGCCATGGGGACTCATTGGTAAGGACTTCGGGGCCCTTCCAGAAAGATCCTTGCGTTCTCTGCTTCCAGGATGACCTAGCGGGTGGAGGATGGAGAGGAGACATCTTTTGTGTTATGAAAAGTGGGCACAGAAAAGGAATGACCATGGGAGCCATTCCTACCACCCAGGTCTTCTCTGGGTGAAGGCAGCTTCGAAAAATATTCAGGCAGGTGACTTTTTAAAAAAGAGAGGTTTTGAGAAGCTGCAGTTGATATTTGCTTTTTGGGCTATTCTACATTCAATAATGTGATCAGTCCAATGCCCCAAGATTGTCATTGTCACCACAGAAGTGGAAGGGGCAGATGTCCCCTCCCACCAACCTAAAGCAGAGCACAGCCCTCTGGGTGGGTTGACCAGAGTTAGCAAGTAAAAATACAGGATGCCCAGTTACACTTGAACCTCAGATAAAGGTCTGCTAAAAAAATTTTATTATCTAAAATTCATACATAACTGGGCATCCCGTGATTTTTCCCCAACACTGGCTGGAAGGAATGACCCAAAGGCACAGAGTAAGAGATGGCTCACCATGGCTCCAATGGGGTTAAGAGTCCAGGAGGGAACAGGAAGACCCAGAGCTGGCAGTGCCATTGGTGACGGCAAATGTGCCATTGCAATGGTACCAGCAGCGTTAGGTGAAAGGAACCACCACTGGGCAAGGTCTTGTCCCTGCCTCAGTCTCCTCCTTCCGGCCTGAGGCTCATCCTTCCACCTTCCTCCTGATTCTCAGAGCTGTCTGATAATCATCCAAGAAATTCCTTTTCTGATAATGCGTTTTTAACTGTAGTTTTCCTAAATGTATCTCCTGAGTTAAAAAAAAAAAAAAAAGTCTCGTCTCTCAGTCTGTCTCTGGGCAGTCCCACCCTAGGGACAGGGGCCAGGACCCCACCCTATCTGATCCCAGCCCCTCGGAAAGGGCTCGCCTTCTCCCTCAGGTGGGCGGATGCCCGGGAGGCCACTCCGCTGCCCTTGACTTGGAGAACCAGGCCAGGATGCAGAAAGGCTTCTGGCTGCGCCCGCCCACCTTCTTCTTTGCTGTTTGTGGGTTCACAAAGAAAGGGGCCATTTATGGAGTGGATTTTAGCGCAATGGTGTGCTGCCATCCCAATGCCGGCTGCATCTTCTTCGCCTCTGAAGGCCGGCGCTGGCAGGGGCAGGACTGTTTCTGCACTCCATCCTCTGCCAGTAAAGAGCCCCTCGGGTCCTCCTTCAGCTGACAGCTGGTCCATCAAGCCACTTGCTAAAGAATTCGGCAGGGCACAGTACCCACCAAAAGGGAGAGGACCCTGCCCTTACGGCTCACTGCTGGGCTTATTCCTGGTTGCCCCACCACAGCCGCCTGGGACCTGCCCTCCACCCACTGACTCTGTCCCTCCACCTCTCCTTCAGCCCTTTCTTCCCTGAATCCCCCTGTTTAAAAACATGGGGTTTGGGGCTTCCTTGGTGGCGCAGTGGTTGCGAGTCCGCCTGCCGATGCAGGGGACACGGGTTCGTGCCCCGGTCCGGGAAGATCCCACATGCCGCGGAGCGGCTGGGCCCGTGAGCCATGGCCGCTGGGCCTGCGTGTCCGGAGCCTGTGCTCCGCAATGGGAGAGGCCACAGCAGTGAGAGGCCCGCATACCGAAAAAAAAAAACAAAAACACGGGGTTTGGAGCGGTACAAATTCTGGTTTGAGCCCTGACTGTACCACTCTCTGAATATGATCTATCACTGTTCCTCTCTGAGCCTCAGATTTCTCATCTGTAAAATGGGGGTAATAAATGAATCTAGCTTATGGGCTGCAGTAAGGATGCAGTGAAATGATGCAAGTGAGGTGCTTAAACAGTGCCAGACATCCCCTAGTCTCTGCTCAGGCCCACTCTTACAGAATCGGAAACTTAACCCATCCCAGGAGGCAGAGTTAGTTAAGTGTGCCAGCTGTGATGGACTTGTCTTCCCCACCTGGACCACAAGCCCACAGACAGTCCCTGTAGGATGCCACACAGAGAAGTCTCAACCAATGCCGGACAACAATGAATCATGATAATGATAATCATCGCTCTCATTTATTTAGTGACCTTATATCACAGGAACTGCAGTGGGGATCAAAATAAAATAAAATGACAAAAAACTCTGCCCTCATGAAGTTCACATGATTTATCTCAGTCAATGTTCACATTCACCCCATGAGGTAAGTACTACTGTTACACCCATTTTACAGATTAGGAAATTGAGGCTCAGAGAGGGTAAGTGACTTGCCCAAGATCACTCAGCTTAGTAAGTAATCAAACTAAGAGTCAAACCCAGACTCCAGAGCCGCGCCCTTTATTACTACTTGGTTTCACTCAAGCTTCATGAGAAGGCTGTGCAGTAGAGATTACCTGGCACCATTTTGCCAATGATGAGGATAAAAGAGGCTGAGTCAGGATAAGTCACTCACCACAAGCCACCAGATTGGTCAGGCCCAGAGTTCCAAGTAAATGCTGGTGTTTATGAATCCACAAGGCCATGGTGTCTTCATCTTGCTGCCAGAAAGATCACCTTTGAGCATCCCTGGAGGGGGCCAAGGACTGGGACATGGCAGGCACCTCAAAAACCCTCTTTCGTTGAAAGAGACCCCCTGCTCGACTCAGCTGTAATGAGAAGGGCAGAGATAGAAACCATGGAAAAGTCAGGGCATCCACTTCAAGGTCAAAAGGAACTAGATGCTGAACTGGTCCTCACCTCATTTCTACTCCTTTCTGCTCATTTTTGGATGGCTGATGGGGACTGCCTTAGCTATGGCCCCTCCTTGCTCAGCCCCCCACATGAGGGCTCAGGAAACCAAACCCAGTGCCCCGTGTGTTTGGCAACTCCCATCTGTAAACTGCTGCTCGTTCGAGTTCCTGCCTGAGCATCCTACTAAGTGACAGCCGAGCTCATTCTTCACAGCCCCATCCAAGGGTTTTCAAAATGATCTTTCCCCTTTTTGAAAGCCTTTTTAAGCCCAAACTACACTTTTATTTTTAACTGCCAGCACCCCAGCCTACTCTACAAACTAGGAACATTGGTGGTAAAGGAGCTTTCTCCACCTCTGTCCTGAATGGCTTCGGAGGCAAGGTGGGAATTCCTGCCTAAGGAAGAAGAGACTGGTGCCAACTCACCTCATTTTACTTCTGTATTTGCTACCTCTAGCTATTGGAATGGAACAGACCTGGGTGCAAATATAAGCACTCTCCTTGCAAGTTGTAACTTAATTAATCTTAATAGTTCCTAACTGATCCCCCTCTGTATTGTTCAGGAATTTTAGCTGTTAAGTAACAGAAAACCAACTCAACAAGTTTAAGGGGAAAAAAGGAGGGGAATAGGGGTTAGGTATTTATTGGTTCATGAAACTCAAGAGTCCAGGATAGTATCAGTGCAGCTTTGGGCACAGCTGGATCCAGGAGCTCAAATAAAGTAGGATTCAGTCCCTCTCTCTGTATGTTTTTTTTTAATTTTTAAATTATTTTCTGCTTTATAACAAAGTGAATCAGTCATACATATACATCTGTTCCCACATCCCTTCCTTTCCTCTTGCGTTTCCCTGCCTCCCACCCTCCCTATCCCACCCCTCCAGGCGGTCACAAAGCACCGAGCTGATCTCCCTGTGCTATGCGGCTGCTTCCCACTATCTATCTACCTTACGTTTGGTACTGTATATATGTCCATGCCTCTCTTTTGCTTTGTCACAGCTTACCCTTCCCCATCCACATATCCTCAAGTCCATTCTCAAGTAGGTCTGTGTCTTTATTCCTGTTTTACCCCTAGGTTCTTCATGACATTTTTTTTCTTAAATTCCATATATATGTGTTAGCATATGGTATTTGTCTTTCTCCTTCTGACTTACTTCACTCTGTATGACAGACTCTAGGTCTATCCACCTCATTACAAATAGCTCAGTTTCGTTTCTTTTTATGGCTGAGTAATATTCCATTGTATATATGTGCCACATCTTCTTTATCCATTCATCCGGTAATGGACACTTAGGTTGTTTCCATCTCCGGGCTATTGTGAATAGAGCTGCAATGAACATTGTGGTACATGACTCTTTTTGAATTATGGTTTTCTCAGGGTATATGCCCAGTAGTGGGATTGCTGGGTCGTATGGTAGTTCTATTTTTAGTTTTTTAAGGAACCTCCATACTGTTCTCCATAGTAGCTGTACCAATTCACATTCCCACCAGCAATGCAAGAGTGTTCCCTTTTCTCCACATCCTCTCCAGCATTTATTGTTTCTAGATTTCTTGATGATGGCCATTCTGACTGGTGTGAGATGATATCTCATTGTAGTTTTGATTTGCATTTCTCTAATGATTAATGATGTTGAGCATTCTTTCATGTGTTTGTTGGCAGTCTGTATATCTTCTTTGGAGAAATGCCTACTTAAGTCTTCTGCCCATTTTTGGATTGGGTTGTTTGTTTTTTTGCTATTGAGCTGCATGAGCTGCTTATAAATTTTGGAGATTAATCCTTCGTCAGTTGCTTCATTTGCAAATATTTTCTCCCATTCTGAGGGTTGTCTTTTGGTCTTGTTTATGGTTTCCTTTGCTGTGCAAAAGCTTTGAAGTTTCATTAGGTCCCATGTGTTTATTTTTGTCTTTATTTCCATTTCTCTAGGAGGTGGGTCAAAAAGGATCTTGCTGTGATTTATGTCATAGAGTGTTCTGCCTATGTTTTCCTCTAAGAGTTTGATAGTGTCTGGCCTTACATTTAGGTCTTTAATCCATTTTGAGCTTATTTTTGTGTATGGTGTTAGGGAGTGATCTAATCTCATACTTTTACATGTCCCTGTCCAGTTTTCCCAGCACCACTTATTGAAGAGACTGTCCTTTCTCCACTGTATATTCCTGCCTCCTTTATCAAAGATAAGGTGACCATATGTCCGTGGGTTTATCTCTGGACTTTCTATCCTGTTCCATTGATCTATCTTTCTGTTTTTGTGCCAGTACCATACTGTCTTGATTACTGTAGCTTTGTAGTATAGTCTGAAGTCAGGGAGCCTGGTTCCTCCAGCTCCATTTTTCGTTCTCAAGATTGCTTTGGCTATTCGGGGTCTTTTGTGTTTCCATACAAATTGTGAAATTTTTTGTTCTAGTTCTGTGAAAAATGCCAGTGGTAGTTTGATAGGGATTACATTGAATCTGTAGATTGCTTTGGGTAGTAGAGTCATTTTCACAATATTGATTCTTCCAATCCAGGAGCATGGTATATCTCTCCATCTATTTGTATCATCTTTAATTTCTTTCATCAGTGTCTTATAATTTTCTGCATACAGGTCTTTTGTCTCCTTAGGTAGGTTTATTCCTAGATATTTTATTCTTTTTGTTGCAATGGTAAATTGGGGTGTTTTCTTGATTTCACTTTCAGATTTTGCATCATTAGTGTACAGGAATGCCAGAGATTTCTGTGCATTAATTTTGTATCCTTCTACTTTACCAAATTCATTGATAAGCTCTAGAAGTTTTCTGGTAGCATCTTTAGGATTCTCTATGTATAGTATCATGTCATCTGCAAACAGTCACAGCTTTACTTCTTCTTTTCCCATTTGGATTCCTTTTATTTCCTTTTCTTCTCTGATTGCTGTGGCTAAAACTTCCAAAACTATGTTGAATAAGAGTGGTGAGAGTGGGCAGCCTTGTCTTGTTCCTGATCTTAGTGGAAATGGTTTCAGTTTTTCACCATTGAGGACGATGTTGGCTGTGGGTTTGTCATATATGGCCTTTATTATGTTGAGGAAAGTTCCCTCTATGCCTACTTTCTGCAGGGTTTTTATCATAAATGGGTGTTGAATTTTGTCGAAAGCTTTCTCTGCATCTATTGAGATGATCATATGGTTTTTCTCCTTCAATTTGTTAATATGGTGTATCACATTGATTGATTTGCATATATTGAAGAATCCTTGCATTCCTGGAATAAACCCCACTTGAGCATGGTGTATGATCCTTTTAATGTGCTGTTGGATTCTGTTTGCTAGTATTTTGTTGAGGATTTTTGCATCTATGTTCATCAGTGATATTGGCCTGTAGTTTTCTTTCTTTGTGACATCCTTGCCTGGTTTTGGTATCAAGGTGATGGTGGCCTCGTAGAATGAGTTTGGGAGTGCTCCTCCCTCCGCTATATTTTGGAAGAGTTTGAGAAGGATAGGTGTTAGCTCTTCTCTAAATATTTGATAGAATTCGCCTGTGAAGCCATCTGGTCCTGGGCTTTTGTTTGTTGGAAGATTTTTAATCACAGTTTCAATTTCAGTGCTTGTGATTGGTCTATTCATATTTTCTATTTCTTCCTGATTCAGTCTTGGCAGGTTGTGCATTTCTAAGAATTTGTCCATTTCTTCCAGGTTGTCCATTTTATTGGCATAGAGTTGCTTGTAGTAATCTCTCATGATCTTTTGTATTTCTGCAGTGTCAGTTGTTACTTCTCCTTTTTCATTTCTAATTCTATTGATTTGAGTCTTCTCCCTTTTTTTCTTGATGAGTCTGGCTAATGGTTTATCAATTTTGTTTATCTTCTCAAAGAACCAGCTTTTAGTTTTATTGATCTTTGCTATCGTTTCCTTCATTTCTTTTTCATTTATTTCTGATCTGATCTTTATGATTTCTTTCCTTCTGCTAACTTTGAGGGTTTTTTGTTCTTCTTTCTCTAATTGCTTTAGGTGCAGGGTCAGGTTGTTTACTCGAGATGTTTCCTGTTTCTTAAGGTGGGATTGTATTGCTATAGACTTCCCCCTTAGAACTGCTTTTGCTGCATCCCATAGGTTTTGGGTCGTCGTGTCTCCATTGTCATTTGTTTCTAGGTATTTTTTAATTTCCTCTTTGATTTCTTCAGTGATCACTTCGTTATTGAGTAGTGTATTGTTTAGCCTCCATGTGTTTGTATTTTTTACAGATCTTTTCCTGTAATTGATGTCTAGTCTCATAGCATTGTGGTCGGAAAAGACACTTGATACAATTTCAATTTTCTTAAATTTACCAAGGCTTGATTTGTGACCCAAGTTATGATCTATCCTGGAGAACGTTCCATGAGCACTTGAGAAAAATGTGTATTCTGTTGTTTTTGGATGGAATGTCCTATAAATATCAATTAAGTCCATCTTGTTTAATGTATCATTTAAAGCTTGTGTTTCCTTATTTATTTTCATTTTGGATGATCTGTCCATTGGTGAAAGTGGGGTGTTAAAGTCCCCTACTATGAGTGTGTTACTGTCAATTTCCCCTTTTATGGCTGTTAGTATTTGCCTTATGTATTGAGGTGCTCCTATGTTGGGTGCATAAATAGTTACAATTGTTATATCTTCTTCTTGGAACGATCCCTTTATCATTATGTAGTGTCCTTCTTTGTCTCTTCTAATAGTCTTTATTTTAAAGTCTATTTTGTCTGATATAAGAATTGCTACTCCAGCTTTCTTTTGATTTCCATTTGCATGGAATATCTTTTTCCATCCCCTTACTTTCAATCTGTATGTGTCTCTAGGTCCGAAGTGGGTCTCTTGTAGACAGCATATATATGGGTCTTGTTTTTGTATCCATTCAGCCAATCTGTGTCTTTTGGTGGGAGCATTTAGTCCATTTACATTTAAGGTAATTATTGATATGTATGTTCCTATTCCCATTTCCTTAATTGTTTTGGGTTCATTATTGTAGGTCTTTTCCTTCTGTTGTGTTTCTTGCCTAGAGAAGTTCCTTTAGCATTTAAAGCTGGTTTGGTGGTGCTGAACTCTCTCAGCTTTTGCTTGTCTGTAAACGTTTTAATTTCTCCATCAAATCTGAATGAGATCCTTGCTGGGTAGAGTAATCTTGGTTGCAGGTTTTTCTCCTTCATCACTTTAATTATGTCCTGCCACTCCCTTCTGGCTTGTAGAGTTTCTGCTGAGAGATCAGCTGTTAACCTGATGGGGATTCCCTTGTGTGTTATTTGTTGTTTTTCCCTTGCTGCTTTTAATATGATTTCTTTGTGTTTAATTTTTGACAGTTTGATTAATATGTGTCTTGGCATATTTCTCCTTGGATTCATTCTGTATGGGACTCTCTGTGCCTCCTGGACTTGATTAACTATTTCCTTTCCCATATTAGGGAAGTTTTCAACTATAATGTCTTCAAATATTTTCTCAGTCCCTTTCTTTTTCTCTTCTTCTGGAACCCCTATAATTCGCATGTTGGTGCGTTTAATGTTGTCCCAGAGGTCTCTGAGACTGTCCTCTGTTCCTTTCATTCTTTTTTATTTTGCTCTGCAGCAGTTATTTCCACTATTTTATCTTCCACCTCATTTATCCATTCTTCTGCCTCAGTTATTCTGCTATTGATCCCATCTAGAGTATTTTTCATTTCATTTATTGTGTTTTTAATCGATGCTTGATTCATCTTTAGTTCTTCTAGGTCCTTGTTAACTGTTTCTTGCATTTTGTCTATTCTATTTCCAAGATTTTGGATCTTGGAAATAGAATCTTGGATCATCTTTACTATCATTATTCTGAATTCTTTTTCAGATAGACTGCCTATTTCCTCTTCATTTGTTAAGTCTAGTGGGTTTTCATCTTGCTCCTTCACCTGCTGTGTGTTTTTCTGTCTTCTCATTTTGTTTATCTTACTGTGTTTGGGGTCTCCATTTTGAAGGCTGCAGGTTCGTAGTTCCCGTTGTTTTTGGTGTCTGTCCCCAGTGGCTAAGGTTGGTTCAGTGAGTTGTGTAGGCTTCCTGGTGGAGGGGACTAGTGCCTGTGTTGTGGTGGATGAGGCTGGATCTTGTCTTTCTGGTGGACAGGTCCACGTCTGGTGGTGTGTTTTGGGGTGTCTGTGGCCTTATTATGATTTTAGGCAGCCTCTCTGCTAATGGGTGGGGTTGTGTTCGTGTCTTGCTAGTTGTTTGGTATAGGGTGTCCAGCACTGTAGCTTGCTGGTCGTTGAGTGAAGCTGGGTGCTGGTGTTGAGACGGAGATCTCTGGGAGATTTTCGCCGTTTGATATTTTGTGGAGCTGGGAGGTCTCTTGTGGACCAGTGTCCTGAAGTTGGCTCTCCCACCTCAGAGGCACAGCACTGACTCCTGGCTGCAGCACCAAGAGACTTTCATCCACACGGCTCCTCAATTTGGGATGATTCGTTGTCTATTCATGTATTCCACAGATGCAGGGTACATCAAGTTGATTGTGGAGCTTTAATCCGCTGCTTCTGAGGCTGCTGGGAGAGATTTCCCTTTCTCTTCTTTGTTCTCACAGCTCCCGGGTCTCAGCTTTGGATTTGGCCCCGCCTCTGCGTGTAGATCGCCGGAGGGCGTCTGTTCTTTGCTCAGACAGGATGGGGTTAAAGGAGCAGCTGATTCGGGGAGTCTGGCTCACTCAGGCCCCAGGAGAGGGAGGGGTACGGAGTGCAGGGAGAGCCTGCGGCGGCAGAGGCCGGCGTGACGTTGCACCAGCCCAAGGCCCGCCGTGCGCTCTCCCGGGGAAGCCGTCCCTGGATCCCGGGACCCAGCAGTGACGGGCTGCACAGGCTCCCCGGAAAGGGGGCGTGGACAGTGACCTGCGCTCGCACACGGGCTTCTTGGCGGCGGCAGCAGCAGCCCCAGCGTCCCACGCTCGTCTCTGGGGTCCGCGCTTTTAGCCGCGGCTCGCGCCTGTCTCTGGAGCCCCTTTAAGCAGCGCTCTTAATCCCCTCCCCTCACGCACCAGGAAACAAAGAGGGAAGAAAAAGTCTCTTGCCTCTTCGGCAGGTCCAGACTTTTTCCCGGACTCCCTCCCGGCTAGCCGTGGTGCACTAACCCCTTCAGGCTGTGTTCACGCCGCCAACCCCAGTCCTCTCCCTGCGCTCCGACCGAAGCCCGAGCCTCAGCTCCCAGCCCCACCCGCCCCGGCGGCCGAGCAGACAAGCCTCTAGGGCTGGTGAGTGCCGCTCGGCACCGATCCTCTGTGCAGGTATCTCTCCGCTTTGCCCTCCGCACCCCTGTGGCTTCGCTCTCCCCCGCTACTCGGAAGCTTTCCCCCTCCGCCACCCACAGTCTCCGCTCGCGAAGAGGCTTCCTAGTGTGTGGAAACCTTTCCTCCTTCACGGCTCCCTCCCACTGGTGCAGGTCCCGTCCCTATCCTTTTGTCTCTGTTTATTCTTTTCTCTTTTGCCCTACCCAGGTACGTGGGGGAGTTTCTTGCCTTTTGCGGGGGTCTGAGGTCTCCTGCCAGCGTTCAGTAGGTGTTCTGTAGGAGTTGTTCCACGTGTAGATGAATTTCTGGTGTATCCGGCTCTCGCTCTCGCTATGTTTTTTTTTATATTGGCTTCTGTTACGGGCTAAATTGTGCCCCCCTTCCCTCACCAAATTCATTTGTTGAAGTCCTAACCCTCCAGTACCTCAGAATGTGACTGTATTTTGTGAGAGGGTCTTTAAAGAGATAATTAAGGTAAAATGAGGTCACATGATGGGCCCTAACCCAATACAACTGGTGTCCTTATAAGAAGAGATTAGAATACAGATATGCACTAAGAAAAGACCATGTGAAGACACTGAAAGAAGATGCCCATCTGTAAGACAAGGAGAGAAGCCTCAGAAAAAACCAACCCTTATGATACTTTGATCTTGGACTTCCAGCTTCCAGAACTGTGAGGAAATAAATTTCTGTTATGTAAGCCACCCAGTCTGTGGTACTTCGTTATGGCAGCGCTAGCAAACGAATACAGCTTCATTCTCAGGCAGAATCGTCTCACATAGTGCCAGTATGGCCTCTGCAGTTCCGGGTTTACCTCCCCGGCTCCGCAACCTGAAAGAGTCTCTTTTCCCTAGCAGATCTAAACAAAACAAAACAAAACAAAACAAACAAACAAACAAAAAACCCCAGAATTGAATCTCATCGGCCTGACTTGGGTCACATCACATGTACACTCTTGAGCCAATCCCTGTGGCCAGGAAGATGGAAGAGGCTGATTGGCCAGACTTGAATCTTGTGCCCACCCCTCAAGTCTACATAGAGTCAGCCAAACCATGTGGCCTGAGAGCAGGGGGGTCAGGGGGAGTACTCCCCTGAGGAAGATCAGGGCAAAGGGGAGAAGAGTGCAATGGCAGGAGGCTGAAACAGCAGGTGCCTGCTCTCCCTGGCTCTAATCTACCCCCACCCACAATTCACCCTCCACTGAGCTGCCCGAGAGCTTTCTTCATTTCAGATCAGACGATCTCACCCCCCTCCTTCAATAAAGCGTCATTATCTGTCCCTGCCCGCCTTTTCCATTTCCCGCCTCGGGATGCACCTCTGAGGATGCGCCACAGCGCTTAGCAGGCACACTCAACTTTGGAGGCCTTGGGTCACCGCTTCCTCTGCCTGAGAAACGTTCTCACTCCATCCTCAAGATCCAGATTAAAAAATCACTTTCTCGGGCTTCCCTGGTGGCACAGTGGTTGAGAGTCCGCCTGCCGATGCAGGGAGCACGGGTTCGTGCCCTGGTCCGGGAAGATCCCACGTGCTGCGGAGCAGCTGGGCCCGTGAGCCATGGCCGTTGAGCCTGCGCGTCTGGAGCCTGTGCTCCGCAACAGGAGAGGCCACAACAGTGAGAGGCCCACGTACCGCAAAAAAAAAAAAAAAAAAAAAAAAATCACTCACATGTTTGCAAACGAAGCAACTGGCAAAGGATTAATCTTCAAAATATACATGCAGCTCAATATCAAAAAAACAAACAACCCAATCCAAAAATGGGCAGAAGACCTAAATAGACATTTCTCCAAAGAAGATATACAGATTGCCAACAAACACATGAAAGGATGCTCAACATCACTAATCATTAGAGAAATGCAAATCAAAACTACAATGAGATATCATCTTACACCGGTCAGAATGGCCATCATCAAAAAATCTGCAAACAATAAATGCTGGAGAGGGTGTGGAGGAAAGGGAACCCTCTTGCACTGTTGGTGGGAATGTAAATTGATACAGCCACTATGGAGAACAGTATGGAGGTTCCTTAAAAAACTAAAAATAGAACTACCATACGACCCAGCAATCCCACTACTGGGCATATACCCTGAGAAAACCATAACTCAAAAAAGACACATGCACCCCAATGTTCATTGCAGCACTATTTACAATAGCCAGGACATGGAAGCAACCTAAGTGTTCATCAACAGATGAATGGATAAAGAAGATGTGGCACATATATACAATGGAATATTACTCAGCCATAAAAATAAATGAAATTGAGTTATCTGTAGTGAGGTAGATGGACATAGAATCTGTCATACAGAGTGAAGTAAGTCAGAAAGAGAAAAACAAATACCATGTGCTAACATATATATATGGAATCTAAAATAAAAAAATGTTTTTGAAGAACCTAGGGGCAGGACAGGAATAAAGACGCAGACGTAGAGAATGGACTTGCGGACACGGGGAGGGGGAAGGGTAAGCTGAGACGAAGTGAGAGTGGCATTGACATACATACACTACCAAATGTAAAATAGATAGCTAGTGGGAAGCAGCCGCATAGCACAGGGAGGTCAGTGACCACCTAGAGGGGTGGGATAGGGAGGGTGGGAGGGAGACGCAATAGGGAAGGGATATGGGGATATATGTACACATATAGCTGATGCACTTTGTTATACAGCAGCAACTAACACAACAACATAAAGCAATTATACTCCAATAAAGATGTTTTAAAAAAAATAAAGCAAACTAGCTGGCTTAATCAAGGGAAAAAGTGGGGAAACATCTGTAATGAGAGCGCACAAAACAAAAGACAGAAAATTTTTTTAAATTGCACTGAAATATATAATAATAAATTTGAAAATTAAAAAAAAATATTGACTCTCTCTGGGAATCCTTTCCTTTTGAACAGACCCATCTCATTTCCAAAGCAGAGCTGGATAGCATGACGGTAAAAGGCTGGACAGACCACTTAGGTGCAAATCTGTTTGCTGTGTGACCTTGGGGTAAGTTACTTACATTTCTGTGCCTCCATTTTCCCAGGACCTAGCTCCTAGGTTTGCCGACAGAAATGAATGTGTTAAGACATGAAAGCACTTGGAACAGTGACTGGTACATGGAGAATGCCTAAGAAGCTTTCTCTCTTATTACCTCCTGTTGTTTGAACACATCCCTATTGGGAATGACCTGTCCATTTCCCCTACGGAGCCTGGCTGGGTTCCCCTCTGAAGGAGGGAATGCCTGTTTATCACGTTGGACCCCTGGGGTTCTGTAGGTGTGCTGTTTCCCCAGCACAGAAAAGGTGCTTGGAACTTCAAAACCCTGAATGCAGGAATGAGTGAGTAAGCCAGCAAGTGCCTGCACACAGAGCAAGAGTCTCCAACAGCGAGTGGAACAGCATCCTCCCTCGATCTGCTATCTGTGCAAACCCCACCTGGCCTGCAACGGCTCTCACCTCTGAGGCAACCCTACCCCTCTCCTCCAAGCCACTTTTCCTCCCAGCCCCTCCTCCTACTTCATTCAGCCCAAGTTCAAGGGCAAACCACCAGGAAAACCCAAAGAATGTTCATCGGTTAAATCACCCGATTACTAATCAGGTCCACCCACCCCACGGCTAACGACTATTTTCCCTGCGAAAAGTAAACACCGCCTCCTCCCCACCGCCTGACAGCAAAGCCATTAAACCCAGGAAGGGCGTGTCTCCACAGCAGCCCAGAAACAACTTGAAAGTGGAAAAATACGGTGGATTTGGTGATTCAGTGGTCGTTAAGATAGCCAGAATGTTTGGTTTCAGCTCACATGGAACCTATTCCTCTCCCCTACTGGTCTCTTCTAAGGTGACAGGGGGCAGAGCCTCAGAAGACACCTGAGCAGGTTGGATGTCTTTGTGACCCCGCCGGCGAGTTAACCCAGCCCTTGAGTTTCTTTCCGATTTGCCCCCTATGAGTGGGGCTGCCTGGAGGTGCCCAAAGGTTCTGACCCAGGCAGGCGAACTTGAACAGCGCCCCCTGGAGGAAGCCAAAGCAGTGCTTGCGAAACCAGGGAGCAAGGCCCCCAGCACTTGGGCGACACATTTGGCTCTGGCTTCTGGCAGCTCAGGCAGAAAGAGAAACACATCGGGTTGCATAGTTTTCATTTTCCAACAACAGAAAGCATGTTCAAACCTTGGCAGAGACAACATTTTTACTGGAACCAGGCTGCAGAAGGAATGTCTTGGGGCACTGCAGGTTTAAAGGACACTGGGTGACAGGGTGGGTGATCCCTGTAACTGCAGCTTCATTGTCCCCACGTTGGTTCTTTCACTCTCAGAACAAACACCTGCTGAGCTGGCATGCTGTGCCTGCCCTTGGCTGGGCCCAGGCCACAGAGCGGGCATGGCACACTCCCTGCTGCCCAAGGCTTCCAGATCACTCCCTCCTCCAGCACTGAGGATGCCTGCTCCTTGGGTTATCACCTCCATCCACCCATCAGTAACAGCACGACAGCAGTGTTACTCTAAGGGCTGCATGGGACTTCCTCCCTCACCTCCAGAACATAATAATCATTTGGAGAAAAGATGGGACCAGGGGTAGCCCACACACCCAGGGGCCCCCTGTGCCCCAGTAGCCAGCCTCCCACTTCGTCTTTGCTAACAGAACCCCTGTCTTGGTAGGGTGTGCCAGGCCCTAGGGGATACATGTTTGATCTAAGAAAGCTAGGACGCCTCCATTCCCCTATATTAGAGAATTATTTTCCCATCCCTTGTAGCTAAGTCTGAGCCTGTGACCCAGTGCTGGTCAAAGAGATGTCTGCTAAGGCCTCTGGGAAAGTTCTTTCCTCCTTAATAAATGGAAAGCCCCTATTTTCAGCCTTGAACGCCATGTGTGAAGACATGATGCTTTGAGCTGTGGCAGCCATCTTAGGACTACGAGGTAATAAGGCTGGACTCTTAAAGGAGATACATGGAAGACGGCAACATAAAGAGAGAGAGTCCTGGATGTTAACTTGGAATCATTGAACCCACCCGGGACCAACTGTCTCCCTGAAGACATCTAGTATAAGATGTCTTTATTGCTTATACTACTGTTAGTTCATTATCCTCTCACTTGCAGCCAAATACATCCTAATTAATACAACAGGTATATACACAACATAGGAAAATTCAGTCCTGGGGAGACCACAGGCAGTCATGAAAAGAAAGCTTGCTTTGGAATAAAATGATTTTTGGCTTTCATCTTGGGCTCTAGCATTTATTTGCTATGCATTCTTGGAAAGTCATTTTTACCTCTCTAAGCCCCTGTTTCCTTGCTGGATTGATGTAAAGATGATGGGGGAGACTAGATGAGAAAGCACTGGACCCACTCTCTGCTTGTTTGCCTGGCTGCTGCCTGCCTATCTTGTTCACTACACTTCCCCAGTCTTCTAGAGGCAGGCTTAACATGTGGGAGGCATCCGATAAAGTTTTGTTGAACAAAGGAATAAATTCCTTTCCTTCCCTCTTATAAAATGAGGTTTCAGTGGTATATTGGTTTGCTAGGGCTGCCAAAACAAAATAGCACAGACTAGGCGACTTAAACAACAGAAATGTGTTTTCTTGCAGTTCTGGAGGCTGGAAGCCCAAGATCAAGGTGCTGCAAGTTTGCTTTCTTCTGAGGCCTCTCTTCTTGGCTTGCAGATGGCCACCTTCTTCCTCTGTCTTCACATGGTCTACACTCTGTGTCCTCACATCCCTGGCGTCTTTCTGTGTGTCCAAATTTCCTTTTCTTATAAGGACATCAGTCCTATTGGATTAGGTCCTGCCCTAACGACCCCATTCTAACTTAATTGCCTCTTTAAAGGCCCTATCTCCAAATGCAGTCCAATTTTGAGGTACTGGGGGTTAGGGCTTCAACGTATGAGTTTGAGGGAGACACAATTGATCCCATAACAGTTGGTTATTGCCAAATTTATATCCCTGATTGCTTAATTCGGATCCTCCCCTCATTCCCTGCATGTCCTCTGGTCATTTGGGCTTTAATCTTGGAATGTTTAATGAAGATCATTTTGATAACTGTTATCATAACATTCATTTGACAAACACTGGCATAGCCCTTTTTGACTTTTTTTCCAAAGCACTTTCCATATCTATGGTCCCACTGTCTCGTGGGTGGTTCTCGTTTTGCACGGCGAGAACACAAAAGCCTAGAGAGGTCAATCGACTTTCCCAAGGTTATTTGCTAATAGCTGGATCAAAGGACAAGGGGCCAGGTGTGTCTGACCTGAGCACTGGCTTCTCCGCACAGCCTGGTGTGTGTGTTGGGGAGGATGGTATCTTAAGGTGGTGTGGGTGATGGCAGGGACCCCAGGCCTCTTCTTCGAGGAAGCTCTGCTCTGTGACAGCCCCTGCCATCTCCCGCCCCTGCCTGTCTTTCACTTCATGGCCCAATCACACAACGCTTCCCCACACACGCACCCTCTCTCCTGGACAGGCTGTGCCTCCACAGAGACCACCTTTCCCTACATCCTCCCTGCCTTCATGATCCCCCCAGAAAGGTCTATGTCCCCTTTCCCTGTAATCTCAATGCATAGCCCTGACCTCAAGGAGTTAAAATAGTCCCGCTGGTGATGGCCTCCGTCTTGGGCCAGGAGCATTTCCTGTTGCTTCTGTGCCCTCAGCACCGGGCAGCACAGGACTGGGCAGAGTGTCCCTGCCCAGTGAATATGGCTCTGCACTGAGGTGAAGCCTGTGGACAGAGATGGCAGCCTGTTCCCATAAGGAGCGAATGTTTTAGTTATTTTAGAGATCAGGGGAAGGGAGAGTTGACTGAGGGCCAAGGCCGTGGGGAGGGGCTGCAGGGGATG
Source organism: Hyperoodon ampullatus (assembly GCF_949752795.1). Classification (NCBI taxonomy): domain Eukaryota; kingdom Metazoa; phylum Chordata; class Mammalia; order Artiodactyla; family Ziphiidae; genus Hyperoodon; species Hyperoodon ampullatus. Next base: position 16,003,691 of record NC_136917.1, read on the forward strand.
AAGATGGGCCTCGGTGGTCACAGGTGTCCAGGAGGGAGGGGATTCAGCTTGTGCACAGACCTTCCCCACCCTAGAAAAACAAGAAGCCGGCTTCCCCTCCTGTCTTTTTGTTTTGTTTTTTGGTTTTTTTTGGCTGCGTTGTGTCTTCGTTGCTGCACACGGACCTTCTCTAGTTGTGGTGAGCGGGGGCTACTCTTCATTGTGGTGCGCGGGCTTCTCATCGCGGTGGCTTCTCTTATTGCGGAGCACAGGCTCTAGGTGCGTGGGCTTCAGTAGTTGTGGCACGTGGGCTCAGGAGTTGTGGCGCATGGGCTTAGTTGCTACGCGGCATGTGGGATCTTCCCAGACCAGGGCTTGAACCCGTGTCCCCTGCATTGGCAGGTGGATTCTTAACCACTGAACCACCAGGGAAGTCCTACGTCCTATCTTTGAACCAAAAGGAGAGAGTCCACACCTGAGCATCCCACGTGCAAGTTTCTTGCCCAAGGAAGGAGGAAAATCCTATCTTCCTGCCAAGGAGAAGGCCTAGCTCACTTTTGGTAGAGAAATAATGACATCCAGTGGACATCCACGTCATCCTCAGACTCGGGCCATGGCTTCCCTGGCCAGGAGGCCTTCCAGGGCTGGGACAATGGGGAGCAGTGAATTTAGCACTGCAAAGCTAAGCTCGAATCCTGATTCTACCTCTTAAGCTGTGTGACCTTGGGTAAGTCACTTCCCCTCTCTGGACCTCTGTCTCCTCCATGAAAAAGGAGGGACTCCGAGAGCCCTTATTGTAAAGTGTTAAGCAAACAGGGTTCTCCTAGTATCAGAACTCCAGTTTCTTGTTAACAATAGGTTCAAGGCTGTACTACAAACTAGCAGGGCAAGCTTTGGAATCAGACAGCCCTGGGTTCAAATGCCGAATTCCTGACTGAATGACCCGAAGCAAGTAACCATCTCCTTGAGCACTTAGTTCTGCAAAACAGGTTCATGGTTGTTTCCAAACCCAAAGGTTGTTGCCAGTATGGGATCTTCTTGTGGGTGCACAGGCAACAGCATTCCTGGAATATGGGAAGGCGGACAGGTCCCCACCTGGGGGCACAGAAGAGAGCTTCAAGTCCCCATATTTCCTGAGCAGGCTCCAGCAGCCCTCTAGGCATGTCCAGGGGGATATGGCTGAGATCCCACAGGGCTCCAGAGGCCTAGGCCATGGTTTGGTAGAACAGTCCCCCAGGCCAAGGGAGCCAGGCCGGAGAGAAGTGGATGGGAGGCAGGGGAGAGACAGACTCCTGACCACCATCCCATCGAGAGGGAAAGAGGAAGCTGGGAAGGGGGGACTATCACACCTGAACGGGACTGAACTGGAAACCCAATCAACAGGGCTGGAGTCCCTGAACTGGAGTGAGGCAAGGCGGGAAATGACTAGTGAAGGGCTGTGAGGCACACAAGGAACCAGAGTTGTTAGCCTGTGTCCTAGAAACAAAGTTGCATTTTTGCATGCGAGTCTGTGACTGAGACAGGAATACTATTGACGAAGGTAAAGCATGTGGAAATAGGCTCTCAGGAGAGGTTGCCGGCCTCTCTGTTCCTTTCCCTCTCCATGAAATGAGTTCTTGCTTGTGGAGAACCCCATCCGTGTCACAGGTCTGCACGTGCTGGGGCACTCGTCCTGTTCACCTGGATCTCCTGGGAATGTGTCTGTGATTGTAACCCCTCACACATTAGCCCAGCCTGGGCAGGAGACAAATTCTCAGCACTCAAAATCGCACTCTCTAACCCCCCAACAAATCTGCAAGGGAAGTATTATGCCCCCTCCCCACCCACTTTACAAACAAGGATGCTGGAGCCCTGAGAGGGTGTGTGAGGTTCCCTGAATGGCAAAGGTAGGAATCTGAGGGGCCGGAGACTGAACCTGGCCTCTGGCCACTGCCTCCCAAGAAGGACTCTGGATGGGATTCACTGAGGCCCCGCTGTGTGCAAGGCCTCGTGCTGAGGCTTCATGATGAAACAGAAAAAGTTTATGTTTATTCAACAAGTATTACATCCCATGCTCTGTAATGGAAGTAAAGTATGTGTAATACTTGACTGCATTGTCTCATTTATTCCTCACGAAATTCCTATGAACTGCTCTTCCCCTTCCTCCCATTTTGCAGATGAGGAAACTGAGGCTCGTGAAGGTTACATGACTCACCTCAGGTCACTCAGCCAGTCAGTGGTAGGACTCAGTCTATGCAGATGCCGACGTCCTCACGCTTAACCCTTCTGTGATGCCTGGGGAGGCGGGCATGCTGTAACAGAAGCCAGGTAACTCCTGGACAGGTACGGCGCCTGCACTCCAGAAGATCTTTCAGGCCTCCACTGTGTCTGTCAGTTGCTCTCATCATCACCTACCTGCCTGAAATTTGGCATACCCTAATGCTGCAGTATAAAATATTTCTTTTCTCTTCCCTTCTTAACTAGCTCTGTGACACTGAATAAGTGCCTCTACCTATCTGAGCCTCAGTGTTCTCATGCATGAATTGGGGCCTGTAAGTCCCAGGTACAAAAGTACCGTGAGCTGTGGTTTTCATCCCACATCCTTCTGCTCCCTGAGCATACCTGTGAGGTACTCTCTACACACACAGCCTGGATTCCAGCCACCGGCTCTCCTGTCCTGGCTCTTAGTGTGGCCCCTGCAACAAGCCAGCACATCTGCCTGAGAACGCCATGGAACTCTGCCCCTGAGCCAGGGTCCTGCCAGCAAAGAGTTTAAGCAAATAGAACTGGGCTGAAACGAAATGGTCTATTGGTTGTAAAGAGTTGCGCCTCATGCTTGTGCTCTCAGGTTTCATGATAATCCAAGCGATGGTTCTCCAGAGGAGGATTAGGAAGAAAACGAATGGGAGCTCTGAAGGGAGTGGAGAAAAAACAGTCATGGACCCAAGGCAAGCATTGCCAAGAAAGCAGCCCCAGAGGGTCAATAAAACAAAGATGGGGGGCAATGATTGAGGCACAGGAGGAAAGGAAAAGTGGAGCCCTTTCCAACTCTTCTAGTGCCTAAGTCAGACCTTCACCAGTGAGAGAGCTTACCACTAAATTCGTGGAGAAGGACTACCAGCCCCCCCAAAACCACTGTGGTCAGAAGCTGGGATGGGCACCTCGATGGGGAGCTGGGGCTGCGAGCTCAAATGCCCTCCAAGGCCGTGCAGGTAAAGCACGAAGAGCATAAAGAAGACAACAGACACAGGATGAGGCATGACAACTGATGCTCAGCCTCAGTCTCAGGAAGGCAATTGGGAGCGACGGGGACTGTAGTGCTGGGGACAGCTGGGACTGAGCTGTCAGCCCCAGCCAATCTCTATCAGGCAGGAATACAGGCCCGGGGTTGCCAATCTTCTGATTTTTTGCAAGAGAAGTAGGAAAGAATGAATTTTGTTTTTTAATGTGCAGGTTCTCAATTTTAAAACATTGGCATCTAATTCAAGTGTTTTTTTTCTCTAAGTACTATGTGGGCCAAACAAAATATATCAGTAAGCCAAATTTGACTCACAGGCCAAGGGTTTGCAATTTCTGAAGTTTTGTGTCATGGTAAATGCAATGGAATCTGTCTGGGTTCAAACCCCAGTTCTCCCATCTGCTTTGGGGTGACCTTGGGCAAGCCATCTAGCCTTTCCAAGTCTCAGTTAACTCATCTGTAAAATGGGTATAATAGTAGCATCTACTATTATGATATTTGAGAAAATTATATGAAATTATGTCATGGAAATTCCTTGGCACAATGCCCAGCACATGGTAAGCCCTCTAGAAATTTTAGCTATTATTAATAATGCACCCAGAAGGATAAAGATAGAACAGCAGGAATGGGCCAAGAAGGAGGCCGAGAAAACAGATCAAGCAGGTGAAACAGGGCCAAGTCTGAAAATGCCAATCAACAATTTCCTGTCTTGCTGTGTCAGGAATGGCCCTTAAGAGCTTATTGTCACAAACTGGCATCAAATTGACAAGAGAATTTTGACCAGGTTGGGCAGTGACCTGAAAGGTGGTGGCCCTCCACTATTCCTCTACCTCCTTCCAGAACATCATCAAAGAGATCTTGTGAAACTTCTGGATTATTGTAGAGCAAAAGGTGGTTAGGGAGGGTGCCCTGCGGGGGGCAAAGTGGTGCCCCAGGACTGTGGCTCGGTGACTGCCCAGCTGTGTGATTTTGGCTGTGTTATTTCTTCTCCTTCTGAGACTCCATTTACACATCTGTAAAATGGGATGATAATACCTGCCTCTCAGGATACTGGTGGGGATTAGGAATAATTCAATGTAGCGTCTGGTGCAGAGCTCATGTACCACAAATGGGGGCTGCCATTATTGGTTACTGTTGTTACAGTTTGTATTATTAATGGGGCAATTGAGGTGCTTGCCTGACCAGCATCCACTGACCTCTTTTCAGGTAACTGTCTTAGTTTTCCTATGGGGAACCATCCCCTCCCCATTCCCAACGGAATAGTTCAATTGGTGTTGGCTCCACCCCTGGCTCGAGGGACAGGGGTGTGAATCAGTCGTAGCTAATGAGAGTAGCATAGTCTCCTGGGCCAATGGGAATGAGATCCAGGCTTTCATTCAAACTATGAGAGCGGAGAAGCTCTCCCTTTACCACCAGATCTGTTGTAGTGAGGAGTAGGCCGGAGCTGCTGGCAGCCATCTCACCACCACATGGGAAGAGCCTAACTAAGAATGGAGCCAAAATTGAGGAAATCAGAGCAAAGAGCTGGAAAAACTCTTGATCCTTGATAACATTGCTTAAGCACCTGGATCCAGCTGTGCCTGAGGCTCACACTATGCTGGGCTATTCCATTACATGAGCCAAAAATAATTTCCCTTTTTTGCTCTTAGAACATTTTGAATAGGGCCTTCTGTAACTTGCAGCCAAGAACCTCAACAGATACATGAGCCTTAAAGATGAGTTAAGAAAAATGCCCAAAAGGGAGTTTAATCAGTTGGCAGTTCTTATAAGCTCTCAGATCATGCTCTGAGTGTGACAGCACTATATTCCTTCTTCTGAGAGGATGGTAATATACTCTGAAAGCCTTTGGTCAGGCTTTCCTTAAAGTAATTGTTCTCAACCGGGACAGTTTTGCCCCCCAGAGGACATTAGGCATGTCTGGAGAGATTTCTGGTTGTCACAGTGGGGCAAAGGGGAGGAAGTGCTGCTGGCATCTAGGGGGTAGAGGCCAGGGGTGCCGCCAAACATCCTACAATGCACGAGATAGCCCCTCCCCCAACCAAGTATGATCCCCTCCAAACGTCAACAGTGTTGAGGTTGAGAAATCCAGAAGAAGTAATACATCATCCAGTATTTTACTCCCACCAGCTCTCCTCTATACCCAGAGCTTCCCGGGGGTCTTAAAGTACAACATACTTGAAGACAAAAACCAGGCTGTTAGGGAACTTTATTACTTCGTGATGTCCTCTTGGACTCAAACCCAACTGACTCAAACCCAATTCAAAGAAGCTGCCCAGAGTTTACACACAGGTTATGCATCATCCCCTCCCATTACCATAACAACCACACCTCATAACTACTGGACCAACAGGATGAGCAGGCAACCTCTCTGAAGACAGACAGTCTCATCCAGTGACACCTGCATGGCTTCCCACATCCGGCAGTGATGATCAAACAAATAAGCAAATTATATAAATCCCACATATCCAATAAAGAGGAAAGATAGCATTCCCTTTCTATCTAGAGGAACATTTCTCAGTGTGTTGCTGCTCCAACACTAGTCCTGTGAGATAATCATAGGATTAAAAAAAAAAAAAGATACCAAAATCGAACAAGTGTGGGAAACATGAAAGCCTCCATTACCTTGTGGGCAGAAGGCTCTGATAAGTCCTACAGTTTAAAAAAACCTGTTTAACTTTCTTGAACTTGGCATTTCCCAAATTCACATGATCACAGAATCCTTTTTCACTTATAATACTTATTTAATATTTCATAGAACTATTGCCCCACAGGACACCCATTGGGAAACATTTCAAGGGAACTACAGAGAAAATGAAATATTAATGAGATATAAAAGCAGATGTGGGGAAATCAAGTAATGGTGGAAATAGACCAAGTTCTTTTGGCCAGAGAATTGTGCCTTAAACTTCTCAGTATGGCTCATCCTAGTTTCATTTGAGCATCCCTACATTTTTATGGCTACTCCAAAAGAGGCTCTTGACGGCTGACCAACTGTCAGGCACTGGGCTAGACAATGGGATTGAGAGAAAAGTCAGACTCCACTAGATACTGCAGTGATGGGTAGGATTGGAAGAAACTGCCATGAAAGAGATGATGTTGCTCTGTGAATGCCAGCCTTCCTGGAGAGCCTTCTCATGTGAGGGAGAATGGAGGGATTGGCCCCTTGAATCTTAAAATCATCAAGTAATTTCAGGAGCATGCAATTCTTACATATCAGTTATATTGACCTCTCAAAGTTTAACAAGAAGCTGGGCAGGCATAGGGGATCGGAGGAACAGTGCCCTGACCCGTGAATGGTGGCGTCAGGCACAGCCAAGTGCCTTCCTAAAGGAGATCACCCCACCCAAGCCGCTGTAGAGGGAAATAACTTTAGGCTGTGCTTGATCAAGGGACGGCCACGGATTGGACAAAAGATGGGCACCTGACTCAAGGGCAGCCCATCCATTGGCTGGTTGGTGACCTATGAGGAGGCCAGAACAAAAGACCCTGCCCAGTAATTTCAAGTAATTGAGTTGACGGGTTCTGTGCTTCTAAGATTTAAATAGGAAAAATATGGAGTGAGTCAGCAGGTTGGTGGCAGAAGAAAAAGATGCACAAGTAACAAGCTGACACTGCAGCGATGGAATGAAGATGCGTGAGCTCCTGCTCTGAAGGGATCAGAGAGCAGAGAGCCTGCCCCAAATCCTGACCTCAGAGACTCACATGCAGAGCCAGGAGCCAGGCTCCAGGCTGTTGACCCAGAGTCCTGGCTCCTAATCAGTGGGGCAGCACAGGGAGCCCAGGAGTCAGCCGTTCTCCGAGGAGCCAGTGTCAGCCTCAGGCTGACGTCACCCAAGGAAAGGCGCCGTTTTAGAGCCTGCAGTTAGGAGAACTGGGACCTTGATAGTGACAGTCAGTCCAAATGCTGGCTGGGACCAGCCCTCAGCAGGAAGCTCCTTCGCCTCCCAAGGTACCTTTGGAGTCTAGGACCATTGAGACTTCACAGATTCTGCAGTCATGACCTATTACAGCTAATGTCACACCCAGGGGCTTGCCATGGCTGTCCCAGAAATCACACGGAAGGCACTGCAAAAACACAATACAAAACCTCGTGCCTAGAATAATAACGCCACCGTGCTCTTGATTTGAAGTTGGGTGGCTTTTTGCAGGGGAAGGAGATGGTCAAATTCATATACTTGTCTTGAAAATGAAGTAATGCCAACCAAGATGCAGGGAAAAGGGGCTGGGGGCGACTTCACTTGCCTGAATTCTGCTCCCAGCAACAGCATTCTGGAGGGAGCAGGGGCAGCAGAACTATATCACAAGCCACTTGAACTTCGTCCCAGGCTTTAGGACCTAAGCGTCAGTGACCAATGTCTTGGGGCAGGAGTGTGAGAGCCAGCGGGAGATACAGGCAGCCGGCTGGACCTCCACCGCAGCAACCCAGGGGGTCGCGTGTATGTCAGACCACCGAGCAAGACTTGGTTCAATCCCATCACACTCACTGAACCCACACTTCGTGCTACACACTGTCCTCGGTGCCCTTACATGTGTGACCCCATTTGTTCTCTCCGTAACAAACAAGTCTCTCGACACGTATTAAAGTTATGGGATATGGCTGCATGTTAAGCCAGAATGGAGTGAACCTTGCAGGCAATTTAAATTCAGAATTTACTATTTTCTCTGTGCCTTTTACCCTCTCACCTCCCAAAAGTTATTTTAAGAGCAGAATCATTTGAATGATGGAGTATCTGCATTTAAACTTTTCTCTTGCCTCCTTTGACCAGCTTGGTTGTTCTCAGACTCTAAACGGATGTCAGAGTTACTGCACTAGGTCGTAGAGCACGCACACTGTGTCCTGCCCTGAATTCACATTTTAAGGGTTTTTAAGAGTCTCTGACTCTATGGTTTTTCACCTGAAGTGCTCACTTTGGAATCCAAGGGCTGCAAAAGGGGAGACCTTATTGTACCCTGACAGTTCTGGAATCCACAGGTTTGTTCATTCAACACACATTTATCAATACCTGCAATCAGGGCTGGGATCATAGCCATGACCAAGGACGGATTCTGCTGTGAAGGAAATCGAAAGTCCTCTGAACCCAGACTGGGCTGGTTCATCTCACTGAATGCTCAGAGCAGCCCCGAGAAGGAGGAGGGCTTAGAAAGAATTATCTGGTCCTCGATCATCCGACCAATAAAGAGCAGACAGGAGATTTGAACCCAAACCCTCTAACTCTAAGGTGGACTCTTTTACCCGCTCCACCCCCCAATCCTCAAACGTGCACATTAATAGCTACAACACCCAGGAGAAAGTGACAAGGCAGGAGAGCAGTCCAGGCAGGGAGGATTTAGCTCCCGATCAGTGGATCGGGAAAGAGGTTATATCTGAGCATGAGCCTCGAAGAATGTGCAAAATTAGTCATTTCCCATGGCAAAAAATCAGGCCAGGTGGCAGGAGCAGTGGACACTGGATTTTCTCTGCCCGGCCTCCGTCCCCCTTTCTTTTTGGACCTCAGCACCCTGATCTTCCTTTGGGCATCTGCCTCCCTTCCCATCTCAGTCCATGTGGTTTGTGTGGGGTGGACCCCAACCCCTGTCTCCAGGGTGGCTACGTGATCCAGTCTTGGCCGATCAGAGCATCTCATTTCTCTGACCACAGTGAGGGGTTTCAGGGTGGGCACGTGACCGAATCTGAGCCAGGGAGATGAATGCGAGGACTCTCTGGGCCCGCCAGGAAGAGGGATTTTGCTCCACCAGAGATACTAAGAGTCTAGGATGTGCTCCTGGGGTTGCTTGGAGCCACGTGGCCACCTTGTGAGGAGAGAGCCTGCCTTCCATGAGAGAGGAGAGCTGGGCAGGTAGGGAGAGTCCCAAGAGGAGGTGACATCGTTTGAGGCCATTGCCTGAAGCTACCCCATCCCTGGGCTTATGTGTATATGAGCCAGTAAATGCCTTTCTGTGAGGAAACCAATTTGAATTGGGCTTCCATCCTTGGATCAATAGAGTGAGCAGAGCAGAAATAATAGTCTGGGAATAATAGCACTGAAACTATGTTGGACCTTGACATTACTATTCAGCTGGGGATACAGAAATCAAAACTTCTTTGTCATCTTTTCTGGAACACAATTTACAGGTTGCTTGATCAGAAAGCAGGGTAATAGATTCTCAAGAGCTTTAGCAGATGTACTGTGGTTCAAATTCTCATTTGGACAAGGAAACGGGGGCTCAGAGAGCTGAAGGACATGGCCCACAGTGGAGCTGAGAGCGAGTAGCCCCATAGAGAGCGGGATGCTGAGGAAACAGTCTTGGATAGGTGGGCTTGGATGTGCAAAGGGTGGGGAAACTAGATGTGGGCTGGAAGAAGGAAGCAGTGGGCAAGGCACCTGACAAGAGGCCTTGGGCTGGGCAGGCCTTGTGGAGAGCCAGTTCAGGATCAGACAGGACTGGAGTCACATCCTTGATCTGCTGTTTTATTAGCAGAGTGATCTTGAAAGCCACATCCTGTTCTGTGCCTGAATGCCGTGGTTTATAAAAGAGGGTTCAGTCCTTCATTGAACTATGAGTCCCTGAGCTCTCTGATGACCACACCCCAAAATGGCCTCTGAAGAAGACGAACCAGGTTCTGGGCGGGCCTCAGAAAGGTTACGTTTCTGGTCAGGGAAGTCAGGAAATACACAGTTTGTTCATCATCTGCCTTCCCATCTCATCCTGTAGGCTCCAGGGGATGGGGAGATTTGTTTTGTCACTGCCTAGCTCAGTACCTAGCACGTGGTAGGCCTTCAAAAAATAAGTCTCGAATAAATACGAGTGAACAAATAAAGTAATACAATGGTAAGTACTGTACAGTAAATAGAATACAGGATGTGATAGAGCATGACATGGGATAGTTTAGACGACCTGGTCAGAGGAGGCTTCTCAGAGAAGAGGGTATTTGAGCTGAGACCTGAATGGCGAGCAAACAGCCATATGAAGAAGCTGGAGAAATGCCTGCTAAGCAGAGTGAACAGCATGTGCAAAGGTCCCGGGGCAGAAATCAAGACTGGAAAGAAAGCCATGTAGTTCCAGTGGGGGTGACAGAGGGAAGCTGATGTTGGAGAGGCCGGCAGGGGCTTGATCACTGCTGACCGTAACAAGGAGTTTGAACCTGAGCTAAGCACAGTGGACAGCCATTGGAGAGTCCTGGACGGGGCAGGGACATGATCTGACTTACGTGTTCAAGAGCTCTCCCTGCCCGCTGTGTGGTAGCTGAAATTCAGCAGGAAAGACAATAATGTATGTCACACACAGCATGCGGCACACTATAGGTGCTCAGTGAACAAGAAGCACCCTTCACCACCCCTAACGCCACATCTACAAAGGCTCGCCAGTGTCCTTTTCAGGCCAGGAATGTGCTCTTTATCCTCTGGGTTCAGGCTCTCTCTAGCTACCCTCTGTGTACCGTGATGGCCATAGTAAAGCCAACAGGCTAAGCTTTGGAGGAAAACCCCCTCCCCTTTTTGGTTACAGTAACAATCCAGGAGTCATGGTGGGGATGTGTAGGGTGCAGGGCGGGAGGAGTGCGAGCCTTCTGTTCAATGTTGAGCTGCTCCCAACATACTTTTCAAACATTCGTTTGCTTTTGCCCAGTCTCCTCCGTAAGAGACACGCTTTCGGATGTGTTTTGAAAAATATTCCATATGCTAATGGAATGTCACCATCTGCCAAAGAAGGCAGAGCTGTTTTTAAAGGAAAAACTATTACAGAAATGAGGTATTCACAGAGGGGCACTAAAGAGCCCAAACGTCGCTGACCTGAGGCTGACCTGGGCTGCCTCGTGTTACCAACATGAAAAGGGAGTGAGAAAATCTGAGGCCAATTAACTTCTCTCTCTCCCTCCCTCTCTCTCCCTCTCCCTCTCTCTTTTTCTCCCCTCCCCTTCTTGGAGACATGATGAAATTTCCTGAAACAAAAACTCGCAGCCCGTTCTATAAAATGCTTTTGCCTTTGGTGGAAAAAGCCCCGATGGTCCCTTTTATCTCCTCATTCCTGAGGCGCAGACCTGACCCCCGTCTGTTTGCCCAGATGGGCCGCAGGGAACACTCCCAAGGCCCCGAGAGGCCGGGCCGGAGCGGGTGGCCCCGGCACCCGCTGGCTCTGGCTGCCCGAGCCCTTGCCGTTGGGAGAGCTCAGCGCTGTCTTGGACGGAGCAGCAAACAGGATTAGGTGTCCTGTGGCATGATTGGTGGACAGGCATTGTTCCCTGGGAGGCCTGGGCAGCTCGGACGGACGCAGTGTTTGGAGAAGAAGGTTTTCAAGTTCTGGGCACGTCCTCCGGGCCCTGCCAAGCCTGCTGGTTATCACGGCCCTACCTTTCCGGCGGCTTCTTCTCCACCGTGGTCGCTGGCTTGTCCTCCTGTGCCCTCTCCTAAGTGCCATGTGCTTCCGGACTCCGTGGCAGGCCTCTCTCTTCTCCACAGCCCGAGTCCGCACCACTTGAATATCTCCCAGGCACCTGCGATGTCCAAGTCCAAACGCCTTTCCACGCCCTCAGCCCGACTGCTCCTTCCCTTATCTGGGGGACCAAGCGCCCCGCCGGCTAGTTTGGTGCAGGGCGTGCAGGGGTTTCCCACCTCAAGGCCTTTGCATCTCTGCCCCCACTAGCTTGGAACATTGCATGGTGGGTTCCTGCTTATCATTGAGGTCGTGGCTCAAATGTCTCCCAGGCCACTGCCCCCCACTGCCCTGTGTGATCTCTTCAGAGCACTTATCACGGTCTGAATTTATCTTGTGAACTCATGGGTATATGGGCACGGTAGCTTTCACTGTATGTTGTCAATTTCTTCTTGGGGAATGTAAGTTTCCTGAGAGCAGGGACCATGTCTCCTTTCCATTAGAGCGGCACTTAGTGGCACACACAGGGAACAGGGGTGCCACTGTCAGCGCCCACCCCCCCCAACCAAGGTCCGTACTTTCTGCCTCAATATCCCTCAAAACCGCCCTCAGTGTTCCGCCCTATTCCAGACCTCAACCTTTCTCTCCTGAATCTCAACACTAGCCTTCTAACTGGACGCTACCGGTTTCAAACCCCGCCATGGCTGCCTACTGCCCCCAGTATACAGCCCCCTACTCAGCTGGGCCCCTGGCACCCATCCCGTCCAGCTCCAAGCACTTCCCCACCCACCGTACCTCGTTGAAGGCACACCACGCACATTTGTTAACGACTGAAGAACAGCTGCACAGGTACGAGTGGGAGCGAAAAGAGATGTGCAGAGGGTCTGTTAATGCAGGGGGACTGCACAGCGTGAGGCCTGGCTCTGTGGGGAGACTGCTGGCATCATGGCGCCCACTGAGAGGGAGAGGCTAGGCAGCGTGGTGAGAGCTCAGCCGTGGCAGTCAAGACAGACTGGAATCAAGCCCAGGGCTTGCTAGGGAGACACACCTGAGCCTTGGTTTCTTTAATGTTAATAATATAACCACACAGGGTTATTGTGAGGATTAGAGTAAAGCCCTTCCCAGCAGTCTTGGCGTGCACTAATGGTGGTCATTGCAGTTGGTGTTAATCAGTCTCTCCCCTGCATCACCCACCACCCCCAGCCCTGCCACCTACACGCACACTAAGGACCTGATATTGTCTCCTGTCCACTTGGAGATGCTACAACGAGCTGAGGATACTGGCATGTTGAGGTCTCATTCGTTTTCCAGAAACATCCCCTGCAGGTAGGATATATAGGCTGACTGCTTTTAAAGCGGAGTTATTCTTAATAAAAAAAAAAATAACAAAAATAACTTGGTGTAAACATGATTCATCTGGTCCATCTCCCCCTGTTCCACCCACTGAATAGCCCCGACTACTGGTTACAAACTCAAGTCCTCACCGGGACCAGTCCTCACGGGGGACTGTCAGCATGCTTCTTCATCTTTCCCCTTCAAGAGGCCCAGGTAGGCTTCAGTCTGCCTGCGCACGTTTAAATTTGTCTCATCTCACACCCTCCCAAACTCTAACCCTTATACTTCTCTCTGCTCTGGGAATTCTGTACCATCTGTTTAAATGCCACAGTTGAAGCTACCAAAAAGAGCTGGCACCAAAAACCTATTATGTACCAGGCACTGTGCTAGGCACTTTAGAATATGTCATCTAATCCTTACAGTGATTTTAAAATACTGTCTCCACTTCCCAGATGAAGCAGCTCAGGTTCAAGGCAGGGAATGACCTTGCCCAGAGGGCCTGCTGTCAGTTAACTGGCAGAGCTCCAATACTGACCTAGGTCTGTTGGCCCCAAAGTTCATGCTCTTTCCTCTCTGCCATCTAGTAGACCAGTGACCCCCGTGGATAGTCTCCATCAAGATCCAAAGGCTGTGGTGTTCTAAGAGTATTTCTTCCCAATCCCCAGAGCTGCAGGATATTTGGGAGAACAAACACAGCCCATGAGCACAGAATGGTCCCTTGGATCCAAATATGGTGGTGAAGGGTGGAGGGAGCTTAAATTGTAGTCACTGATACCTCCTCAGAACATCGGCTTTGAGCTGCTGTTCCTAAGGCCTGCCCCGCCACAGATTTTAAGTCTTTGGCGTGGTCACTTCCCTGTTTTCCCAGACCAACCCAACAATAACATGTCTACTCTGAGAAATACGATTAAGTGATTCTTGGAGACAGGATGAGTAGGTGGCCACAAAGTTGAAAGCAATGGAACAATACGAATCCATTTATAGGAGTATGCTTTCCAGGTTACCCTGCATGCACAGAGGAAATAGTTACTTCTGATCTGCACTACAATTCTTCCACATGGCTTCATACAACCAATAAAAATTTTACAACACTTGAATGAGGATTTCAGTGCATTTGGGCAGGTAAACACCTGAAGATGGCCCTGTTCTGTTATCCTACAGATGCTGATTGAATGTCTATGAGGTGTTAGACCCAGCTCTGTACAACAGACAAGCAGGAGTTTGGAGGTCTTGGAGCTCCCAGAGTCTTCCCCAGCTGGAAGACCAAGTCAATCTTAGGCCTAAATCCTGCTTTGCTTTAGCGCAAACTCAACCCCAGCACAAAAGCAGGCAGCTGGTGTGCATGCAATGTGTAGCATGTACAAGCACGCTATCTTCAATGTTAAATGTGATTGAAGACAGTGGCTGTCAGCTCTTGGCTCCTTCCTCCTCCTCCTCTTGTCTTTTCAAACACCTTCTTTTCTGGGTCTTTTTTTTTTTTTTTTTTTTTTTTTTTTTTTGCGGTACGCGGGCCTCTCACTGTTTTGGCCTCTCCCGTTGCGGGTCACAGGTTCCGGACACGCTGGCTCAGCAGCCATGGCTCACGGGCCCAGCCGCTCCGCAGCATGTGGGATCTTCCCGGACCGGGGCACAAACCCGTGTCCCCTGCATCGGCAGGCGGACTCTCAACCACTGCGCCACCAGGGAAGCCCTTGGGTCATTTTTTATTAACCAACATGTATTGACTACTGTGTGCTGGTCACTTTGCCACAAAGCTCATCACTTAATTTGTCCCTTTTCTCTGGAATCCCTTTCATTCTTCAAGAATTCAGTTGCCAATCTTGGATGCAATGCTTCAACAGGTCACTGCTAGAAAAGCTCAAGATGGTTTTAGTTCACAGACAGCAAGCTGATAACTCCAGCAATTGACTTAAAAAAAAAAATTAGTTCTCAACTTTGATAAATTGGGTCTCTTCATAACCTGGATTTTCAGCTTTTCTTGAAAATTTACACCTGGCAGCACTGGGTCTGCATTCCAGCAACAGATCATCCAGAGCTAGAGCACGCACCCTCCAGGACTTGGACTAGTGAGACCTTCTCTTATACATGGGAAAGCTGAGATCCAATAGGGGGTATTGCCACACAGCTAATTAGTAACAGGATGATCAGCCAGTATCCCTAATTTCCCTTCTCCTTATTATTATTATTTTTTTTTGTGGTATGCGGGCCTCTCACTGTTGTGGCCTCTCCCGTTGCAGAGCACAGGCTCCGGACGTGCAGGCTCAACAGCCATGGCTCACGGGCGCAGCCGCTCCGCGGCATGTGGGATCTTCCCAGACCGGGGCACGAACCCATGTCCCCTGCATCGGCAGGCGGACTCTCATCCACTGCACCACCAGGGAAGCCCCCCTTCTCCTTATTAACTAGAAAACAAACAGGCTGAGGTTGCAAAGCACCACTTAGTCTGATTGTATATCCAAGGAGTTCTACCAAGATCTGAGAAACTGTGCATTCGCAGCTGTGAATTTCTTGCAGTAACACCTCACCTATCAAGGAAAAGAGAAACTAGTATTAACTGCTTTGTATTGACTGAAGTTATGGACTGAACACCTATATGTGAGGGCAGGAGACGACTAGAGGGGTGAAGATCCAGTCCGACACCTGAGGCTTTTCCACCCTGCAGCACAGTTTGGGTTCAACATCTGCTGTTCATAATGATTAGCCCAAATCACCAAGAACAGTTTATTCTGTTTAGCACAGGCAGGGATAGAAAGAACTGTGAAAATGGAGAGTCATTATAGGAAAAGACAAGAAACCACTTCAACCTGATGCTCAAGGAACTAAATAACTTATGGAATATCCTTATAACCAAATACTAGGCAGCCATCAGCAAGAATGAGGTAGAATTACATGTACTGACACAGGATATAATCTCAAGAAGACTAGATGAAAAGGTGCAGCACAGCATGCTACCATTAATGTTACAGGGCACGGGGACAGCATGTATGTTTGTATGTAGACAGGTAGGTAGGCATATACGCACAGACACATACATACACACACCCTTCCATACACAGACTATTATCCATCAGAGGATATGCAAAAAACTGGTTAACAAGGATTGGAGGACGGAGGGTCAAGAGTGAAAGGGAGAACCACTTTGTACACTATCTTTTATGGCTTGTAAATTGGTTTTCTTAACCGTATGCATACTACCTATTTCTAAAACATTTTTTTTTACAAGAAAAGTGAGTGGGGGCAAAACTGTATAGAATTACTCTAATTTCATCTCCAAAGTCTACATTACCGATTCAGCTAAGGGCTGGCGGAATCTAGTTATCAGGAAAACTCTGCTACTACTCAGGCCTCCTGAGCAGAATCCTGCAGATACTAACTGTATTCCTTCTGCTCTAGTCCTCAACCAGTGATGTGTCAACCTGCCAAAAGGAAAGACAACGATTTCATGTCCTCACACTGCCCGCCCCCCCTTTGAGAACCAGAGGATCTACTCCCACCCCGAGCCATTGGGCGCGTTTAAGGGACCATTTTCATAGTAACTTGCGAGGCAATTAAGCACTTGTGGAAAGCAGATTTGCTGGGGAGGAGTTCTGAACCAGCCCCAGGGCATGGACTGGCATTATCTCACACCAGTTCTCCCACACCAAAAAAAGTACTTTGTCTTCAACCTCACTGTACAGAGCAGATGATTTTTTTCAAACTACAAACTTTAATTGTATGTCACTGAATTACTGACAGCACGTTAACAGTTTTTTTTGAAAAATTTCTTAACAGAACATCAGAGTATTGCAACACTTTATTAAGAGTATTGGCTTTGAATTAGTAGCTGAAGTAACAATTGCATGAAGCCAGATCAGGTGTACTGCGTAATACTCATACTTGATTTATTGACATTACTTAGCAATTTATTGGACAAAGGTCAAACTTTTTGTTTTTTATTAAGCACATTCCACAGTACAAAGCTGTCGTGAATAATATCTGTACAATTTAACAGTTTCAATAGCTGTTCAGACACAAATTTCAAACAGTTATTGGCAAACATAATTAATTACAAGTTAGAATTAGACTATCCCAGTGCTTTAAAACATTAATATAGCAGTAATTTACAGTTTCTCAATTATGGTTAGCAAAATAAAGTCCAGAGTACAGCTGGGAATTACTACTATAATCCCAGAAAGTCAGAATTCCTCGGGTGCCAAAGTCCCCTGCTATAATTTAGTAGGCACAATTCAAAGGTTGTGTGCATATTCAAAGGCCATGATCTCCCAAGGAACCAGAATTTCTATATTAAACATGCAAAAACAACCACGGAAAGTCCATTCGTTCAGAAGAATTGCCTCCTCCCTTGCCCCTCCCTGCCCTGCCCCCTGGGCTCTCCTAACCAATCTGATATTAAAGCTGTAAGGTAAGAGTGGTCAAAGTTGTCACTTTCACAACCGCTGTCAGGGTTACAACATCTACCCGCTGAACGGAGATTTCTTTTTTTTTTTTTTAACACTTTGAGACTCAACTTTTCAAAAACAGAAATTAATTTACTAACATGTAGGAGGGAAGGATGTATTTTTTAAAAAGGACAAAGGAAAACAAAAAAGCAAACCAACCCAATAAACAACCACAGACACACACATTGATTCCCACACCATTCTCATGTAAAGGACAAAACAGAGCCCAGGCACCTTCCCCTCAGTGGGAGAGTGTGCTTCCACGGGAAGAGGTTTAGTTACAGGAAGTTCTCATTGGTCCTTTAAAATGTTAGCAACATTCCTTGATCTTTGGAAACAATGGCCAAGGGGCAAATCAAAACCTAATATTGAACAAGGGAAAAGGAGTGCCAACCAGATGCCAAAGTCCTTTCCATGCATGTCAGCATGATGGTGCCATTCACACATTCAGGCTGCGGCGCGCTCGGGAGCCAGGAGAGCTTGCCGGGGCCACGGCAGCAGGCGACACCAGAGATGACAGGGATGGGATCATGAGCCTGAGGCTTCACACCACCTGGGAGGAACCTTCCACTCAAGATGGGCCCTTGAACCAGCCTGATGCGGGTCCCGGGCTCCAACACACAAGTGGGCCCTGCTACCACCTGACAAGGGCAGGACGCACGAACGCCAGAGCCGGGAGAGCCACTCAGCGGGGGGCCTTCTCGCTCTTCCCTTCCCAGGGTTACTAACACACAGAGTGTGACCTGTGACGGTGAAGTCAAATGAATGCTATGGGAAGTGACCACGAGTACTTAGGAGTACTGATGAGGAAAAGAACAACAAAAGTATTTAAGGTACCTCTCTACTGTATATACTGTACAACGAATAAGACATTTTGTGTTAAACTTTAGAAATTACATCTTAAAACAAGATTCCCATTAAAACACACACACACACCACACGCACAATGACAATGACAAAATAAGAACACCATATGAATACTGCAGGAAGGGTTCTAGGTAATCCACATCAACCCTGGTAGCGGGTTCTTGAGCCCAGCCCACAGCTACGGGCGAACACACTCTGCATTAGTGTCTCAGGCACAGGGGCCCTGACTCGAGCAACCTTGAGGTTAAACTGTTATATACATTATATCTACATGCGGATACAGTATTTTAAATTAGGAGGCAAGCACACATGTAAAGGTGTTACTCTACCAAATATCAGGAGATGGTTGCGGGTACAGAGAACAGTTAATAAAAGAAAAGAGCTATATTACCTGTTGGGAGATAATATAACCTGGCTTACAGTTCTTTAAATTAAAAGAAATTGGTACAGAAAGGAAGTATAATCCAAAAAATATTACTAAAACAATCCAGAGAAATGTTTCCATTGTCCAACATGTTCCTAATACAAGTCACAATTCATAATGACTTGGACGGTCAAAAGGAGAATGCTAACTTCTGAAAAGGAAAGCCCTGGACATTCTGGGTAGGTGTTTGGCACCCAAAATTTCACCGAAGAATGCTGTTTCTTAGTATCAGACCAAAGTGCAAAGCAATATAAATTAGAGGCCAAGTCTTCTCTTGACGGTCGACTTATTTCTGTAAAACAGACTGTACGTTCCTTTTATGTGAACAATTTACATTTGAAGCGATAGATTTCTTTTCACTGATGGGGGGAGGAAATGGGCTTCTGTACTACTGAAAGTCGGTGAAGCTAAGGTATCCTTCTCAAAGTAGAGGCCGGAATCGGTGAGAAATGTCGGTACTTGAAGAGTTAGGCTGCTTTGCATCTACCCAGCGTCTAGAACCAATTCCAGCTTCATAACTCAGCTGTGAAGAACTCCCTTAGGCATTTGGTAGCCATGTAGCCAGTAGTTCAAGACTAGGAAACCCTGAAAAAACAAAAACAAAGGGAGTATGGATGGATATTCTGGTTAGACATGGAGATATACACCACAGCCCATCCACATCCACATAGACATGTATGTACTTGCGCACACATAACACTGATTTTTAAATAATCAGCATCAAAATAGAAGCTGCAAGTTGTTTTGCGTATACTACATAGCAGGTATCAGGTTTATTTAAACCTCTCAAGAACTTTATGAGGTAGAAACTATTATACCTACTTTACAAATAAGAGAACTGAGGCTCAGAAACATTATTTGGTTTAAAGCATTAGCCATTATATCCTGGGATAAACCATAATGGAAAAGAGTATAAAAAGGAATGTATTTATGTGTATATTACCGAGTCAGTTTGCTGTACAGCAGAAATTAACACAACACTGTAAATCAACTATGCTTCCAGAAAAAAAAAAAAAAAGGCATTAGCCGTTAAGTGACAGAGAGGGGATTCTAAGAGATGACTGACCCTATAACCTAACATCTTTCATGCTGCTAAAAGTTATGCATGTAACAAAATATGCTTAATGTTAGATTTTATATTTAGCATAATCTTAAATTTACGCCATCCAGAGGCCACCAGGACCTCTCTCATGACCAAGAGTCTTCATCTATCACTGTGAAACAAAAATATGTAAAAGCTAGTAAACAGAGTACTCCTTCTAAACAGAATGCCAACAGTCAGAAATTACTTCTTTTTGAAATAAATCATTTATAAAAGGACAACACAATGTAGAGGAGAAGACAACTGAATGTTTTATATGTTTTTGACCACGACCTTGAGTCAGGAACACATTTTAATCACAATCTCTACATTCATCCGTGTATGTAAATACACACACATATCCCTACGCAGAACATTCAGGAAACAACACTAATCATTACTATGGACAATGCAGGCTGACATTTTATATCCTAAATTTCACCCAAAGTCAAAACCCATTAAAATGATTTCACAACCACTAATAAGTTACAACCCTTTCCAAACACTGCACTAAACCATTGGCCTGGAAGATCTAAGTCACCTTTAGGTCTAAAATTCTATGGCGGAAAAGAGAGAGAGAAAAAGAAAGGGGGGTGGGGGTGGTTGTTTGGTTTTGTTTTGCTTTTAAAGCTTGTATATATTTTTTTAAAGGCAATTTTCCTAAAAGGTTAATTTCCACAAAATCCTAATTTCACAAGAATCCTAATAAGCTTCCAAACGAATGCAAGACAGATTCACAATTTCATCTGCCACTGTTTTCCCATGAAGGATATGTAAGAGTATTTGAATCATTTTAAAAATATTAACACCCAGGGCTTCCCTGGTGGCGCAGTGGTTGAGAGTCCGCCTGCCGATGCCGGGGACACGGGTTCGTGCCCTGGTCCGGGAAGATCCCACATGCTGCGGAGCGGCTGGGCCTGTGAGCCATGGCCGCTGAGCCTGCGCGTCCCGAGCCTGTGCTCCGCAACAGGAGAGGCCACAACAGTGAGAGGCCCGCGTGCCAAAAAAAAAAAAAAAAAAAATTAACACCCAGAGATAAGAAGTCAGCACTCTCAAATGCTGCTGGTGGGAATGTCAACTGATGTAACTCTTCTGGAGGGTAACACAACTCTTAAGTATCAAACCTCTCTAAACATCATAGCTTTCAACCTAGACACTGCAGACATTTCTAGAATTCTATCCAAAGGTAATAAAAGGTTGGGCAAAGATTAAGCTGAAAGAATCATGGCAATGTGTTTTATAATAGTTAAAAGCTGAGGGGGGGAGAATATAAATATATAACAGGTGCATATCCAAACAATCAAACATGATTTTGCCATTAGGAATGATAATTCAGACAAATAGTGACATTACTGACAGGCAACAATTTCACAATAAAGAAAAAAAAAAGCACGGTTATCAACCATAATTTTTAAAAGCCTGAAAGGCTACATACAAAGGAGTTAATAATGGTGAACCAAGAAGAGGAGTTGTCTACTTTTTACTAATTTCCTAATAGTGCTCTTATATTGTCTCATAATAAAAAAGAGAGCTACTGTATACATAGCTCTTGGGAGTTAGTAATTTTTTTAATAAAATGACTCAGCAAAAAAATCTATTGCTAAATTTCTCGACATAGAAATACTCTTACCTTATATTTTAGGGGTAAATATTTTACTGCAAGGTTAAATCATCATTAGGGTAGTGTTTCTTATTATGCATAAATTTTACAGCATCACATGGTAATAATTTTTTTCATGTTACAATAAATGAAAAGAATTTGGAAAAGAGCAATAAAATCTATAAAGTTGACTGCCAAGGTTGTCAAAAGTAATTCACTTTGAAGAGACAAACACATTTGAGGTTTCATTGCTTGTGCTGCTTAAAAAGCAGATAAGATTCTTCCACTGATTTATAATTGTGGATCATAACAAGGCAGTTGTTCTTAGGTTCCCAAAAAGGGGGCAAGAGGAGAGAAAATCCTTTCCACCACAGCCAATGAGAGAAACGGCATTGGTGATCATTTCATCTCTCAATCAAAGGAATCTAATTTCACGGCATTTTAAAGTAGTATATAAAAGTTGTCCAATTTGTGAAAGTTTACTATGTTCTATAATTCATCTATCAAATTCGCCAGAGGGGGAGAAAACATATTACAGATGTCTTAGATTTTATCATGTGCTTCTTTAACAGTAGAAAGACACAAACACATATCAAAACTACAAAAGAAGTATACTTAAGTTGTTGTATGATATACCTACTCCCCTGACCCTATCCATTCCAGAAGCTCAGCCACAATTGTAGTTGTCTGTGTTCTATTTTATCTATTTATCTATGTGGGAAAATAAAAGCAGAAGCATTGGGATATAGTCAAAGCAATGCAGAGAGAATGTATAGCTCAGAAAATAAAAAATTAAGAACAGAATAAACTTAACAAAAGATGTGCAAGACTTCTACACTGAAAACTGCAAAACACTGCTGAAGAGAAACTGAAGAAGACCTAAATAATAAAGAGATGTACTGGGTTTGTGGATTAGAAGACTCAACATTTGTTAAAGATGGAAATTCTCCCCAAGATGACCTTTAGAGTCAATGCAGTCCTGATCATAATCCCATAATCTTCATAGAATTTGACAATTTCATTCAAAAATGAGTATGAAAACCAAAAGGACCTAGAAGAGTCAAAACAATTTTTTTTAAATTGACTTATTACACAGCATGGTATTGGCAAAAGGATAGCCATAGATCACAGAACAGAATAGAGGCCAGAAAAAGAACTACAAACAAGTGGTCAATTGAGTTTTTGACAGAGTGCTATAACAACCCGATGGGAAGAGGACAGTCTTTTAACCCAAAAGAGCTGGAACTAGAAGGCTGTATAAAAAACACCATACCCAAAAATTAATTCTAAACAGATCAAAGACCTAAATGTAAAACCTAAGCATATAAAACTCTTACAACGATGCTGGTCCAAACACGGTAGTCACTAGCTACATGTAGCTATTTATTTTTTTATTTTTTATTTTTAAAAATTTTTGGCTGCGTTGGGTCTCCATTGCTGCACGCGGGCTCCCTCCAGCTGCAGTGAGCGGGGGCCCCTCACTACGGTGGCCTCTCCCGCTGCGGAGCACAGGCTCCAGGTGCACAGGGCTCAGTAGCTGTGGTACGCAGGCCCGGCAGCCGCAGCTCGCGGGCTCCAGAGCGCAAGCCCAGCAGCCGTGGTGCACAGGCCCAGCTGCTCCGCAGCACGTGGGATCTTCCCGCACCAGGGCTCGAACCTGCGTCCCCTGCTCTGGCAGGCGGATTCCCAACCACTGCACCACCAGGGAAGCCCGCTACATGTAGCTATTAAAATTTAAGTTTAAATGAAGTATAATTAAATACAATTAAAAATCCAATTCAAATATAATTAAAACTTCAGTTCCTAAATCAAACCGGACACATTTCATGAGCTTAATAGCCACATACGGCTCGTGACTATCCAAGTGGACAGTGCAGGGACTTCCCTGGTGGCGCAGTGGTTAAGAATATACCTGGCAATGCAGGGGACACAGGTTTGATCCCTGGTCCAGGAAGATCCCACATGCCGCAGAGCAACTAAGCCCGTGTGCTACAACTACTGAAGCCCGCGTGCCTAGAGCCTGTTCTCGGCAACAAGACAAGCCACCACAGTGAGAAGCCCGCGCACCGCAGTGAAGAGCAACCCTGGCTCACCACAACTAGAGAAAGCTCACGCACAGCAACGAAGACCCAACACAGCCAAAAATAAATTAATTAAATAAATAAATTTAAAAAAATAGGAACCACAAAGTGGACAGTGCAGCTGTAGAAAATGTAAACTAATCTGGTGAAAGGAAGCAGGTCAGTGTTTGCTAAGGCTGTGATGGGATCAGGCTCTGACTACAAAGAGGACACAAGGGAACTTCTGGGGGGTGATAAAAATGTTCTTACCTGGAGTGTGGAGGAAGCTGCAGGGGTGTATACATTCGTAAAAACTTGTCACAAAACAGTATACTTTAAATGGGTACAATCTGTTTTACAAAAAGCATACCTCAATAAAATTGATTCAAAAACAGCAATGGGGCTTAGCGAAGGTGAAGGGGGCAGGGCGGAGGGAGATGTGTACATCTAGGTACCTGTCTACATGTAATGAATATATCTAGTACTTGACTATGCCACTTTAGACAACTTATTCCAATTTCTTACTGAGCTATTATGTTTGTGGAAGGCGTATGAATACCCTGCAGTTTCACACATATTTATTTATGGGCAAATTGTTGTTGGCCCAGGAGAAAGAGCACAAAGATGTCATGTTGGCCCCCGGGTATCACTTGACCAACAAATGTCAACAAGCACTCATAGTACACTGTGTGCTCTATTAGATACTGGGGCTCCAAAATAAAAGGAGCTCCACGCCTTGTAAGAGAGACAGGCATGCAAATCATTTCAATACCAAATAATAAATTAAGTCAGATGAAGTAAAGGAGTGGGAGTGTGGTGGTATCTACAAAACCCTAACAACACAAGCAAGGGGAGGAAGGTGGCAGAGGTCTGTACTACTGAAGTGTAATTAGGGAAATTAAACAGAATTCAGTCTGGTTGGAGCCCCGGATTTTTGGGAGGGAAGAATGCAAGGCTGGGGTGGGGGAGGGTAGAGAGGACAGAAGGTAAGAGCTAGATATTGAAATTTCTGTTAGCTAATCTTAGCTAAGCCTTGTTCCTGAAAACAAAAGGAAGCTAGTGAAGAGGAGAGGCAGGGCTCAGATGACCATAGTTGGTAGCAGGATGAAGGATGGGCTGAAGAGGGAGAAGGAGAAACCAGGAAGGAGGAAATGAGTTTTCATTTGGGTCCCTTCCTCCTTCCTTATGTATTTCTTTGGTTTGGGGTGAAGGGAGGTTGAGGCGGGGAAGAGCAATCACTCAAGAAATCCTTGCCGGGCTTCCCTGGTGGCGCAGTGGTTACGAATCCACCTGCCAATGCAGGGGACGCGGGTTTGAGCCCTGGTCCGGGAGGATCCCACGGGCCGCGGAGCAACTAACCCCGTGCGCCACAACTGCTGAGCCTGCGCTCTAGAGCCCGTAAGCCACAACTACTGAAGCCCACGCGCCTAGAGCCTGTGCTCCGCAACAAGAGAAGCCACCACAATGAGAAGCCCGCGCACCGCAACGAAGATCAAATGCAGCGCCACCCTACACCCCATAAAAGAGATCCTTGCCTTCTTCCTCTGTAACTTCCTATAATTCAATAAACGTAAAAATCCTGCCATGTGAATTTCTCAACTGACTTGTGAAGAATCTATCCAGAGAGAAAGCAGCAAGGGAGATGGCCACTGTCGCAAGAGCCAGTATGAACACACTTGAGACCAGGAACGGCAACTATTTATGTGGCTTACAGGTCACTACTGTGGCTCAGCTCCTATAGCCAGGGAGGCACAGCCAAGCCATCGAGGCACTTAGTCCTTCTGGGTCCACGTGGGGTCCCATCATCCTTTCAAAGGCAGTACACCAGTCACTATGGATCAAACTGAGTTGGCATGAAGAAACAATGCATTTGCCATTCCTAATACAGATCCTTGGTTTATCACTAATAGATGGAACAGGGGCAAGACCAGAGGTCCTCATGCTTCTTCTTAAAGGGCCAGACTGTACATATTTTAGGCCACACAGTCTCTTTTGCAACTACTCAGCTCTGCCACTGAAGCACGAAAACAGCCACAGACCATACATAAACAGATGAGCTGTGGCTGTGTTCCAATAAAACTATTTATGGGCACTGGAATTTGAATTTTATATAATTTTCACATGTTCTAAAATAATATTCTTCTTTTAATTGTTTCAAAGTATTTAAAAGTGTAAAAAACTTTCTTAGATTGCTATGATAAGGTTAAAAAAAATTAGGCAGTGGGTCAAATTTGGCCTCCAGCTGTAGTCTGCCGACCCTGAATAAGATAAACTTCCTGGGGCAGAAATAAGGAGTATCTGAAAAGATGTCAACTTAGTGATCTAGAAACCAGGGATTCCCTATCTTTTCACCCAAAAAATTTCACGATTCTACACACGGACTTTCTTTACATTTTTAATATTCAATGAACAGGAAAATATACAATGACAAAAAGCTACTAAGCATTAAGTAACGTTTTTACATAAATATGAATTTTATTAACACAGTCTTTACATACATATATACATGATAGTACAAATATGCACAAACATTATTTATTCAATCGACAAAGTTTAACGTGCACAGAATTCACAGGCCCCTCGCAAAATTCTCAGGAGTTGGGAATACTGCTCCAGATGAACACGGTCATCAGTTCCAAGGACACTGCCAAGTAAGGCTTCTCATCCTCTAGCTGGACACCCTTAGTAATCAAAACATGCCATCATCAATGTTATTATGGCCCTAAGTCTTCCTGTAACCGGAGCAAAGGACTTGGCTTCCAGGGTACCTGTTGTGTCTAATGGATGAAGAACGAGTTTTAGGGGCTCTCTCAACAAACACCCTTCTTTGATTCCTACCCTAGGGAATGGTGGTGGTGGGTGGATTGTAATGGGGGGGGCGGGGAGGGGAGGTAGTTTTAAGTGTTTGCCTGATGGTGATTTTTTTTAAAAATAAAAGACAGAACTGAAAGACAGGAAAGAAAGAGAAAAAGGAGATCCTTGCACCGCAAAACAGAATCTGGAGGACTTTACTGGTACTAAATTGGTATGACCTGGGAAAAGTGTTAAAAAACAGGAACCATGGTGTCTACCAATATGAAAACCCACAATAAGCAGGATTCCGATTTATATCTTATTTTGATGTGACCATAAAGATGTAGCCTTATGCTAGAACTGTGCAAAGTTGATGCATCTAATGTTCCTATTACTGAGAAAGGAACCCAAATCATAAAATTTCCCCAAAGGGAAGGTGAATTCAATCAGCAAAATTAAAAGTGGGGTAAGTACTCACCTGAAACAGGTAAAGTGCAGACTGTTATCTGGAGATGTAAGTGTATGTTCTGGAGGGAGAACGGGTCTCATTCTGGGCACTGGGAGGCACATTTAAGAAATCCCAAATCAAAATTGTGTCATCATGGGAGCTGCTGATGATCTGAAATTCATCGAACTGTAGCCGAAACACACGTCCAGAATGTTCCTGTGAAACATAATAGCTTGATGCCTAAAACGAAATCTTTACAATCCCTCCTATCTCACTACCAGGGAGTTGGCACAGGCTGAAAATACAGCTCCTTATCCAGGCTTCCTAAATAAGTTTCCAGAGCTTTATTGAGCTTTGTCCTTCACCCTAGGAATACAGATTCTGCCTTCCCTTCTAGGCTTTTTCTTTAATTTAACTTTGTATCCTAGATCCTGGCCCATTAATATGTCAAAGAAGAAAAACTACGTGATCATCTTACAAAGGGTCTTAGGAAGGTAAGCAACAATATTTAATATCCATTCTTGATACATTGTAAAAACTAGGACCAGAAGAATAGTGTTTTTAACACCACCAAGCATATCTATCTCAAACCACAGCTAACATCAAAATTAATGGTGAAATACCAGAAGTCTTCCTATTAAAATCAAGAAGAAAACAAGAATGGCCCTGACTCAAGTTCTGCATGTTCTAGTCAATGAAAGGAGAAAAAATAGAAATAGAAGGTAAAACTACTGAAAATAAGAAAACTCTCTCAATATTTTCAAACAACTGTCTCCTCAAAAATACAACAAAAGTAAACAGACTGTTAGAAATGATGAGCTTGGTGAAGTTGCTAAAACAAGATTAATATATAAAAATAAAGTATTCCTATATACCAAACAATAATCCGTAGAATACAGATTGAGGGGAAAGTCCACCATCATAGTACAAAAATGTACTGAGTTATAAAACACAACACAACCACAGATACCCATATTAGGAAATCTCCCAAACTTGCAGACAGGAAATACTTTATGTTCTAGGAGGAAACCAGTCCACCTACAAATGAGGAAGCCTGCTTTCATATTTTAAGTTGTGTTAATACTCCTTATAAAAGAGCTCACAGAAATATGAATGTCAAATATTCTCTGATTTTGACTAATAAACAAAATTAACAGAACAGCGCATTTCTCGAAGGCACGCTGTGAGGTACAGAAGCTTTCCAGTGATAGGCTCAGGGAGGTCTATCTGCAGGTGGCCAACCGCCAGCACAGGGAAGCACTTCCCTTTCAACAGATCACATACCACCAATGTGCGCAGACACAACGTGCTTGCTGGGGCTCGGGGGTCGAGAGCAGCCTGCAAGTCCCAAACTTTGATTTTCCTAGAAAGGAAAATGAAATCACAATTAGTGGAAAAGTCAACATTTTATATATTGTCAAGCATTTCCTCGACAGAAAGGAGTGCATTCGACCTGCCTATTTTAAAAGCTAATGGGGAACTTGCTGATGTTTTGACAAGGTATTTAAACCAATTACACTTGATTTGGAAAAAATAAGGATGTACACATTCTCAGAATTGCTGAAATTGTGAAGAAATATTATTTGAAGGGAGACAAGAAAACAACTTCACAGTATCTAAATTCAATTCCTGACTTGATAATCTATGTCACCAAATTCATTAATCAGGGGGCTCTCTAGGGCTGAGTAGGTGCCGCTGACAGAAGCTAGGGCTCTCTGTGAAATTCCAAGGATACCTTTCTCCAAACTAAGCAAATGCTGAAAGTTAATAATAGGAGTATGAACAGACCAACTAACCCATCTGTGAAGTATATATAAGGTCATCTTGAAAGATTTACGGTTGCCATTTGTTCATTTTAAAAGTCATGAGGCTTTTTAAAGAGGATGTGTTCAATTCACCAAAAGGGGAAAAGAAATTTATCATTGAACTCACCAAAAAAAAAAAAAAAGCCTGGTTCAATTTAGTGCTGGGACAAGGAACTGAATTCCTGCAAAGCCTAAGCTACTCCCTGAGTTTACAATAATGGTTAAAAGCATAAGCTTATTAATTCATCCTTCTCGGTCTGAGTGTCCCCACTTGATCAAGTGGTATAATAATACCTGCCATCCACCATTACATAAGAAATACCTAGCATGGGACCTAGCATATACACAGCTGCTTAATATGCAGTACTTATTTTTCCTCTTCATATAGTTATGGCTGTGCATTTGAAAATTTGAAACACGTACCCATCATAGGCCCCACTGACAATCCTCTTGTTATCAAACCGGATGCATCGGACCAATTCTTCATGTCCCTCTAGGACTCTTAAACAGGCGCCACATTCAATATCCCACAGCCTTGAATGAAAAACAGATTTCTGTGAATCAAGTTCCTACGCATGATTCAAACTATCCATACGTGATCTTCTCTACCCTGGGAATCTTTATTTCTATCTCACTCCCAGTCCACATTATACACATGCGAAGATCTGTGTGTACCTTTGTACCATTCATGTGTTTTTTAAGAACTAACTTGGGAGAAAGGCTTACTTTTCATTTTATTTCCTTTTACATAGTTTGAAACTTTTAAAAATCACATGCATGTTGTTATTATTTAAATAATACCAACAAAGAAATTTCAATTACATTTAGTTTGTAGGCATGCTCTTGATGTCTGAGTTGATGAAAACAAGTAGCCAAATGGTCTAGGAAGAATTTTTGGGGGGAGACAGGGATTGCAGGCCGTAAAGAAGAAAAAGGATGTAGGTGTGGGGAAGATAATAAATACAACCCAGGGGGTTAGGCTTCCACCACCAAGGTTAGAACCGGTGGACCAGCACAATGGTCTCCCTCTCTTGATGAGGCTTAGGGATTCCCCTTCCTAGATACAGACTGCATCCTAGGGCTGTCTAGGTTTACAAGGTCAGAGTGGGAGCCTCTCATTAGGCATATACAGTGTCTTAGAAATATAAACCCAGTGACTACCATCCAGCCTTTTTCTCTGTATATGATTTATGTAACAATTCTGGAAATAGAGATTTTTTTTTTATTATCACTGATTTAACTACATTTGCAAAAAGAAACCACAG
The DNA here is from genome assembly GCF_949752795.1 of Hyperoodon ampullatus. NCBI lineage: Eukaryota > Metazoa > Chordata > Mammalia > Artiodactyla > Ziphiidae > Hyperoodon > Hyperoodon ampullatus. The sequence continues at coordinate 16,033,353 of NC_136917.1, forward strand.
CAAACTAACATGTACAAAACAAAGTTAGCAAATTAATTCTATAATGACATTTTCTTAGCCTCCCCGCTAGTACCTATCATACATCCAATGAATATTCTACCCTCAGCAAATGTTCTCATCAGTGTCAGTGATGATAGCTTCTCTAATCTACTGTGAAGAGAGCACTGCCACTATAACTCCAAAGTGGTTCTCTTCCATAAACTATTCAGCAGTACACATTATTATTTTGTAGAAGCTCAGAGATTCCAATGAGGAAGTTAAGAATTGTTCATTGCTGAAATATTAAGTAATACCAAGCATAAAGAATGCAACAGAACCAAGATTCAAGTTCTCAACTGACTTTTATGATACCTTAAAACTTAAAATGATAAAGAAAACTTTTGGCAGTTAAAGCTACATTGTGTTTGCTTTCTTTCTTTCTTTTTCTAAAAAAATAATCTTGAACCCAATCCTTATTTTGCCCAAACAGGCAATTTGATTATAAAAAAGCTACTAGAATATGTTGGGACAGTTGGAAAAAAGACTTGGGGTAATTAAATAGCTATTTAAGGGAAGTTCTTAATAAGACAAAAAGTGTTTAAAGATATTCATATTTATTAGAAAGCAAGGACAATGAGTGTTGGGAAGAAAAAAGGGAGATAAGATAAATGACCAAACAGGAATTGATGACAATGTTGGGAGAGAGAAATAAAGTACACTGCCCTCTGTTAGGGAGAGAGGCAGGAGCTCACTGGTAAGGGAAAGGAGAGCATAAGGCTGGAGCATCCTCTGTTCTGAGGCACTAGGGTATTAAGTGATCTTGGGTGGAGTTGAGGTTATAAAACCTTGTGTACTGGGGGAATCTTGGAAGAATACCCAGGGCATACACAATTTACCCACTTTAGTATGCGGAACCAGAGAGATAAATAAAAGTTACCTAAAGTTTTCTTATCTGAAGCAGCCCCCAAAACTGAGTCTTTTGAGCATCAGGACTGGAGTCAACACTATGGCAAAAATGAGCCCACTCTGTCAGCACACCAACTTCTACCCACCTTATGGTATTATCCGATGATCCACTAACAACCAGCCGATCCCTGTACTGGAGACAGGCAATGCCTCGCTTGTGCCCATTCAGAGTACGAACAAATTCACAGGTGCTCGTGCTCCAGACCTGTACAACAAATTAGCAATACATTTAAGAATAAAGGCAGAAAAGCCCTTGCACAATATGCCTTTAAAAAACAAAATCAGAACTTCTAAGAATGACCACAATACTTGATTATGAAATACGCTGGGGAGGTTGGGGAACAGATTGGACGGCATAACATTTCCTTAGCTGCTGAGTGATAAAACTGGAATGAAATACAGAGGGAAATTAAGAAGTCTCCAAACCTTGAGATCTTCACAAAAGAGAACATCTCCTGGATGGTTCAGACATTCATTTGCCTAGAGGGAAGGGTCTGAGCCAGATTTTATGTTTTTAGGCCAGGTGACACGTCAAATCCAATGTAACTGACGTGAAAGGGCTTCGCCTTTTGCATCCTCTTCTTTTCCAGCACAGTTTCTCGAATAGCTCCATTTGTTTGACACATCACTCCTAATATTATGTATGTGGAATAAATAACCCCTCTTTTGTGAAGCTGTCTGCAAGACTTAGATGTCCATAGACACACTTAATACCAGACAAATAAGGAGACACAAAGCAACCAATGTTCCCTGAATTATTTTATTAGCTGCATTTGTAGTTGAACGGGACAACCAGATATCCAGAGGCAAAAGGACGAAGTTGGATCCCTGTGTCACACTGTATACAAAAATTTAATTCAACATGGATCAATGATCTAAATGTAGGAGCTGAAACTGTAACTCTCAGAAGAAAACATAAGAGTAAATCTTTGTGACCTTGTATTAGGCAACTGTGTCTTAGATATGATAATAAAAGCACAAGTAACAAACAAAATTGATGAACTGGACTTCAACAAAGTTAAAACTATTTGTCTTTCAAAGGACACCATCAAGAAAGAGAAAAGACAACCCACAGGAAGAAAATATTTGCAAATCATTTATCTGATAAGGGACTTGTAACCAGAATACGTAAAGAACTTTTGCAACTAAATAATAAAGAGACAAATAATCTAAGTTTTGAAAAGAGCAAAAGATTTAAGTAGATGTCTCTCCAAAGAAGTTATAAAAATGGCCAATAAGCACATGAACAGATGCTCAACATCATTGGTCATTAGGGAAATCGAAAGCAAAACTGCAGAGATACCACTAAATACCTACCAGGATAGCTATAATAAAAAAGACAGACAGACAGACAGACAGACAGACAGACACACACACACACATACACACACACTAACAAGGGTTGGCAAGGATATGGAGAAATATCTGGGCTGATATTATGCAACATCTGTTTTGTACAAAGGCCCAAACCCTCTTGACTTCCAGGCACTGGACATGTACAAATTGGTGTGACTGAGTGGTGAGTGAGGTGCCAAAAATCCTAGTTTTTCAGCTTCCAGACTCTATCCAATCTAAAAGTCTGATGCTGTCTAGTCTGTGATCTGTGGGGCTAGATACTAGCATGCTGGCCAGTACGGGTCATAAAAGGAAGGTTTCTGAGCCCATACACTGCTGGTGAGATTGTTAAATGGTGAAGCCATTTTGGAAAACAGTTTGGCAGTTCCTCAAGATGCTCAACACAGAGTTCCGTCCCAAGAGAATTAAAAGTATATGTACACGCAAAAATTTGTACACAAATATTTATAGCAGCATTATATATAACAGATAGAATGTGCGAACAATCAAAATGTCCATGAACTGACGAACGGATAAACAAAATGTGGTGCATCCACACACAGAATTTTTCTAGTCATCAGAAGGAATGAAGTACTGATTCATGCTACAAAGTACATGGATGACCCTTGAAAACACTACACTAAGTGAAAGAAGCCAGACACGAAAGGCCACATATATATGATAACATTTATCTGAAAAGTCTCAAATAGGCAAATCCATAGAAAGTAGATTAGTGATTGCCAGGGACTGGGGGGAGAGAATAGGGGTTGACTGCTAATAGGTATGAGGTTTTTTCAGAGGGTGATGAAGATGTTCTGAAACTAGTGATGACCATACAACACTGTGAATATACGAAGCCACTGAATGGTATGCTTTAAAATGATGAATCTTATGGTATGTGAATTATATCTCAATAAGGCTGTTACAAAAATAAAAGGAAAGATAAAATTTTAATAAGTTAACATGTACATTGGAACAAGCACTGCATTTACCATACCCGATGGATCACCCTAGACTACAAGTGCTTGTCACACGTCTGCCTCACACCACACGTTGAGCTCCTTGGAGGCAGGGACATGTCCTGTTCATCATATCTCTAGCATCCAGCCCAGGGTCTATGGCATGGCAGGCTCTCAAGATTAGGTGAATAAATCAAATCTCAACTCTGCCACTAACTAGCTAATGTGGTCTCCAGCACAGTCCTCTGTGCCACATCTGTAAAATGTGGCTCAGCAGAGTGCTGGGAGGGTGGAGTGAGGCAGTAACGGGAAGCTTCTGGCACATGGTAGATGTCCCATAGGTTAGTTCTCTTCCCTTTAAAAAGGTTATCAACAATGTCCTTTCATGAAATAGAGGACTGCTCTCGGTCCGGACCCCATGACCCTTTTCTACAACCTTGCCTATGACTTGAGAAGCATAAAGAATGAGCATGCCTTGAGGTCTCATAAGCACAAGTAGAGGAGAATAAAGATCTTGCCAGATGCGAGGTTGGTATAAGCCACCTCTGCTTTCTCTATGTTCTAAAAGGGATGGGAACAAGCAGAGTTATGACTGCAGACACACTTACTTTGATGGTCCTGTCCCCAGAGGCAGACACTATGTACTTATCGTCAAAGTCTACTACATTGACAGCAGCACGGTGGCCAACCAGGACACGGCGTAAAGTGATATCAGTGGCAGAAGCCATGTCCCACACTGCGATGGAGCGGTCCTTGGAACAGGTCACCATCAGTCCATTGCTGAAGCGTAAGTGCAGTACAGCCTCGTTGTGGTGGATCAACGTGTTCAGAACTTCGCCCGTGTTCACATCCCAGACTCTAGAGAACAGAAAAGCACAATGCTTAATTATTGAGACAACCAGGAAAAGATTCCTGTGTCTGTGCTCTGGGCCCATTTTTAGTAGTAGGCTGGGGAGGTGTGGACTTCACGTGTATCTGGTGACTGGGACCTGACACCATGCTTAAAAGGAGCCCCCAGAAGCAATTTCTCTATTTGTGAAGAAATGGTAAGATGGTTTCAAAAAAGAAGGCCAGGGCTTCCCTGGTGGCGTAGTGGTTCACAGTCTGCCTGCCGATGCAGGGGACACGGGTTTGTGCCCCGGTCTGGGAAGATCCCACATGCCGCGGAGCGGCTGGGCCCGTGAGCCATGGCCGCTGAGCCTGTGCATCCGGAGCCTGTGCTCTGCAACGGGAGAGGCCACAACAGTGAGAGGCCCGCGTACCGCCAAAAAAAAAAAAAAAAAAAAAAAAAGCAGGCCAATTCTGACTCCTGCCCAGGTATTCAGGGATGGTGTGTGCAGGCTTGTGCTGATGGCAAAAAATGATGCAAGGAAGTGGGCTTTGCAGTGAGTTTGAGATGACAGAGAGAAGATGGCTTGGTGGCTGGGTTCCAAGCTTAAGGTTGTTTTTTACCTCTGACAAGCTTTCGAGTCTATTATTTATCCACTGCAAACTGGAGACTGTAAGTCACGGTGTCTCATCAGTCACCACACCCCTCTATCTACCCAACCGCTTTATGGACAAAGCGCGTGTCTCCAATTGCTTCACCCTTGAGATACAGGCTTCTTAGGGGCAGCCCTTTCACGTCATAGCTTTTCTGTAACCCCAATCTCCTAAGGGGACAAGTTCGTGCAGAGCAGACGAAGAGAGACTCAGGCTTCTAAGACTGAGACATGACCTATGGTGGAAGCAGCAGCCTGGAAGCACTGAGTCAGGGAAAGGATACTAGGCATGCCGGTGACTATTTCAATCTCTTAGGTGTGCCTGTAAAGCAATCCTCTTCAAATCGACTCACCCTAGAAGAGGCATTTCCTTCCCTCCCCATGACATGCCTTCCTCAGGCTACCAGCAGTCCAGCTGAGGCTTTACTGTATTATCTCTAGGCTCTGGTGAACGCATCACTACAGCAAAATCCAAAGCCATCTGGTATGGAAAAACATCCTTGTCCCAGTGGTTTAGAAGTAGATCCCAATAATGTTTCCTTTCTACTCTCAATTCCCAACCAGCAGTCACTGCTCCCCTTCTACTGTAGAACACTGCCACTTCCATCTTCATCATTCTGCCCCGGGGTGGCATCTGAAAACTAGTGTCTCCATTACTGGAAAAGCTACATGATATCAAGATAGTCTTGAGTGCTATAAATTCAAGGCTCAAAATTAACTAACTATGTGACTGAGTAAATTATTTGCCTCTCTGGCATCCATTTCCCAATACTACATCTATAAAAAAGAAGATACTACTTACCTTAGAAAGGCTGATGTGAGAATTCAATAGAATAACATTATACAAAATATCGGGCACATTATTTGTGTCCCTCAAAAAGTGCTGCAAATCTCTGCTTCTGATTCTTTTGGTACTTGTAGCTTACTGTCCACCACACTCCTAGAACACCTGCTTCCTTCCTCTCTCCTCTAGAGCGTGGTCTCCCAGGAGAAAGCTACCCTGATACTGTTAGGTACTGTGCTTTTACAGGAAGGCATGTTGCCATCTCTAGAATGTATGGTAATGGGAATAGGACCTACTTAACAAAAGTTAGCTTTCCTGCCTACTTTGCTCAAATGTACCTACACCAAAAATGGTTTTGAAATATAGCATACAAAAACATATACAGAGCATGTGTGTACTTTATCGCAGAAGAGGAGGTGAATCTGTCTCCTTGTGGAAGGTATAGAAGTTCAGGCCAGTGAAATCAAATCACTCACCTCACTGTAGAGTCAGAAGAGCCAGTCACAATGACACGTTCATCATACTGGAGACAAAGGACAGAGCCAGTGTGTCCCGTTAACACTTTCAAACATTCCAAGCTGGTTTTATCCCAAATCTATTGAGACAAAATCAAACACAAACAGAAATTTAGTATATCACATTCTGATAAATGTTTTTGTCATAACTTATTTTCTGAATCATAAAACAAAACAAAGCTGTGTTACAGTAAATAAGAGCAGTAAACATCAAACAGGTGGTAAATGACAAGAGGGGAAGAAGAGGCAATACTGAATAACTTCCAGAATAGATATACTACTTTGTTTACTTTGCCCCCATAACTACTGTGCCCATTATACTTAACAGCTTTATAAAGAAAATTTTTAAATAAACTCTGTGAAAAGAGTTGGCTCACCCTCTGGAAAACAATGTGACAGTATCTATTAAGAGCCTTTAAAAATGCATACCCCTTAACCCACTACATTTGTTTACGAAAGTTTAAAAATGAAAAATGTTCAGCATCTCAGAATAACTTCAAAGTAAATTATGAAGAGTTTTTAATGAGAAAACACACTGCTTTACTATAGTTACTTTAAAAAAAAAATCAGAATAAAAGTCATCTCTATAGTGACATAAACATTATGTATATTTAAAAAAAAGATTAAAAGGAAGTAAAATGTTGATAGTTGGCTTTGTACTCTGAATGCCGTTTTCCTCCTCTCTTTTGATCTTTCCAGTGTTTTCCAAGTTTTCAATAATGTCCCCAAATAATGGGGGGATGGAAAGTGATTTTTTTTCAAAGATTGTTTTGTTAAAAATAGAGTCTATGGAACTATTTCTTCCCTTGTAAAAGTACTATCATAATTTGCAGTGTCCCTAAAGTTTACTACAAATGGCCAAGATATTACACAGACAGTTAAGTGTCCTTCTATAATAGTAAGGCTTGCTTCTAATTTCTGACCTAGCAGAACCACAGCTATTTTGAAAGTGTGAGCTGATCAAGGACTGAAGCAGAATGAAGTACAGAAGGTTTCCAACCATTGGTCTAGATGAGCTCTCTAAAGCGTATTTCTGCTCCATTGTTCCGTGTCTCATAAATCAAGTGTAGGCCTAATTTAGGCATGGGTGTGCCTCTATTAAGAGAATTCTTTAGAAACATCCAGTGTAAGTGAAATGCAAGCCCATGGCCAGCCCATGCTTTGACAAGGTCATTATAAACCATTCTTACCTAATCCTTAAAGGAGAACTGCCAAAATTAAATAATAACACTTTCAAGAGCATATTTGTGGCCACAGGTTAGGACTATCAATAAGTATTACATAAAAATAGAGTTCTGTGGTCAAATATGTTTTCAAAGTTGGAAAACTCTGGGTGTCTCTACTGTATGTCTTCTCAGAGCCTTTATATGTTACTGTAACCTGTAAATTTCTAAGAAAGGGATACAGCATGCAGTGTTTTCTAAATTTCTTTGAAGGGAATTACTCTTCAAAGCAATATCCTTTGGATTCACATCCACAGAATACCTTTTGGGAAACACTATAATACATATAGGAAACCAACAAAACAGTTTCTTTATATTCTACAATTCAGTGATTTTTTTGCCCTAGTTATTGGAATTATTGAAATGCCACTATTTTATAAAACAAAAAGCACACAAGCAAACATACCTTTTAACTCACCCAAAGTGAAACAATATAGAAAACAAGGCCAAGGGGAGAAAGCCCACTACAACCTATCTTCCCAGTTGATTGTAACTAAAAACTCTAGACAAAATACAAAAACAGCTAGCTGAGGACTCTGAACACTGTGAGGGGAAGGGCACCAGGAGAAAGCAGTAAGTATTCTACTGAATACATTGTAGCAAGGGGTAAGAGTTTGGAGACAGGATCCACATGGGGTAAGTTTACCATTCTTTCTGTTTTCTGTTTTCTCATTTCCTTCTTTTGTGGTCTTGACCCAAAGGCAGGTCCAGATCAAGGAACTGCACAGTGAAACAGCAGCACAGGCGGCTACAATCTGAGAAACTAGTCTTTCTGGACAGAAAGGCTGAAAAAGGAATCCTTGGGGACCAAAGAATGCACGAAAGACCCTATTTTCTTTTTCTCTTTTCTCAAACGGCTTTGATCCAAAGGACAAGCCCAGTCATGGAGATGTACTGCAGAGCAGTGGAACAGGTAACTAAAATTCTAAGAGAAACCCCATTTTTCTGGTCAAAGGAAAATGAAGAAAGGATCCTTGTGGGCTGTAGAAACTTAGGGAAATCCAAAACAGGAAAGAGCTGGAAAAAAGAAAAAGGCTTCCCTAATTGTATATGAGAACCCACACAACACATGACTTGGGTTTGCCCTTAAGCAGTGCATGCACAGGACAGACTAAACCAGCACAGCGAAGGCCGTAAAAAGCGCCCTGATATTTAAACTACTACTGAAGTCTCAGACTAAACTCTGAGTAGTGCAAGCCCAAGATAGACCCAAAGTAGCATGGCAAAAAGCAGAAAAGAGATTAGAACCAACCCCCCTAACTAGGTTGACCACCTGCTTAAAAAAATACTCACTCACACATGTTCTCCAGAGGATTATAACAGGATCCATAGACTTTACAATACAATACCCATAATGTACAAGATACAATCCAAAATTACTTGACATTCAAAAGCCAAGAAAAGTGACCAATTCTCAGGGGAACAGACAATCAACACATGACAAGCTAGAGATTACCCAAACGTTGTCATGGTCAAAGACTTCAAAGCAGTTGTTGTAACTATACTCCATGAAGTAAAGATAAACACACTTGATATGAATGAAAAGAGAGAAGTTCTCAGTAGAGAAATAGAAACTATAAAATATAATATCTGAAATCTTAAAATTCACTCAGTGGGGGAAAATAGCAGAATACAGATGAAAAATTCAGTCAATTTGAAGACAGGCTAAGAGAGATTATCCAGAAAAGAGAGGGAAAAAAGAATGGAAAAAAGTAAGACAATATCAAAAGATCTAATATTTGTGTAATTAGAGTCTCAGAAGGAGAGGAGAAAGAAATTGGTGCAGAAACAAAATTGAATAAATAATGGCCCAAACTTCTGAAATTTGGTGAAAGACATAAATTTACAGATTCAAAAAGCTCAGTGAAAGAACTCTTAGATATGACATCAAAAGTATGAAGCATAAAAGAAAACACTGGTAAACTAGACTAGACAAATTAAAATCTTCTGCTCTACTTAAGATATCATTGAGAAAGTGAAAAGACAAGTCACAGAATGGAAGAAAATATTTGCAAAACATATCCGAAAAAGGACTTTTATCCATAATACATAAAGAGCTCTCAAAACCCAATAATATGAAAACAGAGAACCCATTTTAAAATTGTACAAAATATCTGAATAGAAACTTCACCAATGAATATACAGATGGCAAATAAGCATGTGAAAAGATGCTCATTATCACTGATCACTGGAGAAATGTAACTTTAAACCAAAATGAGATATGTCTACATACCTATTCAAATGGCTAATATCCAAAAAAAAAAGCCCTGAGACTACCAAGGGCTGACCAGGATGCAGAACAAAAGGAATTCTCATACATCGTTGATGGGAATGTAAAATGGTAGAGCCACTTGAAAAAACAGCTCAGCCATTTCTTCACAGGTAAAACGTACACTTACCATATGAGTTAGCAATCCCACTCCTCGGTTTTTATCCAAGTGAACTGAAAACTTAAGTTCTCGCAAAAACGTGCATGCATATGTTTACAGTGTCTTTAATCATAATTGTGAAAAACTGTAAACACAAATGTCCTTCAATAGGTAAATGGATAAACACACTCTGGTGTAACCATAAAACAGAATGCTACTCACCAGTAAAAAGGAACTAACTATTGTCATGTGCAACAATGTAGAAGAATCTCTAATGCACAATGCTAAGCATAAAAAGCCAGACTCAAAAGGCTATACATACTGTGTGAGTCCATTTACAGGACAGTCTTGAAAAGGCAAAATTATAGGGACAGAAAAAAAGATCAGTGGTTGTCAGAACCCAGGGGAAAAATGGGTAAACACAAGGCAGCAGGACAAAGGAATCTGACAGATGATGGAACTATTCTGGATCTTGATAATAATTGTTATGGCTGCACAATTCTTTGTGCTTGTCAAAACTCACGGAACTTTACACCAAAAAGAGTGCATGTAAATTATAACTAGAAGTAAAATTATTCCACAATGTTTTCTTAAATATGAGAAAATAAGCTACAAACAATGTGAAACAAAATCTATTAGAGCCATTAAACATTAAACACAGAGAAATGATCCAGTTTATCTACTACTGAAAAGTAAATAAAAACAATATAAATTGCTCTATCATTCTTTTGTGTTATCAACTGAGCCTTTCACAGAAACCATAAAAGGTAATGATTTTCATTTATATGCAAGTCAGCAACACTTTTACCAGCTAGCCAAGAAATCAAGAGCCCTGTGGATACTGAGATATTTTCTACTTGCACCTAAATATAGAATACAGAAAGTGAATGTGCTTAGAGAAGGGTAAGAAGCGAGAAAATCCAAGGGTCCAGTGTTAGTAGAGGGAAACGCTCTGGCTCTAGTTCTTTAGAACCACGCAGACAGCTGCCAAGATTGAGTGGAACAGATAAAAACCAATCAGGAGGAAATGGAGAGATTGTTAATCTAATGTCTAACATGTAACCACAATTCTAAAAATAATACATACAAAATGCAGTCATTCACCTTAATAGAATTATCTCGAAGGCCACTGATAATTTTTTCATCATCATACTGTAAACAGTAGACACCTTTACTATTTTCAGAGCGGCACTGAATCCTCTGCAAGTTGTGTCGTCCACACCGCCAGTTAGATTCTATAGTCTAAGGGAAAAAGGAGGCAACAGATGAGTTTTTGTGAATCAACTATTCTATTAGGGTTCAGACTTTGGGGTTCCAGAAACAGCATACCACTGATACTCCATCTTGGTTTGCATAACTGTCTGTGGATAGGAATCACACTCTTTTCCAAGTAAGACATTAGCCCAACAATATTTTTCCTCAAATGTTCCCTGCCCATCTGGCAACTGTCACAGGATTTCCAATGAGTTTGGGTTGGGTTTGAAAAAAATGGCCTAGACAGAATTCAATACGTTTAAAGAATGCCATTTGCACCCAAAACATACAAATAAATAGTAACTCATTGGGTCACTCTCTAATGCCAGTTAAAATATCTGGCAGAAGACCACCACTAACATTAAGCATATACTAACAATCTGTGTATCCATCCAGAGCACTGATTGCCCTGATCATTGAGAAAAGATATTGACAACTACTGCATGCCAACTACTATAGAAAGAATTTTATTATCCATTTTTAATCTTCTACCAGACTGAAGCTCCTTTAGAATAAGAATGGCACATTTCAGCCCTGGATTCTCATTCTTTCATCATTCATACAACACTTACTGAGATGTTAGTATATTCCAGGTACTGACTGTGCCAGGCACGGGGATGAAAAGACTGACAGGAAGCATACTGCTTTCAAAGGATGCAACTGCAATACACAGGCACGCAGTAACTGGAATTGGATATACTCTAATCATATGTTTATTTGGTTAAATGATCCACACATTAACCTTGGAAGGAAGTTCTCGTTACTTCCCTTTTACAAACAAGGAAACAAGAGTTTAACTTGCCTGAGGCCACAAAACTAGTAACTGGATGAGTTGGAAATCACACCCAGTTCTTCCTGACGCTGAGCCCATGCTTTTTCTACTAAAATACGCAGTGTCTACAAAGAAAGTATAGCCCTAGCTATTGCGGCAGTGAACACATAAAAAGATCAGTAACAACTCCAGATAAAATATCAGTGCCAAATGAGTGATTAAAAACTGTAAGCGCTGCAGGACTAAAGGGATCTTAAACAGCGCGATAGCCTAGCCTGAGACCAGTGGGCAAAGTTTAAAGAGGAAGTGGGTCATGCCCAGAGCACTAGAAGACCTAACCTTTGGTAGTGGATGTCAAGGATTTTCAGGATCAAAAGATACACTAAGAATAACCAAAGTATAAATTCCTGATCCTTGAATTTAGGGGACAATAGGGACTACAATTGGCTAGACCTGAGAGTTCAGGATCTAGTTCAAAAGACATATCTGAGTAGCTAATTATCTGAGTAGCTAAAAGTTTAATTAGTTGCTTTAGTGAAGAAAGGAGATAAATCTCATCTTTATTCACAATAAGCACTTAATTACTGGTTCTGCTGACATCTAACAAACCATGTTTCCTCTTATTTTGAAGGCAACATGCTTCTGTATGCTCTGAAATGTTAAAATTTACCGAATGTTATGCCAGGTACCACGCTTCCATAACACTATGCTATGTGTTTTATATAGTTTACAGTTAATTTAATCATCACAATTCTGAAGCCAAAATTATTGTCCTCATTTTACAGAAAAAGAAATGGAGAATTGGAGACACTGATACATGTATACTTAAACAGGAAACTGTTTCCTCATTTGTGGCCTCAGTACTTAGCACAGGAGCCTGGAAATATAAGCCCTGCCCTCAAAGAGTTCCCATACATAGCCTTGAGAGAGGCCAGGATCACATATTTCCAACATCTAGGGGATGCAAAGAGGTGCCATGGAGGTGCCATGAGCGAGAAACAGCTCATCTGTCCATCTGCTACCAAATCAGAGCTTCTTAGCCAGCATCGTCATCTCTACCGAGTTTGTAAAATGTCAGACATAAAACCACATTTCAAAAACAAAAAACCAACCAAACAACAAAACAAAAACAAAAATTTACCCCACTGTGGCTACCGCTACCAAGGTAGACAACAGATACGTCTGTAAGCAACTTTTTAAAAAGGGATTCAGCATATAAAGAATTTCTTAAATTGAACTCAATGCTTGGAATCATTTAGAGAAATAATGTATTTTTAGAGAGTGACTGAGCCATGTCAGCATGCTAAGCATACCAGGAAAATGCTGACTTAGGAGGCAGACCTACTGGTAACAAGTCTTATTCATGGCCAGTGACTCCTGGCAGTGGTTACCAATGTTCAGGCTACACCCTGGGGGCCCAGAAGGTTGCTGCTAAATGTGACTCCACATAAACCCAAAGTATTACAAAGACGAATACATAACCTGTCTTATCAATATATATGGTGTTATTTTCAAAATTCATATCGTCGCTCTTAGTTTTAAAACATACACAATTGCTTAAAAATATTATTGAATCAGTAAGCAGCTTTGCTACTCTGTATAATATTTCAATGAATAGAAAAAGTACATTTATTTATTATCACGTGGGAGCTTGAAAAAATTTTTTTAACTTTCGTATGGGAATCCCCATATCAAAAAGAATTTCCTACATGCTCTCCCACTACTCTAAAATGTTTTTGAGAACCAAGAGACTTGGTTATAATCTATTACTGTACCTAAAGCCCTGAGGACATAGCAGAGAGAAGCTGGGTAAGGCAACACAATCAGCCTGTGATACACCCATCCCCTAAGATGTCTGGACAGAGAACACTACCCAACATAGAAGGCCAAGCCATACCCTCTATCTCCAACCCTCAAACAAGAGTCAGAGGCCAGGACCTCTCAAAAGCTCTGCTAGATAACAGGCTTTCATTCTAAGTCAAGTAGAAGTTAGGAAATGGCTTAGCGTCTCAACACTTAGAACGAGCCTATTTTCTAAAATATATTTCTGAATTTTAAAAGAAAAAGGCTTACCAAATCATTTTTGATGGCTCATTTTAGGAAGTTCCCATCTAGGGCTGTTTTTTTTTTTTTTTTTTTTTTTTTTTTTGTGGTATGCGGGCCTCTCACTGTTGTGGCCTCTCCCGTTGCGGAGCACAGGCTCCGGATGCGCAGGCTCAGCAGCCATGGCTCACGGGCCCAGCCGCTCCGCGGCATATGGGATCCTCCCAGACCGGGGCACGAACCCGTATCCCCTGCATCGGCAGGCGGACTCTCAACCACTGCGCCACCAGGGAGGCCCTAGGGCTGTTTTAAAAATTATTAGGTTCCTGAATCCCAAAACAAGTATAGTTTGTTTCAAAATGCCAGGAAAGGGACACTAAATGAGACCAGGGAGCTGACTACTTTGTTACACACCAACCCGGTGTAATTCCTAAGACTTTACTCTTCTCAATTCTCAAGGCCACCCACAAAAGAAAGCAACATTTCCTGCTGACTGTGCCTGCCCAAAATACTACCTACCACCATATTTGACGACCTCAACTGCTTTATATAAGCCAGGACTTTTTCAGAAAAACTAGACCTTTAAAAATGGAAGGCAGCCCATTGTAGTAGAGAATACCTAGGTCAATTAGCAGCTTTAGCAAATGACTTGGACTGTATGAGTTGCAGTCTCCTCCTCTGTAAAAGATAATATATACTTTCTGAAATCTGTTGGAAGGATCAAATGAGATTACGTACATACAGTGCTTATCACAGTGCCTACAAACGGTAGCAGTGACGCTCTTTCTCATTTGTGGAGAACACTGACCAAAAGGAGTAGGCTGTGACCAAAAAAAATCTCACCAAATTGCCGGGAACTGTTGTATCAGTCTAGGCTGATCTTCAATGCTGATAGCCCTGAGCCCTCCCCAACCATTCCCAGGAAGGGGCTCAGCCTGCAAATGCAATTCAACAATCATCTTAACTTCAGCAGCAGGAATACAGGGCATACACAGGTGCACCTCTTTAATGATGCAGATACCTGCCATTTCACTCAGACATCATGTGGTGTGGCTACTGTAGAGGAATATTTCATGTTTTTGAGAACTTGTAAAATCCCCTTACCCTGTGCAAATTTTCAAAATACTGGGAAAGTAGCCATGATACACAGAGTATACAGCAGCATTTAAATTGGCAATAGAGTGAAAACAGATGTCTGAGTATGAAGGAATAACATTATTTTTAGAAGCCTAAACACAACTGGGTGGGTGGGCAAATTTCAGCATTTTCTGGTTAGGACAATGTTAATATCAAGTTTGCAAACCACAAAAAAGCTCCCCACTTTCCCTGAATAATATGTGGTTTATTATAAGGTGCGATACAACACACCATCATTTTACTAGTGGTCTGTTCCAAGGAGAGTGCTTCAAAGGCTTTAATCCAGTGATTAAAAAAAGGAAAAAGGCATATTACATGAAAGAGTTTGCCATTACTCTGAGATGGCAAAAGAGAAAAGTCCAAGTTCAGGACATCAGAACTCTGACTGCTTGAGTCTATTATAACAACTCCCATCTCTCTGTTGAGGGACATCTGAGGGCATGGTAGGGCAAAAAGAGCACGGACTTTGGACTAAGAGTCTCAGTTTTGACAATTTGAGGACTAAATTAAATTACTGTGGCAAAGTACCTAACAGTAATCTCATCATTAATAATAATGAGGAGGATGATGATAATAACAATTAAGACTCTAGATAGCAAAGGAAATATGGCCGCTTCTTTTAGGACTGTGCCTCAGGTTTTCCAGGAATTCCTTCTCAATTCAGAGGCACTCTAAACTCTCTCTCTCCCACCCTACCCCCTCTTCTCTCTCCCCCTGTGTGTGTATGTGTGTGTGTAGGGCAAGAGTACCCATGAGAGATGAACCTTTGCAGAGAACTAAGAATTCTTATTCTCTTCAGACTTCATTGCTCACATTCTCATTTCCTGAATAATAGGGGTTGGCCACACTAAGCCAGGTTCCCTACTTTTTTCTTAAAAATTAGCCAATTTCTATGGACATATATACACTACCAAACGTAAGGTAGATAGATAGTGGGAAGCAGCCGCAGAGCACAGGGAGATCAGCTCGGTGCTTTGTGACCGCCTGGAGGGGTGGGATGGGGAGGGTGGGAGGGAGGGAGATGCATGAGGGAGGGGATGTGGGAACAGATGTATACGTATGACTGATTCACTTTGTTATAAAGCAGAAACTAATAAAAAAAAAAAAAATTAGCCAATTTCTGTTGGGTCAATGTGCAAGGGCAAGGTCATCTGCTTGTCAGAGCCAAATATGGGAATGGACAGATGACAGGAGCCAGCACATGAACTGGAGCTGTCAAGGTAGAGCAAGAAGGATAGAAAGCAAAAGGTGCTGTGAACTGGCAACCCTGCAAAGCATATGGGAAAAAACACAAGAGACTCCAAGGCTGTGTATGGGCAACCAGGGAGGGGGACAAAAACATCCACTCGATGTTCAGGGTGTAATTTATCTTTTGGCAATAGGCTTAAAACCCTCTAAAGCACTACCTTTGCCATAACTGGACTAAAACAAGGCCAACTAATCTTATCTTACCTCGTACGCTTTTTTCAACTAAGAGTAAAGGACACTGAGTTTTCACGCAATTGGACAAAGATGAGACGATCACCTTGAAAAGTCTGTAGGCATTTAACAACATACCTCTTTCTCCTTCTCTTCTGGAATTTTCTACTTTGAAAATGACAAACAACAACACTAAGCCTAGAGCTGGCCAGACCTCAGTTAAAACCCCTTCTCTTCTACTTAACTATGTAGGAAGTTCTAAAATTCCTCTTAGTCTCAGTTTCCCCTCCTTACAGATGAGGATGACAGGTAGCTTGTTGTAAGAATTAAATGCAATTAATAATCTATGTAAGTCACACAACATGGTTCATGAGTAGACTGTGAGGGCTCAAAAGAGGGTACTTGTGATTATTATAGTCTGCTTGTGAGGGTTTTGTACCAGGCACATGGGTAACAGCCAAGCCTGTGAGTCTCTCATTTGTTTGACCCATGGATCACTGACATAGCTCTCTGCTTTGTGTGTCTACCCAGGACAGAATAAAACACACTCACAAAACAGAGGTAAAGAACTCTATTTTGATGAAGTACCAGTGATCTATAGCACACAAAAAGTTGCATTAAGTGCAGAAGAATATAAGGATGAACACAGACTCAACTACTGACTGGTTGTATGATCATGGGCAAGCTATTTAACCTGGGTGAGCCTCAGGTTCCTCAATTTTAAATATGGACAGGGCCTACCTTTCAAGTATTGTCCAGAGTGTTAAATGAGAAAATGCATTATAAAATGCTGAAAGTATCTAGGACAAGTAAACACTCTATACGTGGTACATTATTTTTATTATTATTACTATGAGTGAAAGTACTAAAGTATAAAACATCATCCCTTAAACTAAGAGATCTAGCCCACAAAAATCTGGAGGAGACTCTTGTGGCCAACCAGTGGGTTTTCCTAAACCACACTTTAAGAACCACTGGGTAGACCACCATGATATAGAGGTTTTGTGTCAAAAAGGGTTTTCCCCCATAGCTCTATTTTCCCTCACATCTGCCTCCTCCTAACTTTAAAATATTATTTCAGCCTGAGGAAATGGTTGTTAGGTGGTGTCACATACTGTCATGCCATAGAAAACTGAGTTCATACTGTCGATTATAACAGTACTAATGGGAATTAAATAAAATAATATATGTCACCAAATCTTCAACCTGATCAAAGTTCTTCCAGAGTTCCTATTTATTAATGATTGACCTTACACATCATCCTTCTTATAATAAAGGACTTGCTGAAATTATTCAAGGAAATGTGGAGATGCTTTATAAAGAATAGTTGGGAGGAAAAAAGTAACAAGTAGTAGTTTCTAAGATCTATGCATAAGCAGTGTCAGAGTAAAACTACATGGGGTAAAAGACAATCCTTCTAACCTGAAACACACATACAGCAACCTAAGGTTCAAGTTAACACTATGTTTCAGCTACTAAAACTGTAGGAGCAATTTATTCTAAGTTTTGAATTGCCAAGGGATCAATTAATTCCTAAACTTTAGGATTTGTATGGCAGAAGTTTTAAATCATTGAACCTACCCTAAAAGGTTACTTTATAGCTCATTTTAGGGAACAGAATATTCAAGACAATGGCTTGCATTTGAAATAATGATATTCCAGTCATATTCAGATTTACTGTTAACAAAGCAATTCCATTAGTTCACATCTGCCTTAAAAAGAAGGCAGTGGGGAGGGGCCTCCAAAAAAGGCACTTGTTTCTCCATTAATGAATTTTGGCACAATAACTTTTATGTCTATCACCTGGGGGTGAGGATTACTTCATGTTTGGGAAACTGAGTATAACTTTATGGGTGATACAGCACTGCCTAGCAAAGGCTGAACTTTTTTGCCAAGGAGGAAATAGTGAAGTAACCAAGACCTGCCAAGAACACATGTGAAAGAGTTAATCAGAAATGCCTGTGCATGTCTTTCTTGGTTCAAGGAAAAGGGCTAAATAATAAAACTGAACTAATTAGAACACATGAACAATATCAAACATCTCCAATGTTTCTCATCAAGTTCACAGAGTTTTACTGGTCTGGGGAAGTTACACTCAAATCCAAAATGGTCCACAAGCATAATTTGCTCTATAAAAGCCACTTAACTATTGCTTAGAATCATATTTGAGTCCTTTTAATGAAAAAGTATGGGAAATTTACAGAGGAAACTGAGACTGTGCCTTCTCTAGTTCTCTAGAGATGGCTCAAAAAATGTAAAACTATGCTTATCTGAAAAATTGGGCCTTGGATTTAGGAAATTTCATCAAATTAAAATAAAAAGTTAATTTTGGATTAAGGTTTTAATTTAACCGGTAGCCTTGCAGAAGCATTTCATGTTTTAGAAAAGTTAGATTATTTTTTACAAAAAGGCACTATCTACTCTGAAGGATAGCTGCAGGTTACACATTGATTGTGACATATTTGCTCTAAGACTTCAACTTAAAAAAAAAAAAAACAGTTCTATGATTTTAGAACTAGACAACTAAGAACACTAAGACAACAAAGAAGTTGAGAACAAGACACAAACAGCCCATAAAACAGATAAATAATAAAATTACCTCTATATCCTGGATAATCTTTGGGTATAATGACCTATAAAATGAATTGGGAGGGCCATCTGTTGGTCTGTTTTTAAACAGGTACTGATCCCTGGCAAATAAAAACAAACAGATGTTACATTTCTGCGCATAAAAGGGTAAATTTTATTTAAACATGGTGCTTACAAAGATGTATCTTTCAAGTCTTTTGACTTGCATTGAGCTTTAACAGTTCAAAAGCAGGATTTCTGACAATTAAATGTACATGTTAGGCACAAGTTTACTTCAACTTACAGTTCTTTAGCATGATCCTAACCTTTTATTTTCTGAATACCCAACACAATAATCTAGCCTTTCATTCTACAGTTCGATAAAAAGTGTTAATGTAGCTTTGTGAAAAAGCTAACTGAGTACATAACAAACATTTTCCCATAAAGAAAGCACAGCCCTAACCACCACTCACACCACCACCTATCTGTCCTAGCTGTGGCACTCTCTTTCTCTGTGCTGTCAGGGTACTGACATGTACAGAGCTATAAAGCTGTATTTCAGATAACAGGTTGTCTCTGAAAAATCCTGCCTGCTGTACCTTCCATCTTCAACCAGGATCAATATCTAATAGCAAAATGGCATTATTTGACTTTCTCATATTTTCCTTTTTCTTATCTATCTTTTGGTAATGGTGTCATCACCTAAGGAAAATGTGAAAGGAGAAGCATAAACACATAGCTTTGAAAAGCCAAACTGCTCAAACTGTACAATACATCTTAACAGTTAATAAATATAAATGAAATATGCATTTCAGAAGGGGTTATTCTAACAGCTTTAACTTTTTTTTCCCCCAACTCTTGACTACTCATCTTTTCCCACTTGTTTAAAATAGGCCAACATATTTGGCAAGTATAATTGCATTTTTTAGTAATCAAACTGACCCTAGGTCAAATAAACTTTCTTTCAAGGGAACAACCAACCTAAATACTTACCACCCTCTTCTTTCTGAAAGTCCCTTCCATAGAGGGTCAGTGCGCACCATTCGTTCAATCAACTTCTTCCAAAGCATTCCTTCGGAGATCACTCGCTGCCATTCCTTACATACCAGCTCTGCTGCACACAGAGACCTGGCATCCAGGTAGGAAAGAATGTTTTCTGCTATGTGATCTAAACCTTGCTCTACAAAATAGAAAAGGCAATGAAGGAATAGGAAGGGAGATGGAAATGTACCAGTTACCATTTCCTTAAAGATAAGAGGAATAAAGAAATCCTGAACCGGGAAACATACCTGAGTAATATCAAAAGTTCTTCAGATATACAAGTGCATGAGTACATAAACATATACACTTCTTTTTGGTTCTGATTTTTTAAGATAAAACAATTGATGGCACCAGTTCCTGTGTGTAAAAGCCAACCCTGGACAGTTCTATATTTGTCAGATATTATAATAAATGATTTCTTTTCATTTTCTTTTACGTAACTCTATGGGGTAACGACACCCCAAATTTTACAGATGAGGCAGAAAGAGGTAAAAGGATTCAAGGTTTTACAATTATAGGGTAGTGAAGCCAAGACTGGACTCCGATCTCTTGCTCCAAAGTCTGCATTCTTTCCCCTCTGATTTACTGTTTCTCGTAACAAATCATCCTGTTAATACATGACCTATGTGAATCCCTTGGGGCTAAGGAGACCAAAAAGGTGAGAAACACTGACTTATCTGAAAAAGTTTATGAAAAGTTAAACGACAATCCAAGAATTAAGTCAGGTGCACTAAGATGTATTTTTGTCAATCACTTCTCCATCTCCTTATGGAGGTAAAATCCTCAAAACCATGAACCACATGCCTAAAAGTTCTAGAACCTTAAGACGTTTATCCTACACAATGCAAGTATCCTCTCAAAGACAACCAAGATTCAGCCTTTGCCTGACATTCACAAAGGTAAGAAGATCACTATGGTCAAAGCTGTTGCCACCTGTACGCTCCCATCCTGTGGTTCTGGGCATGTCCTCTGCAACTACAAGAAATAAAGCTCATCCCCAGGCCTCCTCTGTGTTGGGGTGGGAACACTAAACACACAGTCGGAAAAGTCCAATTTCAAGTCTAGGTTCACCACCTAGAACTTCTATGACATGAAACAAATACTTAAACAATACTGAAACATCCCTGCCCCTTGGTTTTTTACCAAATAACATGGTAATGGCCAGTAACAACTGTCCTTTCTCACACTACCTGTATGAATCAAAAAAGTTTTACAGAAAGATTTTTTTTTAATTTTTAAAATTAAATTAAATTTTTTTTATTAGTTTCTGCTTTATAACAAAGTGAATCAGTCATACATATACATATGTTCCCATATCCCTTCCCTCTTGTGTCTCCCTCCCTCCCACCCTCCCTATCCCACCCCTCCAGGCGGTCACAAAGCACCGAGCTGATCTCCCTGTGCTATGCGGCTGCTTCCCACTAGCTATCTACCTTACGTTTGGTACTGTATATATGTCCATGCCTCTCTCTCGCTTTGTCACAGCTTACCCTTCCCCCTCCCATATCCTCAAGTCCATTCTCAAGTAGGTCTGTGTCTTTATTCCTGTTTTACCCCTAGGTTCTTCATGACATTTTTTTTTCTTAAAGTACAGAAAGATTTTAAAGACAACAAAGTACCATTCGGGGTTATTATTTGTTCTCTTTTTCAAGATAAATAGAAGGAGTATAGTCATACTAACTTGGCAGGGTATAGGTAAGTTGTTAAATTTTCAGAACCTCAATTTCCTCATCTGTATAAAACAGGGATAATAACCTCTGCCTTATTTTGAAAATATCACAATGAGATGATGCATAAAAAATGCTTTACAAACTAAGGTTTTTTCCAACTCTAAGAATGACTATTTACACTGTTGATTATGGTTTACAGGCCCTTCATATACTACTTCTACTCTATAGTAGGTCTAATACCCAAGTTATGATCTGATAATGAAGACTAACTACACTGGGACCACTATCTTTTCTTGCACGTCATTATATTAAGAGTTAAGGCCGTCAAAGGTTATACTGCCTTCATCTAACAGTCATATCACAGTAGACTCCTAAGATGGTAGTAAGCTGAATTAAAATCTTAGGCCCTTCCCCCCGAAACATCTATTAAAACAATTCCCCCTAATTTCTGTATTTGTATCGGTAGTTTAGAAGGGGAGGGCAGCTCACACGGAAGTCTACAGTTATTCTCTCTATAATTCACCTCCAAAGCTTTATCTGACCCTTCCATTTCAGTCTCTACAATTCTGATTCTGTCATACAGAAAAGTGGATATTCCACACCAGATCTGCATGGTGGGCAAATGCAGTAAGTCTTTACCCCAAGTTGCTGGCAAACATGTTAAATGGGTCAGAACCAAGGACAGCACCCGTGATTCTATATTTCCCTTCAAGCTATCATACACCCATTCATTAAATACTCACAAGGTACCAACACGGAGCCACCAGTTCTAAATCATCCGGATTTTATACTACTATTATCCAGCCCATATCTCTCTATTCAGTCCTCAAGGATATTTGGAGAAACTGTGCCCCATGAAGACACTATCATCTTTATTTATACCATGTTTCTGACTTGCTAGTCTCATAACTTTATCCAAAAAGGAAATCAAGTGAATTTGGTATGGTTACTCTCCATGTTCCCTTGCTGGTGCTTACTACATAAAGTTGGTATCGCAATTTTTTGTTTACAAGTTGGCACTAGCTGCTTTGTGTCACTTTTAAACATATATAACCTATGTTGATTATAGAAAAACTATAAAATGCATATAAGCAAATACCTTTAAATCCCTAAACCCCACCTCTCAGAGATACCGGCTTTTAACATTCTGTATACTATATCTTTCTAGGATTACACAACCCTACATAATCTTTTCAACAGCTAATTAACTTTTGATAATCTATTTGAGAATTAGGCTAGAATGGAACATCAAGTTCAATAGCCAATAGCTCCCAAATACACCTTCTCCAGTTCTCCCATTCTTAAGACCAGGAAATCTGCTCATCAATCATCTCTGGGTACTATCATGCAGGACTACCAAACTCAGTTGTACAAGCTGTATGTGCACACTGTACCCAGGAGCTCTACCTACTGGTTTTCAATTACTTCTCAATGTTCCACAATTCTGAAAATCACAGCCTTAGGTTCTGTCACTATCCAGGCACACAACATTTTTAGGTACTTGTTACAGGAGCTATGTTAAAGACATCTTCATATCTTTCTTGGACTACAATTATCCTGTCCTTTCTGGTTTTAAAACCATTATTCTTAGTGGGGAAAGAAAAAAGGATAAGCTAAATGAGGAGTGAAAATATGCTGTTTCTTTCTATTACCACTACACCATCTACTCCAAGTACACTGTCCCTTCATTCTACATGCTCTTGCTCCAAACAGTTGATTATTTTATTTGTTTTTAACTCTCCCAAATTCCTTAACCATATTGGACAATTTCACATTAGTTGGGGCTTGGCCTTCTTGATACCATTCTCAAAGGTTCAGGCTACCTTTTTGTGTATCTCCATGCACCTTTCTTCCATCTTCTGTCCAAGTGTATTTAAAATCAGGGAAATTCATGGATAATCACATGGGGTTCTACTTGTGCCTATCCACTGATAGGATTAGCAAATTATTAATCAGAACTTTAAATTTCAGAATCTCTCTGTCTTTAATCATATTTTCTTTTACAGTCTCTGGCCATGGCCTAATAAACTTAGCTCTTCTCTGAATTCTTCTAATTCTGGGGTACTTATCTGACTATCTTCTAGTTTCTACACTTAATATGAGAACACAGTCACTTTCCAAGGTTTATGTTAATTCTAATCACTAACCAAATCCTCCTAATTGGTTATAAACACACCCCTAGCCAATTCCCCTCTCAAACCCTCTGCTGAGAGAGGAAATGAACAGACAAGAACACATTATATAGCTGTCTTTTCAGGCCTCAATGGCTGCCACATCCCCATGGTCTATATATGAACTGGGAAAGCTGCATCCAAATCCTCCACCTGGCTGGGTAGTCTATGAGCTGGTTCTCAGAAGCCTGTGTGGTTATATCACTTAGGGTTACTGATTTGAGAAATAACAGCAGCAGAAACAGCTTCCTAAATATTCTCTGATCCACTGAATCAGAATCTCTAGATGGTGGGGACCAGAAATCTATATTCTTAAGAATTACTACCAGATAATTCTGACATGCTGGGAACTACTGCTTCATAGCAATAATATCCCTTTTAGACCTCACTGATTTCCCGCCACCTCAATATCTCACACCACTGGGCTATCCATGAGATTCTGCATAAAGAAGCTCATTATTAGACACATACTTCCTACTCTTTCAAATGCCACTGGTCCAATTCGGCAACATCTCAGTGAAATCTATGAGATTTGACTTATTTCATTTTGTTAATACTTTAAATTCACTTCATCCTTCTAGGGGGCAGCATGTTTTAGTTTCTCGGAAAATGCACTGGCTATAGAGCCATATAATCTGGGTTGAAGCAAATCAGTTTTCCTTTTTGGATGTCAGTCTGCCATAAAATAGGAATGAGATTAAATGCCTAAGAAGGATCATCTAGTATAATCTGCATGATAAAACCCTCTGAGATAGGCTATAAATAGCCTCATTTTATAGAGAAGGAACTTCTTAACCTTGTTGGAAAGGTTAATAAGAGGCGGTAATTCAGGAGCCAGATACAAAGCAGGTACTCGATAAATGTCAGTCTCTCTTCTTCCCTCTTCCAGAAATTGCTTTAGCTGATATCACTGGTCAAGGAAGCTAAGCAGTATTCCCCTTCCTTGTTACTTTCTGCAGAGAAAGTTTGACACACCTCCCCTAGCAAATCGCTAATTCCTCACTAATAGCTTGGAGTAAGTCTCTTTAAATATTTAAAGAAGACTAGGAATCACACAACCTCTATTTTGGGCACCTTGGAGTAGCTAGCCCCAGGAGCCATGGAGATCTTGTAACCTTCTGATTTCAAGACTATTCAGAACACAGAGGTTACTGAATAAGGGGGTCCATTTGCCTGAGCTAGAAAGTGCTCTGAAGGTGTTAAAGCTAAGCATTTTCTTAAGTATCAATGTCTGGCTCTCATTTACTCTATGGTGCTGAGACGCCCCCATCTCCTGCCACCCCCCCTTCCCAAGGCAATAAGAGGACACATTATGGCCTCAGAAAATGAGTCCAGAATACCGCACACACAGTGCTGAAGAAGTGCTGCTGTTGCTAATTATAGGCACCAGATGAAGGTCTGGAAATTTTTCAATAATAAATTAAAACAATTAAAAGGCAAAATTTTCAAAGCTCAATATGTAAATAACATTGTACCAAAATGAAACTCAAATGTGTAATGTCAGTTCAATGCCCTTGACTATAGCCAGTTTTAAGACAGCTGCTTAGATCATACAATTACAGAAACTTTTATTGTTTTAGAAACACATTTCAAAGAGCAGCTGCAAAGAAATTTCCTTCCCCACCCACCCCTGCTGTCCCTTCCCCCTCCCTAGTCACAGATCTAGTTGTAAAATCTGAAGTTAGAAACTTTCTTTCCTGACAGCAAAAGTCTGTCAGTGGATGCCTTTAACTTGGAATATACTGACCTAAGGATTCAGACACAAATGCTCAGGTCACGAAGTCCAACATTTTGTTATGCCAACAAAGTGGCACACACACCTACCTAAATGATGTCAGGATGAATCAATTCGGAAATCAGTGGGTGAATAATTAAAACTTCCTGGCAATAAATCGTACTGCAGGTGCTTCCTGCCTCTCTGGGCTTTTTTTTTTTTAACTGACATCCTCAGAATACCCACCAGATGCTAGGCATATTATATACAATGTCTTTAATCGTCACAATATCCTATAAAGTATTATTATCATTCCCACACAGATAAGGAAACTGAGGCTCCAAAAAGTGAGCTCACATAACCATTAGGTGCAGGGGCTGGGATTCAAATGGAGGGGCTGTCAAATCCAACACCCATCATCTTTCCACTCTGTCATGCTGGATCTCTGGCCCTGCATCCAGCCTAAAGCCTACACTCTGGTTCTTCCACATCGCGCAAGACCTCTGATCTAATCTCTGTCACATTCACAGTCCATAATGGTTTATCATCCTTACTTGAGGATGAGACAAAAGAATAAACCATGGCCAGGAAGGTAAGTGTTTCTAAAATTCTTAATTGCTTAGACACCTCACCAAACAGATCGCCAATGCTTATCGTCCTTCTTGAAGTACAATCTGTCTCTACTTCAAATGGTATAAATTTTCCCTTTAACAACAGTTCTTACAAACCACAAACTTAGCCTGCAGAAATTGACATTGCAGACTAAACATTTACCATGATTTTTAGAAAAGCATATCATAATTATCACTTTTTCCACTGAACCAAAAGGAGCCAGAGACCACAAACATTTTCCATTTTCCCTATACTGACAGGTACGATATTCACAGTAAGCATTAAAAAGTCAAAACTACAGACCGTTTTTATAGAATTAATGGTTTTCACAATCAAAAGAAGTCTTAAGTAGACTGTCAATTTCAACAAAGTAAAAATTCAAACTAAGGATCATCTACAGTAAAAGCTAAACACCAAAGCAGGATAATGATTAGTAAGTTGTTCCACACATTATTAAATCTAAGTATGAACAAACACATGGACCTGTTTCTCCCCTAATGCTCTTAAGGCGAGATCTGTGCTAAGGAACTAATGCCAGATTTAATCCAAGTCTACTAGACACTAACTAACACAATCAACTTGGCCAGCTTGTCCCCAGCTATTAGATTCATATGTATGATATATACTGACATATGTATATATGTTCAGATCAAATCCTGTTAAAACAAATAGCATTTTAACAAAAATATTTCCATGTCCCAGCCAATGGTCCGTTCATTTCATGTAATACTCGATACCACAAAATTCCACTTTAACAGAGATATGGACAATGCCTTAAAATTCGCTGTAATGAAAACTGAATTGTGTGCAATTATACTAACCATATTTATATACATAACACATGTTCATCTGTTCTGTCTCTTCTCCAATTCTGTACACTCCCCAAGAGAAGGGGCTGCCTCTGAACTATACTCTGCAAATCAAGAGAACTACAACAGTGCCACCTCGTGGATATTCTGTAAATATAAGTTGAGTTCCCTGGTGCTCTAAAATGTTTGAGAGGCAAAAAATAAAAATAAACCAAAACAACAGAAAGCAAACAGAATGGATTTGCCTCAAAAAATGGGAGCATAGCTTCATTTATTTAAAAGCACTTAAGAGGAACAAGTATAACTGTCAACTTTAAAAACTACCCTGTCTCTTCTTGGTGTGAAATGTAGCATGAGTCAGTAGAAAGTCTTGGATGAGGGGGGTTCTGAGTTCTGGGCTGCACATACAGAGGAGCTGCAGCACATGTGCACTCATCTTACTCTAATTCACCTAATAATTCTCTCTCTCATGCAATTAGAAGCATAGCTCTTCTCTCCCACTCTCTCTCTCTTATAATTTAATTAAAAGTAAATGTTACTGAATTGGGGTGTAAACCATGTATACTTGAGGCCAGTTTAAGGCACTGTCCAGAGTAATCTTAACTGGAAGTGATTTCAGTTTTTGTACTAGCTTTTGCACCAACCCCCACCATCACCTGCAAAATCACAATAACCAAGATGTATGATCTTAGGCATTTCACCCAATTCTTTGATCCTTGGCTTCATAATCTACCCAATGAGAAACAGCACTAGGTGATGGCTAAGATCCCTTTCAGCAATTAAATACTATGATTCTAGAAAAAGAGGGTTCATGTTTTGTTTTTCTAGAAATACTAATTCAAGAATTGAAAATAATGCTACATTTCAGCATAAAAAGAACAGTAGGGTCAAAATTTTCTAAGCTAACTCTCAATATCCTTAAAACACTCCCTTTGTAGAAAGTAAACTTACAAGTTCTAGAAGAGGGATTAGGAATCAGAGGCTGGCATGTCACTGTGCAGCCCCAGGTTTCAGGCCTGAGGCATGAGCCCAGGTCCTGTCTACTGTGGAAATACTTAGACTATGGAGTCGTGATGCACTGTAAATCACAGACAGGCTAAGAGAGAAGCTACTCTTTGAGGAGCCATCCAGAAGCTCTGAAAAAAGGGTAGGGCTGGTGGCAATGCTACTGGTTTATCCCTGGCTATTTCTAGGCATACCCTGGCATGGCAGCTGTAACCTCCAGGTTACCCTGACCACATTAAAGGAGAATGTTCGGCCAGCAGTCTCACATTCTCTTCAAGAGTGAAATCTCTCTATCTTACCTAGACAAACTTAAAATAAAAAATTTAAAAAAGAACACAGAGAGAAAAGAATTAACGAGTGACCAAAAATCAAAAAGGGGGACTTCCCTGGTGGCGCAGTGGTTAAGAATCCGCCTGCCAGTGCAGGGGACACAGGTTCAATCCCTGGTCTGGGAAAATCCCACATGCCATGGAGAAACTAAGCCCGTGTGCCACAATTACTGAGCCTGCACTCTAGAGCCCGCGAACCACAACTGCTGAGCTCACGTGCCACAACTACTGAAGCCCACGTGCCTAGAGCCTGTGCTCCGCAACAAGAGAAGCCACCGCAATGAGAAGCCCGTGCACCGCAATGAAGAGTAGCTCCTGCTCACCGCAACTAGAGAAAGCCCGCGCGCAGCAACGAAGACCCAAAGCAGCCAAAAATAAATAAATAAATAACTTTAAAAAAAAAACC
The DNA here is from genome assembly GCF_949752795.1 of Hyperoodon ampullatus. Classification (NCBI taxonomy): domain Eukaryota; kingdom Metazoa; phylum Chordata; class Mammalia; order Artiodactyla; family Ziphiidae; genus Hyperoodon; species Hyperoodon ampullatus. The sequence goes on from NC_136917.1 coordinate 16,061,914, forward strand.
CCAAAAACAAAGGGGGATGAACAGGCAGAGCACAGCGGGTTTTTAGAGCAGTGAAACTGTTCTGTGTGACACTATAATGGTAGATACATGTCACTATACATTTGTCAAAAGCCACAGAATGTACAACACCAAGAGTGAAACTTGAAGTATGTACTTTGAGTGATAGTGATGTGTCAGTGTAGGTTCATGTATTGTAACAAATGTACCACTCTAGTGTAGGATGTTGATAGCAGGGAGGCTGTGCTGGGGGTTGTTGCGGGTGGGGGGGAGGATATGGAAACTGTACTTTCTGCCCAATTCTGCTGTGAACCTAAAACTGTTGTAAAAGTAGTCTTTTTTTTTTTTTTTAACCAAAGTAAACTTAACTGGGGGATGAGGAGGGAGAGAGAGAGAAAGAGAAAAGGGAGAGAAGGACACACTCATGCAGGGGTAGGATAGTGAGGGAGAGGATGCAGAAATAAGTTTTAAGAAATGTAATAAGACATGCTATCAATTTCCCCAATACTTTTCTGCCATTCCCTAAGTGTCACTTCAGATATAAATGAACGTCTTAAATTTGGGGACACTTCCCAAACACTGTAGGAAAAATTGTCCCATATTAAAAAAAAATACTTATAAAGGTAAAATGCAGATTCTATAGACACCACATCAAAATAAAAAGTACAGCATTAATTCACTAATGTAGCAATAGTATTGACCAATGATCAACACTATTAATCACAGAAACTGCCTACAGTTCCTAGATAGATGTTAAATTATAACTCCTCTTCAAGTACCACATATTAAAGTACAGTATGTGTCCCAAAGAAATGCTGTCTCACACTGTACTCATTCATTCATTTCACAAACACCTACTCGGGTCCGTCTAGGCTCTTGGGCTGGGCATTCTTCCACTTCTCAGCTTTTTAAAAGACAAGCATGGTTACCTGGTAAAGCGGTAATAAAGTCCCGCTGCAACATGGGCTTCAGGTAAGAGTTAATATGTCCATGCTGGTAATGACACATTCGTGAAATAAGGTGTTCCACAAATTCCACTTGATCTGATTCAGACCACTGGTCAAAATATTTAATACACAAGTCTTTTTCTTTTTGATAGTTTCCTTCTGATGGCCTCTTTCTGGAGACGATCACTGATGATGTTCCATTACTTATCTATTTTAGAAAAACAAAAAAGTAATTAGTTTGACAAGGAAAATAAATCTTAAGAGCATATCATCAGAAACATTTTTTTGCCCTGTGTATTTATTCTTAAAATGCCAGTTTTACCCTAAAGCCAAACTCTATTAATTAATTTAGCCAAACTTTATTAATTAATTCAGGAAATAATTAAAAATGTATTCAGGGCCCATGTACTCGAATTAGTCACTAAAGTAATGATAAAGTTAGAGTTCTATCTAAAGCTAAATGGTGTCTTAAATCATCATTCTCCAATGCTTATTCCAAAACCGTGCTGTTATCAGTTAACTAATGTTGGAGAAGACCATCTTAGAAAAACTGTTCAACTTGGCAAAGTGGCAACTGGTTGATTATTGATGGTTTGTTTTCCTTCCTCAAAGTTGGAAGGTAAAACTATATCACACTTGTGCATGCATCAGAATAACAAAAGAGCTTGTTAACACATAGACTGCCGGGCCCACCGAGGAGGTTCTGATCCTACAGGTCTGGAGTAGAGGCTGAGCACTTCCAACAAGTCCCCAGGTGATGCTGATGCTGCTGGTCTAGAGACTGCACTTCAGGGACCTCACTCTGAAAACCACTGGTCTATGTAACGGAGAAATCAGAGAGCAATTCAACCTAAAAAGCTTCATTTTACCTAACAGTTTCAATCTCCTCCGTATTATTTCCAGGGCTGCTAACTGCTGACGAAATCGTTTACAGACTTTCACTCTCTCTTTCAATCACCTACTCAGAAAGTGACCCAAGGTAAACCACATATGCCTGAAAAGTTCCTCATCTTATTTAGTTGGTTTATGGATATCCCACAGACTCCTATACTAATAGTTGCATCTCTCATCAAATCTACATGGTCCTTGCATAAAATCAGTATACTTTTTAAAAACTGAAACTAGGGCTTCCCTGGTGGTGCAGTGGTGGAGAATACGCTTGCCAATGCAGGGGACACGGGTTCGAGCCCTGGTCTGGGAAGATCCCACATGCCGCGGAGCAACTAAGCCCATGCGCCACAACTACTGAGCCTGCGCTCTAGAGTCCGTGAGCCACAACTACTGAGCTCACACGCCTAGAGCCCGTGCTCCGCAACAGGAGAAGCCAACGCCATGAGAAGCCCGCGCACCGCAACAAACAGTAGCCCCCGCTCACCGCAATTAGAGAAAGCCCGCGCACAGCAATGAAGACCCAACACAGCCAAAAATAAATAAATAAAATAAATTTTAAAAAAACCCCTGAAACTACATACACTGCACCTGGACAACAATACCCAAAAAAATCTAAATCCCTAGACTGAAGCCACAACTGCTACTGATATTATGAGGCTCAGTAATTTCCCTGTTTACAAACAAAAGAACCTCAATACTTTCGTCAAACATTTGCCAAGCCATCTGTCCATCACTATTCTGAATGCCCCTTCATGTGTAACACTAGAAGGAATAACATATAAGAGTATTTTGAAAACTGAAGAGTTGCATCACAAACATCCATTAATTCCATTAGGAGCTTATTTCAGAAGTCTTACATGGGAAGAACCAAGAGCTTTTGTTATCAGTATATCCCCTAACTTAAAGTGAACTGAACCCATCCCAGAAAGAAGACATCCTTTGTAAATATCCAAAGGAGTCTTTGGCCTTCCTTGGTAAAATCTTAAAAAGCCTTCATATCTGAAGTGAGTTCTTATGTCGACATTTAGAGGTATAAACCTGGAAGGCATTAATCTCCCACCTCACTTATCTTACCACTTCCTTGTCTGAGAACGTTTTTTCCCTTATAATTTGGGTGAGGGAGAGCTCACTGACACCGGACACCACCAGGGGGCAGCATTGAACAGAGATTTTTGATGTTGCTTGTAGTAAAACATTCATATCAAACAGAACCAAAACATCAGCATTAAGAACAGATGAAGTAAAAATTCTTTGCTGTGGTGAATATCAGCTAGCATAAGGAGCACCTTTGCTACTTCTAAGCATAAGGATGTTCACCATAATGTTATAATAAAATTCAGAAAAAACTACCCAGTTACAGGCAACTGGTTAAAGTGAATTATAATACATCTACACAAAGTACTACAATGCAGCCATTAGAATTAGGTTTATAAAGTAAGATTTTAATAACAAGAGAACATGTTTATGAAATAGTATTAGGGACAAAAGAATTTTATATAGCATATGATCACAATAATTTGTGTGAAGGGGAACACGCCAAGAAAAAGTAAAGAATATAAATGAAAATGTTAAAAGTGCCTAATCTTGAGAGAGAAAGCTACATATTTTTTCCTTCCCCTTTTCTTTCTATATTTTTTTCATAATAACTTGCCAAAATAATTGCTTTCGTAACAGGTTAAATATAATTATGGTAACAACTTGCATTTGTGTACTGCTTTATTGTTTATAAAATACTTTTATCTCACTTGATAAGCAAAAGGGTTATTATTTCATTTACAGAAGGGTTCCTAACCATCTAGCCTCCTTAGAGCATCGGCATACCATTAACTAGTTGACTGAAAGGCAGATGGAAAAAAAAAAAAAAAAACCGGAAAGCTAAAGTGTTAAGAACCACTGTGAATTGAAAATCAATAGTAAATTAAGAGAATCCTGTCGCAAAATACCAGACGTGGAGGGAACAGCAGTCAGTCTGCACATGTTCCCCCTAAAATAACAGTATGTGCCCAATTCTACAGCACATTTTCCATTTCTATTTCTAACCACCTGCTTGGCCCAGAAAGATCTTCCTGGAATTGCACTGCTTTGTTTCTTTTCATCGTAAATTTGTTGGGGACACTTTATTCTTGCTAACTCCTTTGCTTCAAATCAAATGAACCTAGAGAACTTTTTTTTATCATTATTCTCTTCAGATTTAGATTTGTTTTGCTTTTAATTGTATCTTCATGAAGGGAAAAATTATGTGTACCATAATGGTCGATGAAAACATGAAATCATGAAACTTTATATGCTCTCCATCCCGCGCCTTACAAAAAAACTGGAGGATTGGAAGGAAAACTGGAAAACTAAAATAGAGCTAGGAGAGAAGGAAACTGAACTTAAAAAGGAAAAGGCAAACAAATAGGAAATGGGGGAGAAGGGTGACGGTTGGGAGAAAAGGTCAGTGCATACGCTGGTATGCGGCATGGTGCCATTCTGGTGACAAAGGACACCACCACTGTCCATCTTTGGCTTAGACAGTGGCCCCAGAGACGGAATATTTTGGGCTGCAGCCAACTTCAGAAACTTGGTGAGAATTCCTAAATTCTTTACTATTCATAATGACACTTCCCTAAGGAACAGAAGATAAATTAGGGTGAATTCTTTTTTTTTTTTTCTTTCGTGGACCATTTTAAAAGTCTTCATTGAATTAGTTACAATATTGCTTCTGTTTTATGTCTTGGGTTTTTGGCCCTGAGGCATGTGGGCTCTTAGTTCCCCGACCAGGGATCGAACCCCCACCCCCTGCATTGGAAAGTGAAGTCTTAACCACTGGACCACCAGGGAAGTCCCAGGGTGGATCCTGAAACTAGCAGAATTGCACAAAAGAAAACAGAAGTACTTGGCTCTTAGTTTCACTGAGGACAGGAGCTGAGGGAGCATCTTATCGACAGTAAGTCAATTGCTATCTTAGCTGTGCGCCGTCATTCCTACCTGCCAAAGAGTATTTTTCTTTGGGGACTCATCTTCATTTTGATCCTCCATAACTGAAGTGTTCTAAGGGGGGAAAAACAGGTTATTTGAATTATGCCGAGTTTTGCAAATCCTAAATAACTACACCAAAATATAGTTTTGAAAACCCAAACTGGAGTGTACCAACACCAACCCAAGAGCTGTTTGGCTTGTGGCTAACACATGCCATTTTGGGTCAACAAGGGTGTTTTCATCTTTGATCAATCATTAGTTAGTGGTTGGACAAAAGTAAGCATAAAGTCTTTATGAAGGTTGGGTATACTTAGAAAACAGGCTAAATTATGGGAGTGGGGCTGAAGCTCTACCTCAATCATCCCTGTTATTCTTTTAACCTGAAGAAAGAAGGCCCTGAGACCCACTAAGTTCCTGATGATTGCACAAAACATTTACTAGAATGTCTGCTACTCAGTAGCCCACCCCAGCCATCAGCAATTAGAAGTGACAAAGCCCTGGAAGCCCCCCTGCCTTTCTCTTTCCTCCCCTGATGGCCTTGTTTTTCTGGAATGGCTTTGCAATCTCCCCTAGCAAGCATGGTGGGTGCCCCAACCTTTTCCCTTAAGAGGAGGATGCTGTTAGCCAGCAACAATCTGGCTTGCCTTGGGAATGCATTAGCTTTTGATTTTTGTGTTTACTGCACAAAGAGGCACTGTGTATTCTTTCTGGTGACCTAGTCGCTCAATAGATGCCCATTAACTGGAGATTATACATGATTGGATTTTCCCTTTTGAAGCTCCTACCTAATAGCTAAATGGAAACTTAATGAGAAGGGGAAGTGGGAGAGTTGTGTTCTGAAAGGAATAACAACTCATTTATGGATAGCAGTCTCTCTAAGATTCCTTCCCAAACCTAAAATTCCAAGATTGGGGTATAAAATTTAAACTATAGCATTTGTCCCGTAGTATAGTCCAAAAGATTCTATAGATCTATTTAAGTTATCAGTGTTTACAAGAGCTTGTTTACTGCCTATAGGGAATAAGCCTACCTCTCAAATTTTCCCTGTTTTTCCTTTATGTTCATCAAGTTGTAAAATGTTTGGGCACATACAGTATTTCCAAACACTCCATTTGAAAATACCCAACGTAGGTGGTGGCAGAAGAATCACCACTGGACACTAGTGCTCTGCAGGTCTCACAGCAGGCTCTGATCAGAGATGCAGAATGAGGGCTTCCCTAGTGGCACAGTGGTTAAGAATCTGCCTGCCAATGCAGGGGACACGGGCTCGAGCCCTGGTCCGGGAAGATCCCACTTGCCGCGGAGCAACTAAGCCCGTGCGCCGCAACTACTGAGCCTGCGCTCTAGAGCCCGCGAGCCACAACTACTGAAGCCTGCGCACCTAGAGCCTGTGCTCCACAACTAGAGAAGCCACCGCAATGAGAAGCCTGCACACCGCAACAAAGAGTAGCCCCTGCTCTCAGCAACCAGAGAAAAAACCCGCGTACAGCAGCAAAGACCCAAGGCAGCCAAAAATTAAATAAATGAATAAAATAAAATAAATTTTTAAAAAAGAGATGTAGAATGATGTAGTAGAAAAGCCAAAGGCTTTGAAACCAAAGAGAGAAGTTGGAATCCAGATTTGGTCACCCACTCTGTGTGTGTGTGTGTGAGAGAGAGAGAGAGAGAGAGTGAGAGAGTGAGAGAGAGAGAGAGACAGACAGAGACAGAGACAGAGAGAAACAGAGAGAGAGAGAGCGAGCGAGAGAGAGCCTGAGCAAGTTTTTCTACCCATGGACAAATACAAACCACACAAAGTTGTGGGGATTGAGACTACCAGCACAGTGCCTGGTGTATAGTGGGTATTCAAAAACTCTGTTTACGCCCTGCTTTGAAGATACTACTGTCCCCCAAGTGTTATCTTCTCATGCTTTTCTAACTTCAGACTTTGACAGAAAGACTCCAGATGGTTGCCTAAAAGGGAAAACTCACTGGCTTCCTTGATAAAACCTTACAAGCCGCATAACACCGAGGTCTGCAATGGGGAAGGGGGCCAGGAGGGCAGGGCTCAATGTTAAAGTCAACCATGAGCTAGAGAGGAAGGAAGTGTGTCCAAGTGTCCAAAGCAGGTCTAAAGTGGTGGCAGCAATAAATGATCCTGAATTGGAAAGGGGGGATGAAGAACAGAGAAACACAAGTAGTACTCCTCCCTCAAATTTTCCTTTTACTGCTATCTTGAAGGACTTAGGGATTAATAAAGCTGACAGGTTTCCTTAGGGGAATGAACAAAGTGGGAACAGTGACTCAGTATATCACCTGGATCTGACTGGTAGTTACAAAGGCATCCTTGCAATATCACAATGTCCTGGGCTCTGAGAGAGTGGCAAGAAAAAAGAATGGCTGCGAACACGGAGAGGGGAGCGTGCCAAATGGAAGAGAGACGGGAAGTAAGTGCCCGCTCCCTCGTCTCCAGGCAGCCCAGGAAATGTGTGAAGGAGGTATATGTGCAAAGGGTTTTAACTCCAAACTTTTAAAACACAGGAGTCTGAATCCACCAGAGCTATTCTGACGTAAGCTACCTCAATACTTTCCTCACTCAGGGAGGAAACAAAAAAACGTCAGAAGTTCCTGCGGACTACACAAAAAACAACCGTCTTTCCAGTAAGAAAATTTAATTCTTCCTTTCATTCCAAAACAGAGAAATGGTGTTTATTTACATAGCTGAGAAGGAAACAACCCCTCTGATAAAAATAGCAACGACTCTCTTAAGGCTTGATGAAAGTGGATAAAAACATACAATTTAGTAAAACTGTATTTAATAGAGCCCTGTGAGGGCTGGAATACATTTTTTTTTCAATTTCTCTTACAAAGCCTTCAGGAAAAGATGCCAAAGGGAAAAAGCTGCCCTCGAGCCACACTGATCAGAGGATCATTTCCAAAGAGTAATCCAGGTGACACAAGAGATGCTCAGAGGAAAAAGGGTCCTGGGGTCTAATTAAGTTTAACAAATGCTGCATGCTCACGTGTGTGCTCTCCCCCGCCGCCCTTCTTCCTTTCCAACACACACACACACCCCACAACGCACTTCGTAAAGATACTAAAGGCTCCGACATCTCATAATTTAAAAAATCAGGTTAGATTAGTTTAACACAGCTACCCCTAATTTGTTGGGTATGGCCACCTCCCTTTTACACTCTCTCAATAAGAGCTCAGCACACTGGCAAACAGTGGACTAGGACAGTAGCATGGCACAATTCCTTCCTCCTCCCAATTCACTACATGAATACTGCTGGGAGACAAAGGAAATGCCCACTTTTGGTAAACACAATATATACCTCTCCTATTCCTCATCATCTTATGTGGGGATAAGAATGGGTGGCAAGCATCGAAAATTCTAAGAGCCACAGGTTTTTTTCTTAGTCACTTTGACTGGGCTTCCTGGTGGTGCAGTGCTTGAGAACCCACCTGCCAATGCAGGGGACACGGGTTCGAGCCCTGGTCCGGGAAGATCCCACATGCCGTGGTACAACTAAGCCCGTGCACCACAACTAGTGAGCCTGCGCTCTAGAGCCCGTGAGCCACAACTACTGAAGCCCACAGTCCACAACTACTAAGGCCTGTGCACCTAGAGCCCCGTGCTCCACAACAAGAGAAGCCACCGCAATGAGAAGCCCGTGCATCACAATGAAGAGTAGCCCCCGCTCGCCACAACTAGAGAAAAGCCTGCACACAGCAACGAAGACCCAGCGCAGCCAAAAATAAATAAATAAATAATCATTTTGACTTTTATTCCTTAACGGTTTAATAGACAAAAGGTCACAAGTTCAAGGGTGAGGTAAGAAAAAACAATGAGCCTTCCTTCCAGGAGAAAAGGATGGTGGTTTCCTACATCCAAGCTCTCAGATGAAACCATGAGGTAAGCCAATCTGAGAGGTGAAATCCTCTTTTAAGTCTCCAACACTTCTGGGAAAGGAAAGTTCTTTGAAATACCAACCTGGCTTAATCACTTCCTACCCTTCTCATCATCATCTCTTTCCTCCTACACCTACCAAGAAGCATCACATGCAAACAAATAAAAAACGTAGACCTTCCTACTACCAATGGAAGATACAATCTAGGAAGCAGCAGCTAGACTCTAGGGCAGATCAACCTCAGTACTAGTGACATTTGGGGCCAGATTAATTCCATGGTGCGGGGGTGGTGGTGGTGGTGGTGGCTGTCCTGTACAATGTAGGATGTCAGGCAGCATCCCTGGCGTTTCCCTGCTAGTTGCCAGCAGCAACCCCCTCCCCTGCCCTAACTGTGATAACCAAAAATGTCTCAAGATTGCCAAATGTCAGGGGTGGGGATTGGGGGCACAGGGCAACAAAACTGCCCCCTCCACTTGAGAGCCACTGCTCTAGGGGTGTGAGCCCCTAAACTCGCTTCCTTAGGAAATTATACTAAAAAATCACCGCCATCTTAGGCCTGGCCTTTCTTTCTCTTCAGGCTTCTTTTCCTTTAACCCCTGTGACAGTATGTGATTTCTTCAAATACAGCCTGACCGCACCATGGTCAAGTAGTTCATAGAGTACACAGATATCTAAATTCTGGGGTAAATCCTGCTTGCCCTTCAATGCCTATCCAGGAAAACTTGATATAAGGAGTTCTTTACTAGAGATCCATGGGCTTGGGGGTGTGGATGAGGGTGATAAATATCATGAAGTCATACACAAAAGTTAGTGTGTATACAGTCCTCCAGAAAGAAGATCCAGAGCTTTCATTAGATCTCAAAGGTGTCTCAAATGTAATAAAATAGCAAAGCATGTCTTTGACCAAATAGGCGGCCAGGGTGGATGGAGCCTAGGTATACGTGTTTTGCTTTGCTTTAATTTAAAGTTCTCCAGGTAATTTTTATGTATGTCTCTGCTTTAAAATCACTGCTATGGCAAAATGATGTGGTCCATGTAGTACCACCATCCTAAGGAAATTGCACTGATACCGTCATGACAGACTCCATCCCAATATGTGATATTTCAGAACTACCAAATACCATGAGAATCTAATGCCTGTTCCTTCTCTTATAAAGCCTTCAGAAGAAGATGCCGAAGGGAAAATGGTGCTCTCAAGCTACACTGATCAGAGGATAATTTCCAAAGAGTATTCCAGGTAACACAAGAGATGTTCAGAGAAAAAAGGGTTCTGAGGTCTAATTGAGTTTGACAAATGTGGTGCACTGCATGAGTGTTCCCCCCACTCCACTCCCAGAGGTTACGATATACTTCGTTAAGATACTAAAGGCTCTGTAACATCTCATAATTTAAAAATCAGGCTAGGTTAGTTTAACCTAGCTTTCCCAAGTTTGTTGGATATGGCCACACCCCTTTCACACTCTCTTAATAAGAGCTCAGCACATACTGGCAAACACAGGACTAGGGCAATAGCATGGCATGATTCCTTCCTCCTCCCAATTCACCGGACAAATACTTTGGGGGTGGGGTGGGGTGGGCGGTGGGCAGGGAGGGCCAAGGAAATGCCCACTTTGGTAAACACAATATATTCCTCTCCTATTTCCCATCATCTTTCCCAGTCTGCTATATGGGGTTAGTCTGTGTAAAAGCACAGCAGGCTCTAAGCAGTGATATATCTTTGCCAGTAGGTGCCACCAACTAACACAGAATATATTTCACTTGGAAAATTCCCTAGTTTAAGAGTTATGTAAGAGGAATCAATTTCCTACTTTAAAAATCCCACAAATTCTGCATTTTGGCTTTCATGATGAGAAATGCTTATACAATGTAAGGTTTTCATATCAAAAACATCTTTACTCCTGAGAGGAAGCAAAAACAAAAACAAAAACAAAAACCTTACAAAGGATCTAGAAAACATGCGGGCACTTTGCCCTTTTCTCTTGTGTTTTTAAATGTTTGGATTTAAGAAATTAAGGATAGGGCTTCCCTGGTGGCACAGTGGTTGAGAGTCCGCCTGCCGATGCAGGGGACGTGGGAGAGGCCACAACAGTGAGAGGCCCACGTACCGCAAAAAAAAAAAAAAAAAAAAAAGAAATTAAGGTTAACAGATACATTGTGCAAAATGTTATTAGATAACTTTAGTCTCTGTACTATGCTAGTTTCACACACTGTCTTTTTCTTAACATTTAAAAAAATTTATTTTATTGAAGTGTAGTTGATTTACAATGTTGTGTTTTAATTTCTGCTGTACAGCAAAGTGATTCAGTTATATATATATATATGCATTCTTTTTCATATTCTTTTCCATTATGATTTATCACAGGATATTGAATAGAGTTCCCTGTGCTATACAGTAGACACACATTGTCTTTTAATCTTCAGAAAAAATATGTAAGTAGACATTCCAATTTTACAGAAGAAACTGAGGAGCAGAGAAATAAGTAACTGGATCAGATCTAGGTCTGTTCTACTCAGAAATCAATGTACTTTCTATACAGAAAAATACAGCTCAGGTGTTTTCCAACTGCTGGTTGTAGCCTATGAAATCAATTTAATGGGCTGTAACCAGCACTTTAAAAATAAAAAGCGAAATTGAATCCAGGCATTCCCCTGCCCACAAGGGTAAGCATAACAAAAAACACACAGAAAGGCTAAAAGCAATAAGCAAAACATAACAGGAAAATTCAAATTAAAAGGAAAGCAAAAGTCATTATTGCAAGGAGAGCAATATTCAAGTCAAACCACTGAATAACATAAAGAGCTTTAAAACTCTCTAAAAAGCAAAAATCTATAAAGAGGATAATGTGTGCTTTTATATACTGAATAAAATTCCACAAAGTACAAAAAAGTTAGAAATATTTTTTAAGCACCTTTTCATCTTCGACAGATCAAGCAGACCAACCAACAAACAACACTTGATTTTCCATGGAACGTTAAAAACAACAACAAAAAAAAACTGATAGAGAATCCTAGGCCACAGAAGAAATCTCAAATACAGTTAGAAAGCAGGAAGAGATTATACATTTGAGAGCAGGCCAAGCAGAAAAGTCTAGATTTAGTTTACCAATTATTACTTGCATAAATTCCGAAGGTAAACACACAGAACAATGACTGGCACAGGCAAACCAAACACCTTTGAATTGTTATTGTTAATGCCAGCTTGGCCCCCAATCTAGCCTACAATTCTTCCCCCTTAAACCCAAATCTTACCAACACGTTGTTGGGAAATGAGATCAATGGAAAGCCAGAAGCATTCATTTGGAAGAAGAAGAGACAAGCTTGTCCAAAAAAGCAGCCCCTATCTCTCATACCACTCTTGCAACTCAAGGAAGAAAGCCATGAATAAATACATCTATACATACATGACTTTTTAATACAATGACTCCGGCCACCAGTAAGCACAACTTAATCAGAAACCTTCTCCTCCTCCACACATACACTAAAATGTAGAAACAAACTAGCTGTTTTCTTTCTACAATATAATGAAACTAAAAAGTAATAAAAAATTTTAAATCCATTGGGAGTTTGACTGAAATCACTGCAACATGCTATTTCCAATGTAGTAAATTTCCTTCCAACTTACCTAACCTGTAGTTCCACTCAAATTTTTAACAAGTATTTGGCTGCTATTAACATTACATGACAAGATAATACTAAGGTATCTGGAAGAATAAATATAGGAGAGTTTTTCTTCCTTTCCTCACCACGAATTTTTTTTTTTTTTTTGCGGTACGCGGGCCTCTCACTGCTGGGGCCTCTCCCATTGTGGAGCACAGGCTCCGGACACGCAGGCTCAGTGGCCATGGCTCACAGGCCCAGCCGCTCTGCGGCATGTGGGATCTTCCCGGACCGGGGCACGAACCCGTGTCCCTTGCATCAGCAGGTGGACTCTCAACCACTGCGCCACCAGGAAAGCCCCACCAATTATTTTTTAAAAGAGGGGAATGCCTATGTTATTATATATTAAAATTTTTCTTAAAAGCTATAATAATTAGTGTGGTACTAACAAAGCAAGACCAATGAAACAGAACAGTAAGTCGAGAAACATTCTTTTACACTTACAATTTGTGTATGATGAAGTTAGAACTTCAAATAGGGGAGAAAGGAATCATTTAAGAAAGAGTATTAAAAATAAAAGTTAGGGCTTCCCTGGTGGCGCAGTGGTTGAGAGTCCGCCTGCCGATGCAGGGGACACGGGTTTGTGCCCCAGTCCAGGAAGATCCCACATGCCACAGAGCGGCTGGGCCCGTGAGCCATGGCCGCTGAGCCTGCGCGTCGGAGGCTGTGCTCCACAACGGGAGAGGCTACAACAGTGACAGGCCCGCGTACCGCAAAAAAAAATTAAAAAATAAAAATAAAAGTTAAATGCTACCTCATGTCACATACCAATATATACTATGGATAAAAAGAACCAAGTGTCAAAAACTCTAAAACCATAAAATGACTAAAAGCAGCTACCAAACAGAAATAAAATTTAGATTTGACTAAAAAATTTTTTTAGCTTAGGAATGTTCATAATCAAATTTTAAAGACAAATACATTGGGGGAAATATTTTGACATATGGTAAATAACTTACCATATGAAGATCTCTTATAAATTAGTTAGGAAGCCAAAATTAATACTTTAATAGTCAAATAAGCAAAGAGTAACTACCAATACTGCAAAACAAGAAATTTAAATGGCTGTCAAAAATGAACATGTACATAACAAAGAAGGATGTAATTTTTCACCTATCAAATTAGTAACTTTAATTTTTATATACTTTATAGGAACTGGGCTCTTTGGTAGGATTATAAATTGTTACCTTTCAGAAAATATTTATCAACATATAACTTCAAAAATTACTACATAACACTGGATATAATTTAACTTACAGCAACTTATCCTAAGGAATTGTAGACCTACACAAAATTGTAGCTACAACAATTTATAACACAGAAAAACAGAAAACAATGTAAATGTCTAACAAGAGGGTTTGGACATCATTTAAATATATGATACAACAGGAGAAAATTTAAGTTCTTTTAAAAAACTTTTCTATTGAAGCATAATACATATACATTACATACATAAATACATATATACACACACACATATATTACACACACATAGATACATATACTCGTGTATATAAGGTCTAGATGTAAATTTTATTTCTTACTGTAAAAACACTGAAAACCCCTGGTTAAGGTATTAGAGTACAACGAATCCCATACTGCAAAACTTACCACCTTTTCAGTTTTCTTTCAGTTCTCCTAATTATATCAAACGATATTTTCATATCTCTCTAATACCTTCAATTGTCTGTTCTTAACAAAAAGAGCTGGTCTCCTATTCAGTTTACTGTAACATACAGTATCTGGCTAGAATTTCATTATAGGTTTTGTTTTTAACGGTATTTATTTTTACAGTAACCTATCTCAGTAAGTTGCCATTATTTCATGGCAACTTACAGTGATGCATAAGTTGCAGTGATGCATAGTTCCCTCTTCTGATTTTTCAAAGAAAGCAGATTTTAAAAATATGTGAAGTAGAAAAAAAGAACAAACGCTATGCATATATCAAAAACTGTGAAGGCTGCAGTCACCTGTCTAAAACTGGTGAAATACTATCTAAAAAGAATAGTGACATGAAAAATGGTCTAAACTACATTAGATGGAAAAAAAAGCAAGTCAAAATATGTCTGTATTACCCCATCTTTACAAATAAAATTTTATCTATTTATTTAGAAAAGCAACTAGATAAAGTGTGTTAAAATGCTAACAATACTATCTCTGTAATTTTTATTTTCTTTTTCCTTATATAGCCCATCTACATTTTCCTTAAAGACACATCTCTTTTTAATAACAACGAACAGTGATTTTTTCAAAATGAAACTTAAAAAAGTAAAGGATCTACATCAAGACCCCAGATATATATGCTCTAGTTTAAAGAAAGAGAAACTAGTCACTGAAACTTCCAGCAGAGTCAGATGCTGCCGCATGTCATCTGACCTCTCTATGCCTGTTTCCTGATCCATAAAACTGCAGTGAAAACAGAGCCTCCCTGACAGAAAATTTAAAAAGATAATCCTGGCACTTAATATGGGCTCCTTTAGTCAAATTTAACCTCCACAGGACAGAGGTGTTTGACTGTTTTATTCATTCTGTATTCTTTTTTAAAATTATTATTAATTAATTTATTTATTTATGGCTGTGTTGGGTCTTCGTTTCTGTGCGAGGGCTTTCTCTAGTTGTGGCAAGCGGGGGCCACTCTTCATCGCGGTGCGAGGGCCTCTCACTATCGCGGCCTCTCTTGTTGCGGAGCACAGGCTCCAGACGCGCAGGCTCAGTAGTTGTGGCTCACGGGCCCAGCTGCTCCACAGCATGTGGGATCTTCCCAGACCAGGGCTCGAACCCGTGTCCCCTTCATTGGCAGGCAGATTCTCAACCACGGCGCCACCAGGGAAGCCCTCATTCTCTATTCTTAGCATTTAGAATAATTCCTGACACACTACTTAAGTACAGAAGTATAATAAATACCTACTAATAATATTATCTATAGTTATTACAATCTTCCTGGTAATTGTAAAGGCCAAAACTGTAATTTTGTTTCTGCTTACTCCTTTTCCATATTTTCCAAACTGTCTACAATGAGCAAGGATTCAAAATGTAGGGGAAGAAAAACATGCGACACCATTTCTGGTCCTCACAGAAAGCAGCAAGAAATAAAATCTATTTTCAGAAAGGCAGTCACCCTTATCACAGCCAAAGTATTCATTTACCTAGGTAAAAGAAGAACATCTCATTAATTATTTGACTGTCTAAAAAGGTCCAAAAGAAGCACAGACACAAGTCTGCTGGGGTCTCCCTAAGAAAGCAGACAAGGAGTGGCAGCATGTGCACTTAAATGTTTCCTAGGGCTTAACACTTTGGAGAGAACTTTAAAGTAAAACTTGTAAAATGTTTCATATGCACTAGAGGAAGCCAGAAAAAGAAGGTGCTTTAGAAGTGGTAACAGAATAATGGCCAAAAGATCCTGAGTTGTGAAGAATGGCGGAAGGCGTCAGTCTGCTGAAGTGTAAAGAGCAGGCCTTCAGAGCCAGGAGTCCCCAGTGCAAATCCCAGGCTCTGCCAATTACAAACTGTGACTTCCGGTAAGTCACTTGACTTCTCTCTCAGATTCGGTTTCCTCTTTTATAGGACAGGGATAATATTGCCTATGTTGCAGGAATAGAAATAACATGTGCAAAGTACCTACAACATAACATTGCTCAGAGGGGAAAAAATAATACACCAGAAAAACATTTTTACTCTTTTGCTTCTACTATAAATCATTTTAAAAGAAATATGAAAGCATCTATCAGTGATGTCAGGCAAAGCTAGAGAAATACCATCCCACATCACAATCATTTCTCATATTACTGTGTTCAAGGGTAACTTAACAGACTCAGCAAAGATTTCAAACATGAAATCTACCCAAGAAATTGTAAAACAATGAATTATATTGAATATTTATAATAACAGTAGCTACCACTTATTGAATACACTTTAGAGATTATATCATTTAATGAAAACTGGGGAAAGGAAACCAAAACCACCAAAAACTTAAAAGAGTAAGAGATGATGAATTTAACACAATACCAATCAAAACTCCAGCAGGCTTTACCACCACCCCACCCCACCCCACCCCCCAGCAAAATGAGCTGATTTTAAAATTCATATGGAAATATACAGAGTGAAGGCAATCTGGAAGAACTAAGTAAGAGAATTTACACTATGAAATATCAAGATCTAAAATACAGCTATTGTAACAAAGAGAGTGTTATATAGGAATAAAAGTAGACAAATTGATCAACAGAACAAAACAGCATCCAAACTCAGATTCACACATATGAGTTCACTTGACTGAACACTAAAGCAACACTTCAGTGCAGTGGAGAAAAAATGCTCTTTTCAATAAAAGACCGTATCAACCGGATATCCTTATATTTTGAGCCCCACTCTCTCACCAAGGGGGAAAAAAATCTATTCTAGATAGACTGCAGATCTAAATGTAAAAGGTAAGCTTTTAGAAGAAACCACAGAACATCTTCATGACCTTGGAATAGCTAAAGCTTTCTTAAACAGGACAAAGCAACTGCTAACCAGAAAGAAAAATCTGATAAATTGGATTATAATGAGGAATTTCTCTTCACTGTAAGCACAATTAAGAGACTGAAAAGAAGATTAAAATGTTCTAAAACTGATTTATACTGATGGTACAACACTGAACTGCATACTTGAAATGGATGAATTTTATGATATGCAAAATATATCTCAATTTTTTTAAGGAATTAAATTTAAAAGAAAAAAGGCAACCCACAAAGTGAGAGCTTGATTATATATCCAGAACATTACAAAACAAACAAACCCTCACTTCAAATCAATAAGGAAAGCAAACACATACACCCCCCACCCCCTAAAAAAAGGTGAAACACTTATATGAGCACTTCACAAAAGAAAATATCCAAATTAAGTTAAAAAATGAAAATTCAACCAAAGTGCTGTCATCTGGAGACAACCATTTGCATTTTGGAACACAGGTTGAAAACTGTAGATATATAAAAGAAAACTGTTTGAAGCATGCTCTCCAGTAGAGGTGCTTTTCACATGTGTCATAGATATCCTTCCATGTCACTGTAGACCTTTATTTTCATTTTTAATGCCAACAGTTTACATCATCCCATAATTTATTTACTCAATACAGGTAAGTAATGAACATTTAAACTTTTTACTGTCACATGCAACACTGCAATTAACCTTCATGCCTACTTTGAATAACTGACCCTTTCGATCAAATTCCTAGGATTGCTGAATCCATGAGAATATGTATTTAATAAATGGATGTCTGAACAGAATTTAATTTCCTTTGTTTAATCATTTCTTTTCATCAGAATAGACTTCATATTACAAGTTTTTAAATCTAATGGTCAATTCTCATTGCTCACATTTCTGGACCTATCAACAAGATTAAGCATTCCCTCCTTCGTGATATACTTCAATCACTTGGCTTCCAGGACTCTGCATTCACTTAGTTCATTCACCTACCACAAGAAACGTTAAAGATTTTCAGACAGAAGAAAAATGAAACCAGAAGAAAACTTGATTCTAATGAAGGGATGCAGAGGTAAATGAAGAGAAAAATGGTAAAAATGACAGTATTTATAAAATAATTTTTTTCCTTTTTTAATTTCTTTAAAATATGATTGACTACCTGAGAAGTTCAAAATGTTGCTGAATGATATTAAACAAACCACAAATAAATGGAAAGGCATCTTTTAGCCATGAATTTCAAGACTTAATATTGTTAAGATGTCAATACTACCCAAAGCAATCTACAGATTCAGTGCAATCCCTATCAAAATTCCAACAGAGTGTTTTGCAGATATAGGAAAGCCCATTGTAAAATTCATACAGAATCTCAAGGGACCCCGAATAGCCAAAGTAATCTTGAAAAACAACATTGGCGGCCTCACATTTTCTGATTTCAAAACTTATTACAAAGCTATAGTACTCGAAACAGCATGGTACTGGCATAAAGACAGACATACAGACCAATTACAGTAGAGAGCCCAGAAATAAATCCTCACATACAAGGTCAAATGATTTTTGACAAAGGTACCAAGATCATTCTATGGGGAAAGAACAGTCTTCTCAACAAACACCATTGGAAAAACTGGATATACACATGCCAAAGAATAAAGTTGGGCCCTTACCTGGTAACATATATAAAAATTAACTCAAAATGGGTCAAAGATCCAAATGTAAGAGCTAAAACTACAAACCTCTTAGAAGAAAAGATAAAGGAAAAGCTTCATGACATTGGATTTGGCAATGATTTCTTGCACATGATACCAAAAGCACAGGCAACAAACGTAAACATATATAAATCAGACTATATCAAAATTTAAAACCGCTGTGCATCAAAGAGTACAATCAACAGAGTGAAAAGGCAACCTACGAAATGGGAAAAAATATTTGCAAGTCATATATCTGATAAGGGATTAAGATCCAGAATATATAAAGAACTCCTACAACTAAACAGCAAAAACAAACAAACAAACTGATTCAAAATGGGCAAAAGACCTGAACAGACACTTCTCCAAGAAGATATATTAATGGCCAAAAAGCTTATGAAAAGATACTCAACATCACTAATGATTAAGGAAATGCCAATCAAAACCACTATGAGATATCACCTCACACCTATCAGAATGACTACTATCAAAAAATCAGAAAATAACAAGTGTTGACAAGGATGTGGAGAAACTGGAAGCCTTGTACATTGCTGATAGGAATGTAAAATGGTATAGCTGCTATGGAAAACTGAATGGTGGTTCCTCAAAAAATTAAAAATAGAATTACCACATGATCCGGCAAGACCACTTCTGGGTCTATATCCAAAAGAATTAGAAGAAGGGTCTCAAAGAAATACTTATATACTTATATTCATATAGCAGCACTCTTCACAATAGCCAAAAGGTGGAAACAACCCAAATGTCCATTGAAGAATGAAATGCTAAACAAAATAAGGTATAAATATGCAATAGAATATTATTCAGCCTTAAGAAGAAAGGAAATTCTCATACATGCTATAACATGGATGAATCTTAAGGACATTATGCTAAGTGAAATAAGTCAGTTATAAAAAGACAAATACTGTATGATTCCACTTATGTGCAGTATCTAGAGCAGTCAGATTCATAGAAACAGAAAGTAGAATGGCTGTTCCTGCTTTGCCAGGGGAAATGAGAAGTGGTTATTTAATGAATAGGAAAAAGTTCTCAAGATTGGTTGCAATGCATAACATTGTATAACATTACTGAACTATATACTTAAAAACAGTTTAAAATGGTAAAATGTATGCTGTGTGTATTTTACCACAATTTTTAAAAAACCTTTTTAATTGTTGACTGAAAATGACTTTACCAATATTTTCTTTCAGTTTTATTGAGATATAACTGACATATAGCAATGGGTAAGTTTAAGTGTATAGCATAATGATTTGACTTATATACTTCATGAAATGATTACCACAATAAGTTTAGTGAAAATCCATCATCTCATACAAAATAAAGGAAAAAAGAAAAAATATTTTTTCCTTGTGACGAGAACTCTTAGGATTTACTCTCTTAACAACTTTCATATATAACATACAGCAGTGTTAATTATATTAATCATGTTATAATTACATTCCTAGTGCTTATTTATCTTATAACTGGCAGTTTGTACCTTTTGACCACTGGCAGTTTGTACCTTTTGACCACATTCTCCCTCTCCATACCCCTGCCTCTGGTAACCACCAATCTGATCATGTTTTCTGTAAGTTTGCTTGTTTTTAAGTATAACTGACCTACAACACTAAAAATAAATAAATAAACGGCTTCTGAAGTTATGCATTTATACACATACATATGACTCAGTAGTTAAAGGAAAAATAATAACAACATATCATGGAGTTTATAGCCTTTGTAGAAATAAAATGTAAGACAACAATAGCACCAAGGAGGGGAGGAAGGAAGCGGAAGTATTGAATATACAGATGTAAGTTCTTTCTTCCACATATGTGAAGCAGTATCTTATCATTTCAAGACAGGCTGTGACAAGTTAAAGGCATGAATTGTAAGCCCCACAACAACCATGAGAAAAACAATTACGCAAAAGAGGTTTAACTAATAAGCCAATGGTAAAGAAGAAAATGGAGTCACTCAAAAACTAAATTAATCCAAAAGAAGGCAGAAAAAAAGTGTAAAAAGGGAATAAAGAGCAGGTGGGACAAATAGAAAACAAATAACAAGGGGGTAGATTTAACACCAAACATCTTAATAACTAGTTAAATGTAAGTGGTCAAAATACCCCAATTAAAAGACAGAGATTGTGGTATTGGAGATAATTATATGCTATCTACAAGAAACCCACTTTAAACACAAAGGAACACTGGCTAAACCTAAAAAGACAGAAAAAGATAAATAACATCCAATGACTAATCAAAGGACATCTAAAGTGGTTATGTTATTATTGGACAAAATAGATTTTAGAACAAGGAATGTAACCAGGGATGAAGGGACATATTTTCATAATGTTAAAGGGATCAATTTATTAAAACAATATAATAATCCTAAATGTATATGCCCTTGGCTAACAGTTTAAAAATACATGTAGGGGAGAAAACAGTAACATACTCAAAGGAGAAAAAGACAAATCCAAATTTTTATTTGGACACTTCAACACTCCTCTCTTAGTTATGCATACAACAAGTGGACAGAAAAGAGTAAAGATATGGAGGATGTGAATAACACCATCAGCTAACTTAACCTGACATTTATAGAACACTCTACCCAACAAGGGAACACATTCTTTCCAAGTACAGACCAAACATTCAACAAGATAAATGCTATTCTAGGCCATAAAACAGGTTTCAATAAATTTAAAAGGACTGAAATCATGCAAAATATGTACTGAGATGACAAAGAATTAATCCAAAATTAATCTAATAGAAAATCCCTAAATGTTTGGAAATTAAACAATGCATTACTAAACAACACATGGATCAAAAAAGAAATCACAAGGATAATTAGGAAATACTGTGAACTAAATGAAAATGAAAACTCAACATATTAAACATTGTGGGATATAACTAAAGTGGTGCTTAGAGAGACTGACAGCATTAAATGCATGTATTAGAAAAGAAAAAAATGGTCTTCAAAGCAATAATCTACGCTTCCATCATAAAAAAACTAGAAAATTAGTAAATTAAACCCAAAATAAGCAGCAGGAAGGAAATAATAAAGATGAGATCCAAAATTAGTACACTAGAAAATAGAAAAATAAGGAAAAAACTTAGTGACACCAAAAGTCAGGTCTTTGAAACAATCAACAAAATTGACAAACTTCTAGCTAGACTGGTAAGGAGAAACTTATATAAGATTCATTTCCAATCTCAGAAATAAAAGTGGGAACATGAATACAGATACTATAAACATTAAAGGAAAACAAGGGAATATTACAAATTTGTACTAATATATTCCACAACTCAGATGAGAGGGACAAAGTCCTTAAAGATACACAAATACTCACACAAGAAGAAATGGAAAACCTCAATAGCCCTATAGCTATTAAAGAAACTGGTTTCAGTGGTGAATTTTATTTAGTATTTACGGAAGAAATAGTAGCAATTCTATATAAACTCTTCCAAAAAGCAGATGAAAAGGGAACATCCCCAAATATATTCTGAGGTCAGATTACCTTGATAACAAACATCTACCAATGACCAGTCCCTTCTATCAGGAAACTTGCACAAGCCTCTTAGACAGCCTCACCCACCAGAGGGCAGACAGCAGAAGCAAGAAGAACTACAATCCTGCAGCCTGTGGAGGAAAAACCACATTCACAAAAAGACAGACCAGATGAAAAGGCAGAGGGATATGTACCAGAGGAAGGAACAAGATAAAACCCTAGAAGAAAAACTAAATGAAGTGGAGATAGGCAACCTTCCAGAAAAAGAACTCAGAATAATGATAGTGAAGATGATCCAGGACCTCAGAAAAAGAATGGAGGCAAATTGAGAAGATGCAAGAAATGTTTAACAAAGATCTAGAAGAATTAAAGAACACACAAACAAAGATGAACAATACAATAACTGATATGAGAAATACACTAGAAGGAATCAATAGCAGAATAACTGAGGCAGAAGAACGGATAAGTGACCTGGAAGACAGAATGGTGGAATTCACTGCTGTGGAACAGAATAAAGAAAAAAGAATGAAAAGAAGTGAAGACAGCCTAAGAGACCTCTGGGACAACATTAAACGCAACAACATTTGCATTATAGGTGTCCGAGAAGGAGAAGAGACAGAGGAAGGACCCGAGAAAACATTTGAAGAGATTATAGTTGAAAACTTCCCTAACATGGGAAAGGAAATAGCCACCCAAGTCCAGGAAGTGCAGAGTCCCATATAGAATAAACCCAAGGAGAAACACGCTGAGACACACAGTAATCAAACTGGCAAAAATTAAAGACAAAGAAAAATTATTGAAAGCAGCAAGGGATAAATGACAAAAAACATACAAGGGAACTCCCATAAGGTTAACAGCCGATTTCTCAGCAGAAACTCTACAAGCCAGAGGGGAGTGGCATGATATATTTAAAGTGATGAAAGGGAAGAACCTACAACCAAGATTACTCCACCTGGCAAGGATCTCATTCAGATTCGATGGAGAAATCAAAAGCTTTACAGACAGGCAAAAGCTAAGAGAATTCAGCATCACCCAACCAGCTCTACAACAAATGCTAAAGGAACTTCTCTAAGTGGGAAACACAAGAGAAGAAAAGGACCTACAAATACAAACCCAAAACAATTAAGAAAATGGGAATAGGAACATACATATCGATAATTACCTTAAATGTAAATGGATTAAATGCTCCAACCAAAAGACACAGGCTTGCTGAATGGATACAAAAACAAGACCCATATATATGCTGTCTACAAGAGACCCACTTCAGACCTAGGGACACATACAGACTGAAAGTGAGGGGATGGAAAAAGATATTCCATGCAAATGGAAATCAAAAGAAAGCTGGAGTAGCAATACTCATATCAGATAAAATAGACTTTAAAATAAAGAATGTTACAAGAGACAAAGAAGGACACTACATAATGATCAAGGGATCAATCCAAGAAGAAGATATAACAATTATAAATATACATGCACCCAACATAGGAGCACCTCAATACATAAGGCAACTACTAACAGCTGTAAAAGAGGAAATCGAGAGTAACACAATAATAGTGGGGGACTTTAACACCTCACTTACATCAATGGACAGATCATCCAAAATGAAAATAAATAAGGAAACACAAGCTTTAAATGACACAATAGACCAGATAGATTTAATTGATATTTATAGGACATTCGATCCAAAAACAGCAGATTACACTTTCTTCTCAAGTGCTCATGGAACATTCTCCAGGATAGATCACATCTTGGGTCACAAATCAAGCCTCAGTAAATTTAAGAAAACTGAAATCATATCGAGCATCTTTTCTGACCACAACGTTATGAGATTAGAAATGAATTACAGAGAAAAAAACGTAAAAAACACAAACACATGGAGGCTAAACAATACGTTACTAAATAACCAAGAGATCACTGAAGAAATCAAAGAGGAAATCAAAAAATACCTAGAGACAAATGACAATGAAAACACGATGATCCAAAACCTATGGGATGCGGCAAAAGCAGTTCTAAGAGGGAATTTTATAGCTATACAAGCCTACCTCAAGAAACAAGAAAAATCTCAAATAAACAATCTAACCTTACACCTAAAGGAACGAGAGAAAGAAGAACATACAAAACACAAAGTTAGCAGAAGGAAATAAATCATAAAGAGCAGAGCAGAAATAAATGAAATAGAAACAAAGAAAGCAATAGCAAAGATCAATAAAAATAAAGCTGGTTCTTTGAGAAGATAAACAAAATTGATACACCATTAGCCAGACTCATCAAGAAAAAGAAGGAGAGGGCTTAAATCAATAAAATTAGAAATGAAAAAGGAGAAGTTACAACAGACACCGCAGAAATACAAAGCATCCTAAGAGACTACTACAAGCAATTCTATGCCAATAAAATGGACAACCTGGAAGAAATGGACAAATTCTTAGAAAGGTATAACCTTCCAAGACTGAACCAGGAAGAAATAGAAAATATGAACAGACCAATCATAAATAATGAAATTGAAACTGTGATTAAAAATCTTCCAACAAACAAAAGTCCAGGACCAGATGGCTTCACAGGTGAATTCTATCAAACATTTAGAGAAGAGCTAACACCCATCCTTCTCCAACTCTTCCAAAAAAATGCAGAGGAAGGAACACTCCCAAACTCATTTTATGAGGCCACCATCACCCTGCTACCAAAACCAAAGATACTACAAAAAAAAGATTACAGACCAATATCACTGATGAATATTGATGCAAAAATCCTTCACAAAATACTAGCAAACAGAATCCAACAACACATTAAAGGGATCATACAGCATGATGAAGTGAGATTTATCCCAGGAATGCAAGGATTCTTCAATATACACAAATCAACCAATGTGATACACTATATTAACAAATCGAAGAAAAAAACCATATGATCATCTCAATAGGTGGAGAAAAAGCTTTTGACAAAATTCAACACCCATTTATGATAAAAACTCTCCAGAAAGTGGGCATAGAGGGAACCTACCTCAACACAATAAAGGCCATATACAACAAACCCACAGCAAACATCATTCTCAATGGTGAAAAACTGAAACCATTTCCTCTAAGATCAGGAACAAAACAAGGATGTCCACTCTCACCACTATTATTCAACATAGTTTTGGAAGTCCTAGCCACGGCAATCAGAGAAGAAAAGGAAATAAATGGACTACAAATTGGAAAAGAAGAAGTAAAACTGTCACTGTTTGCAGATGACATGATACTACTATACACAGAGAATCCTGAAGATGCCACCACTAGAGCTCATCAATGAATTTGGTAAAGTTGCAGAATACAAAATTATGCACAGAAATCTCTTGCATTCCTATACACTAATGATGACAAATCTGAAAGAGAAATTAAGGAAACACTCCCACTTACCACTGCAACAAAAAGAATAAAATAGCTAGGAATAAATCTACCTAGGAAGACAAAAGACCTGTATGCAGAAAACTATAAGACACTGATGAAAGAAATTAAAGATGATACAAACAGATGGAGAGATATACCAAGTTCTTGGATTGGAAGAATCAATATTGTGGAAATGACTGTACTACCCAAAGCAATCTACAGATTCAATGCAATCTCTATCAAATTACCAATGGCATTTTTTACAGAACTAGAATAAAAAATCTTAAAATTTGTATGGAGATACAAAAGACCCCGAATAGCCAAAGTGGTCTTGAGGGAAAAAAACGGAGCTGGAGGAATCAGACTCCCTGACTTCAGACTATACTATGAAGCTACAGTAATCAAGACAATATGGTACTGTCACAAAAACAGAAACATAGATCAATGGAACAGGATAGAAAGCCCAGAGATAAATCCACACACCTATGGTCAACTAATCTATGACAAAGGAGGCAAGGATATACAATGGAGAAAAGACAGTCTCTTCAATAAGTGGTGCTGGGAAAACTGGACAGCTACATGTTAAAGAATGGAGTTAGAATACTCCCTAACACCATGCACAAAAATAAACTCAAAATGGATTAGAGACCTAAATGTAAGACAAGATACTATAAAACTCTTAGAGGAAAACATAGGAAGAACACTCTTCGACATAAATCACAGCAAGATCTTTTTTGATCCACCTCCTAGAGTAATGGAAATAAAAACAAAAATTAACAAATGGGACCTAAGGAAATTTCAAAGCTTTTGCACAGCTAAGGAAACCATAAACAAGACAAAAAGACAACCCTCAGAATGGGAGAAAATATTTGCAAATGAATCAATGGACAAAGGATTAATCTCCAAAATATATAAACAGCTCATGCAGCTCAATATGAAAAAAACAAACAACCCAATCCAAAAATGGGCAGAAGACCTAAATAGACATTTCTCCAAAGAAGACATACAGATGGCCAAGAAGCACATGAAAAGCTGCTCAACACCACTAATTATTAGAGAAATGCAAATCAAAACTACAGTGAGGTATCACCTCACACCAGTTAGAATGGGCATCATCAGAAAATCTACAAACAACAAATGCTGGAGAGGGTGTGGAGAAAAGGGAACCCTCTTGCATTGTTGGTGGGAATGTAAATTGATACAGTCACCATGGAGAACAGTATGGAGGTTCCTTAAAAAAACTAAACATAGAATTACCATATGACCCACCAATCCCACTACTGGGCATATACCCAGGGAAAACCATAATTCAAAAAGACACACGCACCCCAATGATCATTGCAGCACTATTTACAATAGCCACGTCATGGAAGCAACCTAAATGCCCATCGACAGTCGAATGGATAAAGAAGGTGTGGTACATATATACAATGGAATATTACTCAGCCATAAAATGGAACGAAATGGGGTCATTTGTAGAGAGGTGGATGGATCTAGAGACTGTCATACAGAGTGAAGTAAGTCAGAAAGAGAAAAACAAATATCATATATTAATGCATATATGTGGAATCTAGAAAAATGGTACAGATGAACCGATTTGCAGCAGAAACTGAGACACAGATGTAGAGAACAAACGTATGGACACCAAGGGGGGAAAGCGGTGGGGGGTGGTGGTGGTGTGATGAATTGGGAGATTGGGATTGACATGTATACACTGATGTGTATAAAATGGATGACTAATAAGAACCTGTATAAGAAAATAAATAAAATTCAAAAAAAAATCTATCAATATCACACACACACAGAAGAAAGACCAGTACATGATTGTTGTAGATATTATACTACATTCATCTGAACTAGAAATTTAAATTGGTGAATTTTATTATATATAAACTACACATCAAAAAAGTTAACTTTTTAAAAAATTTAAGTGCTACACAAAAACAAAAACTTTCCCACAAAGCAAACTCAAGCCCTAAATGGCTTTATTGATAAATACTATCAAACATTTAAGGAAGAAATAACAGTAATCTTTCCCAAACTCTTTTTAGATATAGAGAGATTAATTCTTTTTTTTTTTTTTTTTTTTGTGGTAAGCAGGCCTCTCACTGTTGTGGCCTCTCCCATTGTGGAGCACAGGCTCCGGACGCACAGGCTCAGTGGCCATGGCTCACGGGCCCAGCCCCTCCGCGGCATGTGGGATCTTCCCGGACTGGGGCACGAACCTGTGTCCCCTGCATCGGCAGGCGGACTCTCAACCACTGTGCCACCAGGGAAGCCCAAGATTAATTCATTTTATTAGGCTAATCATAATGCTAAAACCTGAGAAAAGACATTATCAAAAAAGGAAGTATTGACCAATTACCTTCAGGTAAAAAGATTAAAATACCCTCAACCGAATATTAGCAAATCAAATATAAAATTATATAAAAATGATAATACATCATGATCAGTTGGGGCTTTCCCAGAATTAAAGATTAGCTGAACATTCAAGAAAATCAATGTAATACACCATATTAAGAGAATAAGAAAAGTTATATGATGATTTCAATAGATGCATTTAGGGCATATAACAAAATTCAAAATGCACTCATGATTAAAAACTCTCATGTAACTTCCTCAATGTGATAAAGGACATATATTTTTAAAACCTATAGCTAGTATCATACTTAATGGTCAAAAATGAAACACTTTCCACTGTACTCAAAAGCAAAAGTAGAATATCCATTGTCACACTTCTGTTCAATACAAATTTCACTAGTTATAGCCAGTGCAATAAGTCAAGAAAAAGAAATAAAAAGCATAAATATCAGAAAGCATCCAGATGGCATGACTCTCTAGACATAAAATCCAAAGAGTGTACAAAACAAAACAAGTAGAACTAATATGCAATGCTGGCAAAGTCACAGCATAAAAAAAATAAAAAGAACAAACGAAGCTACACAAAACTCAAGCCCTCAGCATAAGTAGAAGGAATAGAAAATAAGTAGAAAAAGAAATACTTAGATCCTAGGATGCCCATATGTTCCTACCATAAGCCTTCATGAAGAGCAAGGGTAGTCCAGGACAACTGTGCAAAAGAAAAAAAAAGAGGAAAACAAGCAGCAGACTGAAGACTGACATAAAATCCCATTAAGTGTGAAAATACTGAGAAAGAGTTTTGATAGGTCAGAGTTGATTACAAATTTGGGACTCAAAAGAGGATTCGAGATGCAAAGAAATAGTCTTCCAGGCACCACTCTTTAAGGAAAAAGAGTGTAAAAGGAAAGGCAAATGGAGGGAGCACTTCAACTTGATAAAGAACATCTACAAAAAACCCATAGTTGACATCATACCTAATGGTAAAAAACTTGAAGTTTTCATGCTAAGGAACAATGCAAGGATGTCCCCTCTCATCACTGTTTTTCAGCATTGTAGTGGGAGTTCTAGCTAATGCAATATGACACAACAAGGAAATAAAAAGAATACATATCGGGAAGGAAGAAAACTATCTTTGTTCACAGATGCCATCATCATCTATGTAGAAAAAACAAACAAAAAAATGACCCCCAAACTCGTGGAACTAGTAATCAATTGTAGCAAGGTTGCAGGATGCAAGGTTAATATAAAGTCAATCACATTTCATATATACCAGCAATGAACAAGTGGAATTTAAAATTAAGAATACATTACCATTTACATTAGGACCCCACCAAAATGAAGTATTTAGGTATAAAGTTAACAAAATATGTGTAAGATCTATACGAGGAAAACTATAAAACTCTAACGAAAGATATTAAAGAACGAAATAAAGGAGATATTCCATGTTCATAGATGGTAAGACTCATTATTGTCAAGATGTCAGTTCTTCCCACCTTGATCTAAATATTCAATGCAATCCCAATCAAAATTCCAGCAAGTTATTTTATGACTCTCAAACAAGCTAATTCTCAAGTTTATATGAAGAGATAAAAGATCTAGAATAGAGAACACAATGTTAAAGGAACAGAAGAAAGTCAAAGAACTGACACTTCCTAACTTCAGGAATTACTATAAAGTAACACTAATCAAGATAGTGTGTGGTACTGCTGAAAGAACAGACAAACAGATCAAGAAAACAGAAGAGAGAGCCCAGAAACAGACCCATATAATCAGCTGATCTTTGACAGAGAAGCAAAGGCAATACAATGGAGCAAAGATAATCTTGTCAACAAATGGTACTGGAATAACATAGGAGAAAATTTAGGTGACCTTGGGTATAGTGATGACTTTTTAGATACAACACCAAAGGCACAGTCCATGAAAGAAATAATTGATAAGCTGGACTTGATTAAAATTAAAAACTTCTGCTCTGTGAAAGACAATATCAAAAGAGAATGAAAAAAAAAAAAGAGAGAGAGAAGCCACAGACTTGAAGAAAATATTTTCAAAAGACAAATCTGATAAAGGACTGTTAGCCAAAATAATACAAAAAAAAAAAACCCTTAAAACTTAATAAGATGAACAATGCAAATTTTAAAATGGGCAAGACATGAACAGACACCTCACCAAAGAATATATACAAATGGCAGTAAGCATATGAAAAGATGTTCACATCATAGGTCATCATATATCAAATTAAAACAATGAGATACCACTACACACCTATCAGAATGGCCAAAATACAAAACATGGACAACACCAAATGCTGGTGAGGATATGGAGCCACAGGAATTCTCATTCACTACTAACGGGAATGCAAAATGGTACAGCTACTTTGGAAATTCAGCAGTTTCTTACAAAACTAAACATACTCTTATCCGATCCAGCAATCACGCTTTTTGGTATTTACCCAAATAAATTGAAAACTTATGTCCACACAAAAACCTGCTCAGTGATGTTTATAGCGGCTTTATTGATAATAGCCAAAATTTGGAAGCAACCAGGATGTCCTTCTGTAGGTGAATGGATAAACTGTAATATAGCC
Source organism: Hyperoodon ampullatus (assembly GCF_949752795.1). Lineage (NCBI taxonomy): Eukaryota > Metazoa > Chordata > Mammalia > Artiodactyla > Ziphiidae > Hyperoodon > Hyperoodon ampullatus. The sequence goes on from NC_136917.1 coordinate 16,092,203, forward strand.
AGACAATGAAATATTATTTGGCACTAAACAGAAAGGAGCTTTCAAGCCATAAAAAGACACGAAGGAAACTCAGATAAGTATTACTAAGTGAAAAAAGCCAATGTGAAATGGCTACATACTATATGATTCCCGTTATATGACATTCTGGAAAAGGTAAAACTATGGAGACAGTAAAAATAATAGTGGTTGCCAGGGGTCAGGAGGAGAGAGGGAAGAATAGGCAGGGCACAGAGGATTTTTAGGGCAGTGCAACTATTCTGTATGACACTGTAATGGCAGATTCACGTTATATATGTGTCAAAACCGATGATGATGTAGGTCCATGGATTGTAACAAATATACCACTCGGGTGCAGGATGTCAATAGTGGGGGAGGTTGCGCCTGTGTAAGGACAAGAGATATATGGGTACGCAACAGCCTGAGGTAGGGAAGATGCGTTAGTCAGGGGGAAGGTTCTAGAAAAGTGGCGGCAGCGGCTCAAGCGGCAGTGGCAGCAGCGCCGGGTCACGAGTGGAGGTGCTCCTAGCGGTGCTGTTTCCCGAGCTGCGGCAGTTCTCACTACAGCGCCAGGACGAGTCCGGTTCATGTTCGTCCGCAGAGATCTCTCTCATCTCGCTCGGCTGCGGCCAATCGGGCTGAAGCAACTGAGTCCGCGATGGAGAGAGAAAAGGAACAATTCCGTGAACTCTTTATTGTGGCTTGAGCTTTGAAACTACAGAAGAAAGTCTGAGGAACTACTACGAGCAATGGGGAAAACTTACAGACTGTGTGGTAATGAGCGATCCTGCAAGCAAAAGATCAAGAGGATTTGGTTTTGTAACTTTTTCATCCATGGCTGAGGTTGATGCCACCATGGCTGCAAGACCTCATTCAACTGATGGGAGAGTAGTTGAGCCAAAATGTGCTGTTGCAAGAGAGGACTCTGGAAAGCCAGGGGCTCATGTCACTGTGAAGAAGCTATCTGTAGGTGGAATTAAAGAAGATACTGAGGAACATCAACTTAGAGATTACTTTGAGGAATATGGAAAAATTGAGACCACTGAGATAATTACTGATAGGCAGTCTGGAAAGAAAAGAGGCTTTGGGTTTGTTACTTTTGATGACCGTGATCCTGTGGATAAGACTGTGTTGCAGAAATACCATACTATCAATGGTCATAATGCAGAAGTAAGAAAGGCTTTGTCTAGACAAGAAATGCAGGAAGTCCAAAGTTCTAGAAGTGGAAGAGTAGGCCACTTTGGTTTTGGAGATTCTCGTGGTGGTGGTGGTGGAAATTTTGGACCAGGACCAGGAAGTAACTTCAGAGGAGGATCTGATGGATATGGAAGCGGTCATGGATTTGGGGATGGCTATAATGGGTATTGAGGAGGGCCTGGAGGTGGCAATTTTGAAGGTAGCCCTGATTATGGGGGAGGAAGAGGAGGATATGGTGGTGGAGGACCTGGATATGGCAACCAGGGTGGGGGCTATGGAGGTGGTTATGACAACTACAGAGGAGGAAATTATGGAAGTGGAAATTATAACCAGCAACCTTCTAACTAAGAAGAGTTGAGACTCTGGTGGCAGCAGGAACATGAGGGACCATATGGTGGAGGAAACTATGGTCCAGGAGGCAGTGGAGGAAGTGGGGGTTATGGAGGGAGAAGCCAATATTGAGCTTCTTCCTATTTACCATGGGCTTCACTGTATAAATCGGAGAGGATGAGAGCCCAGAGGTAACAGAGCAGCTTCAGGTTACCGAAGTAACAATGTTAAGGAAACTCTTATCTCAGTCATGCATAAATATGCAGTGATATAGCAGAAGACACCAGAGCAGATGCAGAGAACCATTTTGTGAATGGACTGGATTATTTAATAACATTACCTTACTGTAGAGGAAGGACTGTTAAAAAAAAAAAAGCCTTTGAGACAGTTTCTTAGCTTTTTAATTGTTGTTTCTTTCTAGTGGTCTTTGTAAGAGTGTAGAAGCATTCCTTCTTTGATAATGTTAAATCTGTAAGTTTCAGGTGACATGTGAAACCTTTTTAAAGATTTTTCTCAATGTTTTGAAAAGCTACTAGCCAGGATCATGGTGTAATAAGACATAACATTTACACTTTAAAAAAATTTAAGTCCGTGTGTAAAAGCTGTTGTACATTTATGATTTAATAAAATAATTCTAAAGGAAAAAAAAAGAGAGAGATATATGGGAACTGGGAACTGTCTATACTTTCCACTCAGTTTCAGGATAAAACTGCTCTAAAAAATTAAGTTTATTAATTAAAAAAAAAAAAAGGAAAGGAAAAGCCAGTTGTCTTTTGGAAACCATACAATTAAGGGAAGAAGAAATGGCAGGGGAGAGATTTTAAGATCCTGCAAGATTAAAGAATTTTTTGAAACATTCAAAGGATGCAAAGCCCTTCCTCCTCAATCTCCTGCTCCCCACCCCAAAACAAGACATCCAGTAAAGAAACTATGTTCTTTGTGGGGGGACTTCCCTGGCAGTCCAGTGGTTAAGACTCCGTGCTTCCACTGAAGGGGACGCGGGTTCGATCCCTCGTCTGGGAAATAAGATCCCACATGCTGTGTGGCGCAGTCAAAAAACAAAAAAGGAAGAAAGAAACTATGTTTTTTTTTTTTTTTTTTTTGCGGTACGCGGACCTCTCACCGTTGTGGCCTCTCCTGCTGCGGAGCGCAGGTCAGCGGCCATGGCCCACAGGCCCAGCCGCTCCGCGGCACGTGGGATCCTCTCGGACCCGGGCACGAACCCGTGTGCCCTGCATCGGCAGGCGGACCCCCAACCACTGCGCCACCAGGGAAGCCCTGAAACTATGTTTTGTTACACTGACAGAAGATGTTCTTAAACTAGGACTCATAAAATTAACCTCAAACTGCCAGTCCTGCCCCCCAAAATGTAGTGACATAAGCAAATCTTCATCTACACACACAAGAAAATTCAGCTAATGAAATCCCCACACATAAAAGAAGAAAAGACAGGGAGGGGTGGAAGAAAATGAAAACTTCAAATCAGTCTTTCCTAACTGGGGTTCTACAAGATAATTAAGCCCTACGGAGAGTGATTTTGGTAATTGTTCACTTAATTTTCCTAAGGATAGTACATAGATACTATCATTCTAGTTATACATAAGAAAAGTAAATTTATTATATACTACGTATGCCTTAGTGCATTATGGCATACTGCGCTTATAGAATGTGCCTGAAAAGAGTACTCCAAACTGAACTCAATATGCTTAAACAAATATTTGATGTTATTTTTTAAATGCCTTGAATCAGAAAGTCAAAACTCAAGAAGGAAAACATACCAAAAGCAGAAAGAAATGAAACAAGATTTAACTCAGTAAAGAAATAAAAACAAGATTATAATAGAAATGAAAGTAAATTACAATGCTCCCAAAATGATAAATTCAAATGAAAAATATAATAATAGGCATTAAAGAAAAGCAGGAAAATAATCTAAGAGAATGAAAGTGAGATAAAGAAAGAAACAAAACAGGACAGAGAAGTAGCTGAAATGGAAGAAAAAGAGGAAACCTTTCAGGGACAGACCCCTCCCCAATATCCCCTGCTTTAGCCTCTATCTGAAGTACCTAGATACTAGTATCATTTCCTGAGCTGTCTTACACATGTTAAAACGCCCACCAAATGGAAAACATTACCTACTTGCTGACCATGAGCACACAGCCCCCACAGGCCTACTAGAGGCTAAGAACTGATAATGTTCACCCCTATGACACAGCCCTGTTACCTCACCATCAACCAAAGAACTATGCATGAGCTGACCACATACCCTGGGACTCCTCTCCCTCACCTTGCCTTTAAAAGGGTTTTCCTGAAACCCACTGGGGAGTTCAGGTGTTTTGACTACTAGCTGTCCTGGACTCCTTGCTTCGTGCCCTGCAATAAACGCTGCACTTTCTTTCACCATAACCTGGTGTCAACAGACTGGCTTTACTGCGTGCAGGTGGGTGGACCCAAGTTTGTTTCAGTAACACTATAATTCAAGAAAACTTCCCAGAAATAAAAGGAAATCTGAACTGCATGTTAACAGGGTCTCCAGATACTAGGGAAAATTGGCCCACAGGATTAAACTCCTAGAGATACCCTAGTAAAATTATTAGACTTTAAGATAAAGAAAAGATTTCTCAGTCTCCAGTCCAAAAAATTTTTTAATTAAAAGAAAACTTACAAGAGAAAGAGCATGAATTAGACTGGCATCAAATATCTTAAAAACAATGTACCAAGTAACATATCAATGGAACAGCATTTTCCAAACTGTAGAAAAGAAAGTGTAAGGTAAAGATTTTCTAACCAAAGACAACAGGAAAATAGTTTCAAACAGGTAACAGGTCAGGGAATTCTGTATCCTTGAGCAACCAAGAGATGACTCAGAACACTTTAGCAAAAAGATTAATGGTAAACATTTTAAAATAATTACAGTATGGATATAAGAATAAAACAAAGATGGAGATGATGAGAGTTGAAGAATATGTGATACATTCTGAAAAGTAGAAATAATGCAGCTTAAAAGAAGGGATCAGAAGAGGAAAGAACAAGTCCTGACTGTTGTATAGTGAACAGGTGGCAGTTAAAGAATTCCATTAAAAGGATAAACTTGTTAATAAAATATTAAATAAAATCCCAAGAATTACAAGCATTTTAAAAGTTGTAAGTAAAGGGTAATCAATAGAACAAAAATATACACCTAAGTTTAAATAGAAATTTCAAAAATAAAAGAGCAAAGAAAACAACACATCATGAAAAGAAACTAAAAGATATGCAAAGAGACATGGATTAAAAACACACTAACACACACTACTCCCAATACAAAGCAGATCAAGAGGACCAAAAAATAAAGTTCAGAAGAATAAACATAGTCAAGAAGGTACAGCAAATATTAGCGATATCAAACTTTACACCCTGTAAATAGAGACTAATCTGTTTTTCAGGCACACATGAAAAATTTATGAAGACTCATCATATAGTTGATCACAAAGAAATTAGTTCTACAAAAGAAAAAAAAATCAGATAATAATGGCCTCTGATCAAAAGATATAAAACTAGAAATAACTCCCCCCAGAAGAACTGTTTTCTTTCAAAATCAATGCTATGAAGCAATTTATGAAGCTTCTGGCCTACACATGCTTTGAAGATTTGGTAGAATTCCCCTGTGAAACCATGTTGGTCTGATGCATTTTTGTGGCTTGGTTCTTTGATAAGTTTCTCTATTCTTTTCTTCAAAATTAGTTCTTGGATAAGACAACTCAACATTATAAAGAGAACAGTTCACCCTAATTTATAATTTTAAAACACCCCAGTATCACATAAAAAGCTTCTTGTGGAGCCAGACAAGTTGGTACTCAAATTCATGTGGAAAAACTTATAAGAATACTCAGAAAACAACATGCAAAAAGAAAAGCTACAAGGTGCAATTAGCCCCACCAGACATTTAAACATACTATAAGTCTCTCTAGTTAAAAACAAGGTTCTTTTGTGGCATATGCATAGATAATTACTCTGATGTAGGGGTCAGCAAGCTTCTGTAAAGGATGAGAGGTGAATATTTCAAGCTTTGCAAGCCTCACAGTTTCTTTCACAACTACTTGACTCTTCTGTTGTAGCACAAAGGCAGCCATAGATGATAAGTAAATAAACGAGTGGGGCTGTGATCCAATATAACATTACTTACAAAAATAGGGCTGGGTTTGGCCAGAGGGCCATAGTTTGCCACATCCTGGCCTAATGGAATAGAATGTTCAGAAATAGACCCAGGTACATATGGAAATTTAGTACATGATAAAAGTGGCTTCTCAAATCACTAGGGAACTTCAATATTGTGTTGGTTTCTGCTGTACCACAGTGATTCAGTTATACATATGTAATACATTCTTTTTTATATTCTTTTCCATTATGGTTTAATCATAGGATATTGAATATAGTTCCTTGTGCTATACAGTAGGACCTTGTTGTTTATGCATTCTATATTAGTTTGCATTTGCTAAACTGCAAAACTTTTTAATAAGTGCTGGGACAACTGGTCAGCCATTTGGAAAAAGATAAAATTAGAACACTGGAAAAAATATTTACAACGTATGTCACAGGTAAAAGGACTTATATACCTAAATTTTTCTTTTAAATTGAGGGGGATAAAAATTACCAAAATCCCAAAAGGAAAATGAGGAAAGGACATGGACAGACTTTTTAAAAGATATAAAAACAACCCTTAAATAAGAAAAGATGGGCCTCCCTGGTGGCGCAGTGGTTGAGAGTCCGCCTGCCGATGCAGGGGATACGGGTTCGTGCCCCGGTCTGGGAGGATCCCATATGCCGCGGAGCGGCTGGGCCCGTGAGCCATGGCCGCTGAGCCTGCGCATCCGGAGCCTGTGCTCCGCAACGGGAGAGGCCACAACAGTGAGAGGCCCGCGTACCGCAAAAAAAAAATAAAATAAAATAAAAAAAAAAAAAAAATAAGAAAAGATGTTTAGACTTACTCATAATTAAAGAGATGCAAATTAAAGCTATACATTTCTCACCTAACACTGGCAAATATTCACAAGTATGACAAGACATTCTGTCAGTAAAAGAGTAAGGAAACAGGCACTCTCATATACTTCTGGTGGGAAGGCAAATGTGTACAACCCTTCTGGAGGAGAATTTGGCAATATCTAACAAAACTACACAAGTAGCTTGACGTTTTGATCCGGCATTACCTTTGATCCTGTATCAACCTTTTTTTTTGTTTGCTTGTTTTTGGTTTTTTGGGGGTTTCTTTTAATTTTATTTATTTATTTTTAGACAGCAGGTTATTACTAGTTATCTTTTTTATACATATTAGTGTATATATGTCAATCCCAATTTCCCAATTCATCCCTTTTGATCCAATAACACGTTTCTAGGAATTTTCCCTGAAGATACACTATAATTAAATACTATGAAAACACATATGCACAAGGTAAACATAGGCACTGGAGCCCTGTTTGTAATTTAAAAAAAAAAACAAAAACAAAACAACCTGCATGCTCATAGGTAAGATCCTAGCCAAATATACTATGGTGTATCAACACACAGTATGCAGCCTTATGCAAGAATAAGAAAGGCCTCTATGGGCTAATACAGAGTAATTTTCAGGGTACATTTTCAGGTGAAAAAAGCAAAGTGCAAAATAGTATCTACCTATATACTAACCTTTGTATAAGAAATAAACAGAAATAAGAAAATATACATGTGGGTACCTGTTCCTTAGTAAATAAAGAAACCCAGGAAGGATAAACCAGAAACTAAAAAAATTCGTTACCCAATGGAAACAGGATGGAAAGAACAGAGAAATGGGAACAGGACAGAAAGGATGACCTTTCTGTATTGTTTTTACTCTTAGAACCGCAATACATGCTTTATATACTCAAAAAAATAAAATCAACAACGATTGGGAGAGAGAGATGGAATATCAACAGAAACAAACGAACCTAAATACATTTCAATTGAATAACATAATCATACTTAATGGTGAGGAAAAAATTAACCCAAGTGACTCTGGAACTCAGCAGTTAGAATATATAGCCAAAACCAAAAGTTAATTGTAAAGAAATATTCAGTATGGTTAGTAAACTTATTTTTCAGTGATATAGGTAAGCAATTCTAAAACTACTGAATATGCATTCTAGAACTGAGCAAGTGAGTAAATATACTGTGGAAAACAGGAGTCATTGTTTCTCACTGTTAGAGAAGGGAGTTACAAATATGAAAAGGGCTATCTTAGAAAACTACAATGAAATCTCTAAGACTGGACTAGAACTATCACCGTGAACTCGCGGCTTTTTAATACACAGAAAAGAAGGGAGCTTTTTTCACACAGACAAAATTATACATATATTACCTAACACTGTTGGCTGAGAGAGCCTATAGAAGCAGTGACATACCAATAGCACTAAGCACACTTACCAACCAGATCTAAATACCATTCTTCACAAAAAGAAACCAAGGTTCCTTACAGAATTGACTAATTCCAGGGCTGACTATGGGTAAATACAAGATGAGCCTGGAAAATTTTTTTTTTGCCCCAGAAAGCAAGAAGTGCTTAAAGAATTATGAGGACAGATCAAAAGGATACAGGACCCAGCTTGAAAGGGCATGCAATGGCCAAGCTTTGAACAATCTGACCATCAAAATACATAATCATAATAACAGATTATAACCCACTGAAAAAAATAAGAAACCACAAGTCTATAAGTGAATAAACTTAAATTCTAATGAAAAGAGGACATTTATACAGTTTCAAAGTACCTCTCCACAAAATACTTAATTACAGAGAGAAAAAGGGTAACTTTAGAGTGAAGAAAGCTCCTGGATACCACCTTTCTCAAATAATCAAGATGACCACCATTAGTAACAAGAGAAATCAAAATCGTGTACTACCTAATAAGATGCAAAGATAAAGAACACAGCATCACTTCTGTGATATTCCTTTCAAAGATGTATAAACTAAATTTAATCATAAGGAAACAGACAAACCTACATTGACAGACATACTACAAAATAACTGATCTGTAATCTTCAAAAGTGCCAAGGTCACAGAAGTCCATGAAAGCTGGAAAAACTGTTCCAGATTGAAAGAAACTAAAGAAGTATGACAACTAAAGGCGGCTTATCATTCTGAACTGGATACCTTTGCTACAAAGGACATTATTGGACCTTTGATGAAGCTCAAGAGACTGAGGACTGGATGGCAGTAATGTATCCAATGTTAATTTACTGGTTTGATTCTCATATTATGATTACGTAGAACATCCTCCTTTGTAAGAAATATACACTAAAACACTAGAACATGACGGAGCATTCAGTCAGCTTTACTTTCACATAATTTGAGAAACAAAAAGTTCTTAGTACTGTACTTACAATTGAGCTCAAGACTGTCTCAAAATCAATAAAAATAAATCTTTCAATGGCTGGTTTGCAATAACTAATACCCAACACTTCAAACTGTGGGATCATAACCCCAGGAAAAAACTGTGCTGACATGTTTTGTGCCTTTTTCACCATCACTGTCGGATGATTTGAGTAAACATCTCAAACCAGTACTGACTGAGGACACTACAGGCTCAGTGTCTTCCCCAAGCCATTCACTACTAGTTGACAGTTAGGGATTCATCCAACCATCTCTTTCCTGTGAACTCTACCAGATCCCTCTGGGCGATGTTTCTTCTGGCTAAGTTTTTACTTTGAAATTAATTAGGTGATGGTTTCTTCTGGTTACCATTACTCTAATCCTTAATTTTTCATTTCCTGTTGTCTTATAGATGAAGGATTTAACATTTGCCTTTTACTCCGAATTTAAAAAGATGGAAGCATGCTATAATATAAGAGATTTTACAAGGACTTCAGTAAGCGACTCCTGGTTTTCTAAAGGGAGAATGCGGTAGAAAGAACCTTCCTTTACTGGGGTAAACAGTTTTCATATGCCGTCTATCTACAAAGGTTGGCAGCTGGTTCTTTGTACTACCGGGTCATAGCACAGTGCATGGCACACAGCAAGCAATCAGTAAAAATGTACGAAATGTGTTATGGGTGATTCTATACTTTCTGTATTTTCTGAATAACCTCATCTAAACTGAATAATCTCGATTTTGAATTCTAGTCAGAGCACCCAGGCAATTCAATAAGAAGGCACATGTTGGAAAATGTCTCTCAAGTCCTTAATTCTTGGCCAAGCATATCCAGTATTATTAGATCTTATTTTAGTAGGCCATGCCTTAGCTGACTCAACTTATACTCAAATTGCTCAGAGAGGAGAGCTGCCATTTGTGAAGAGGCCTGTGAATTTAGAGTATTCTACTGAATCACACAAATCAGCCTTGTTAAATTTTTTTAGAATAATAATGTTCAATCCCAGTGAGGGTACAATGATATGCAAACCCTCTGGAAAACAATTTGACAGGATATATACAGTACATCTCCTAGGAATATATCCTAGGTAACTGAAAATGACAGCAAAGAATTATGCAAAAAGATGGAGATGCGTTTTTAATAATTAAAAGTGAAGAGTTTAAGCACCCAGAAAAATGTTAAATTATGGGCTGTTCATGAAATATGGTAATTTCAAATTATGAGAAATTTTTAATGATAGGAAAACATTAACCCAATAATTCTGAATAAGTGTACAAAGCATGTAAAGTAAAATAAAGCATATAAAGTTATATATATAATCATATATATATATAATTCTCAACTATGTAAAGCATATGCAAAGATTAAAAACTCAAAGACAATATGCCAAAATACTAAGAATGGCACTCCCTAAATTGAGGATTATTTCTCATTTTTCTTTCCACTTTTATCCCAACATTCTACAATATGCATGTACTGTTTTTATAATCAGAAAAGATTTTTAAAGCAAAACAACCACAATACAATAAGCTATCCTTCAAAGAAAAATCAATTTTTACTCAAGGAACTCCCTTCAACTCACTTGAATACCTGGATTCAAAGAACTCAGAGAATTAAGTCGAAAGTAGTTCTGGCTATGACAGCAAATACCACTACCCCATATAATCCCAACGAAGCTTAGAGACAGGCATTCCTTCACACTCCAGTTTATTCTGTCTGTCCAGGAACTATTTTACAAACAGGTGAATTTGTCATTCAGTGAACAGTAAGACATGACTGACCCTTTTCTCATGGAACTTGGGATTCTGATGGGGGAAAAACACAACAGACAGGAGGAAAAAAAACAAACATGGAATGTAATTTCAGGCAGTGCTAAGTGTTCTGAAGAAAAAATAAAGTAGGGCAAAGGAACAGAGTGAAAAGCAGGAAGCTATTTTAGATTGGGTGGCCAGAGAAGGCCTCTAAAGAAGAGATATTTGATCATGTACGCTACTGGTGTAACAACATAAATAGCATTCCTATTGCGTAATTGTCCTAGAAAACCCTATTTACAACTTAAAATACAGATAATCGTCTCTATGAAAATAGTTTCTACTTTACGAGGCAATAAGGTGTATTGGAACCAGAGAGACTAGGCTTAAATCTTGGCTTTGCCACTTAGTAGGTGTGTGCCCTTAGGCAAGTCGCAAGCTTTCTTTCTCAGTTTCCTCATGTATAAAACAGACATAACAAAACCTAGTTCGTAAAATTTGTTCAGAGGATTAAAAAAGACAATATATGGGAAAGGGCTTAGTAATGTGTCTAGCGTTAAGTGTTAACTGTGAGTTCCCTACACACTTATGGTTCTTCCACAAAATGAGTACTATGTACTGAGTGACTCTTTATGAAGAATCATTACTGAAGCATTTCATTATTGCAAGTAGACACATATCATATTTTTATCTTCCCATACCATGGACTCCAAAGTCCAAATCACCTCTGACTAAATGGTTATTAGATATTGGTGATATAAATGATATTGGCTTGATAAGACTGGTATCATTTTTACTAATGTCACACTCACCTTTTCTTTCTTCATTTGGTCATGGACTACCTCTGTTCCCATTTGTATCCCTAACTCCAAAGATGGGCCTCTTTTCAGTCACAGTTGTAATGGTTAATTTTATGTTTCAGCTTGGCCACAACAAACTTGGCCAGTTGTGTGGTCAAGCTTTAGTCTACATGTTGCTGTGAAGGTATTTTGTAGATGTGATTAACATTTATAATCAGTAGACTTTGAGTAAAGCAGATTACCCTCCAAAATGCAGGTGGGGCCTCGTGTAGTAAGTTGAAGGCCTTAAGAGCAAAGATGCTGCCTCAAGACTGTAAAAGATAAATCTTGCCTGCATTTCTGCTTCTCTGCCACACAAATTTCAAATTTGCCAGTCCCCACAATCATGTGAGCCAATTCTCTAAATTATCCATCTATCCATCTATCTACCTACTACTGGTTCTGTCTCTCTGGAGAACCCTAATACACTGGTCAACCTTAGAGTTGGTCCCCCTGCTTCCTCTCTTCATTCTATTATCTATACAGCAGCCAGAGGTCCTATTAACACATTAGTCAGATAAATTACACCTCTCGTCAAAATTCTCTAATGACTTCCCATCTCATGCAGAATAAAAGCCCCAACCCTTGGGGTGCCCTACCCCCTGCCCCCACTTTCTCCATAGCACTTCTTACTACCTAAAATACCATGTGTTTTACTTATTTTCTTTCTTTTCCCACTAAAATTTAGGTTCTAAGACAGAGTGGCTTTTTGTCTATTTTGTGCACTCTTGTATTCTCAGCCCCTACAATAATCCCTGGTACACAGAAGGAGCATCATAAATATTTGTTGCTTGAAGAATAAGCAAATGAATAAACAAAGTGTGATTTTTTTTTAATGTATTCTTTGGGCTTTCCTATGTTTTCCAGTTTTGTACACTGGGCATTTATTTGTACTATCATATACTGAGATAATGATACTGAGATAGTATACTATCATATGCTGAGAATAATATAAATTAGAATAACCTCTTTGGTGGAGGATAGGTCAATGTTTTTTCGGGTTTTTAAAAATTAATTAATTAATTTTTTATTTTTTTAATTTTTGGCCGCGTTGGGTCTTTGCTGCTGTGCACGGGCTTTCTCTGGTTGCAGTGAGGGGGCTACTCTTCATTGTGTAGCACGGGCTTCTCACTGCGGTGACTTCTCTTGTTGCGGAGCGCGGGCTCTAGGCGCGTGGGCTTCAGTAGTTGTGGCATGCGGGCTCCGTAGTTGTGGCACGCAAGTTGTAGAGCACAGGGTCAGTAGTTGTGGCACACGGGCTTAGTTGCTCCGCGGCATGTGGGATCTTTCCGGGCCAGGGCTCAAACCCTTGTCCCCAGCATTGGCAGGCAGATTCTTAACCACTGTGCCACCAGGAAAGCCCTTGGTCAATGTTTAAAAGCCTTAAGAAAGTTCATATCCTTTAACTCAGAATTTCTCCAATGAATAATATAACCTAAGAAATAAGTATAGACTAAAATTTAATAACCTTAATGTCCATCAGTAGGAGAATGATTAAATTATTGTACATCCAGACAATTAAACTCTACATAGTTATTTATTAAAAATGTAGACCTAAGTTTATTAATGTGAATCATATGGGTAAAAATGGGGTTATAATTCAGTATACATGGAGTATAAGCCTATTTATAAACTAAACTAAACATACACATATACACACATACATAAAAATAAAATGTCAAGAAGAAAAAACAATGAATGGGCACTAAAATGAAGTGAGATTATGGCTGAATGATTAATTTCTTCTTTATACTTCTCTACTGTCCAAAATTTTTGCAGTGAAAAAGTGGTACTTTCATAAGCAGAACAATAAAAATAAATCAACAGAAATACATAAAACCAGAATTCTTACAAGCAATAAAATAAAAGTCTGTAGTATGAGGTATATTGTGTCATTTTTGTTGAAAAAGTAAAAATGCATTTTTTAATGTGGTCTGAATCCCATTTACCCACCTCCCTCTCCTCAAATTACGTATATTGTTAAATCTTACTCAACACGCACACTATCTTATCCACCACGCACACTGTTTTGGAAACCACAAATTAAAAGTGTTAGTAGAACAAGGCGTAGTTTTCATTTTCCCAAAGCAGAGGCTCTCTTCCATGGAAAATATATGTGATTTCTTGAGTGCCTAAAAATATGTATATGATCAATGAAATTAATAAAGTGCTATTTCTTGAGGGCTAATACTATATGCCAGTCATTGTGCTATCATTAAAACTTTCTCCAAAATATGAATTTACTTGTTGCTTCAAATTCTGAGATCACCAAGTCACTCTATATTCAGAAAATATGACATGGAAATCACTAAAAAAAAAAAAAATACCCAAGAATTTCAACTCACAGTAAAAACAAGAAACATCACTTCTTTAGAAAAAATGCTAAAATGAATCTTTCTGTTTGGCACTTTGAAATTTTGAACTTTCAAAGCTTATCATCATTAACAGGACACTTTGAAACCAGCATTGTATGTATGAAAGACAGCATGATACACCGCGGACCATGACAAGCCTAAAGAGGTTAATAACTGATGATGATACTAGAGAAGTAAAGAAGAACAAAAGCTTGAAAGAGATTTCTGTGAGTGGGCATCATCAGATACAAGGAAATGAAACATGAGCATATGATCTCAAACCAATGGGGGAAAAGCTAGATCAGTAAATAGTATGCAGAAAACAGTGTGGCCATTTAGAAAGAATGTGGATCCCTGATTCATAGCATATACCAAAATAAATTACAGAGAAACGGAAACATTTAAATATAAAACATAAAGCCATAAACCACTAGAAGAATGGTAAAGGAAAAGAATGACTACAGATGGCCAACAGGCACATGAAAAGATGCTCAACATCGCTAATTATTAGAGAAATGCAAATCAAAACTACAATGAGGTACCACCTCACATCGGTCAGAATGGCCATCATTAAAAAGTCTACAGATAACAAATGCTGGAGAGGGTGTGGAGAAAAGGGAACCCTCCTACACTGTTGGTGGGAATGTAAGTTGGTGCAATCACTGTGGAAAACAGTATGGGAGGTTCCTCAGAAAACTAAAAATAGAGTTACCATATGATCCAGCAATCCCACTCCTGGGCATATACCTGGACAAAACTATAATTCAAACAGATACATGTGCCCCTATGTTCATAGCAGCACTATTCACAATAGCCAAGACATGGAAACAACCTAAATGTCCATCGACAGATGAATGGATAAAGAAGATGTGGTACATATATACAATGGAATACTACTCAGCCATAAAGAAGAACGAAATAATGCCATTAGCAGCAACATGGATGGACATAGAGATGATCATACTAAGTGAAGTCAGGAAGAGAAAGACAAATACCATACGATATCACTTACATGTGGAATCTAAAATATGGCACAAATGAATCTATCTATGAAACAGTAACAGACTCACAGACACAGAGAACAGACTTGTGGTTACCAAGGGGGAGGGAGTTGGGGGAGGGATGGACTGAGAGTTTGGGATTGGCAGATGCAAACTACTACATACGGAATGGATAAACAACAAGGTCCTACTGTATAGCACAGGGAACTATGTTCAATATCTTGGGATAAACCATAATGTAAAAGAATATAAAAAAGAATGTATAAATGTGTATAACTGAGTCACTCTGTTGTACAGCAGAAATTAACACATTATAAATCAACTGTACCTGAATAAAAAATACATTAAAAAAGAAAAAAGAATAAGTATGATTATATAAAAAGTAAAAATTTCTTTCAAAATCTTCTTCAAAGCACAAAGCATTATAAACAAAACTGAAAGGCAAATGTCAAACTAGGGAATACACTTGCAATAAATGACAGAGTTACTGTATTTAATATATAAAGAATTCCTACAACTAAGATTTTTTTTAAAGTCATTTTAGAAAAATGGAGAAAAGGTATGAAGAGTTAACTCATAAAACAAGAAGTAGAAATGGCCAATAAATAAATATGTATTTAACATTTTCATTTATCAGAATGGTAAAAAAATACAAAATTAAATTATCCAATGCCAGCTAAGGCATATAAAAAGGGAATCTCTCATCCGCTGCTTTTAGGAGTATAATCTGAGCCAGCCTGTCAAAAGTACAATTTAGAAACCTAAAGTGTTTTAATGTGCACATTCTTTCACCTAAAGAAATAATCACAGAAGTATACAAACACTTAGCTACAATGATGTTCTACTCAACATGGATGTCTCAAAAATTGGAAGCAGTCTTGACAAGGAAGGGAGGGTTTCTTAAAATCAGTAATATATATATTAAATGGAATATTATGCAGTGATTTTTAAATGATGGTAGAAAGTCTTAATTCATCATGTTACTATTTGTCACTTTTTATTATTAGTTTAAATTGGAACAAGTATAAGTTATTTTTAATAATATTTTTAAAGTAAACCTTAAACATTTTTAAATGATATCCAGAGCTTACAGAAATAAACTAGATTATAAACTGGTCCACCCTCCATGAAAACGATTTAGCCTCACCTATCAAAATAAATCACTGCCCATTTTGTGACAAATCACTGAGCTATATAGTTAAGATTTCTGTACTTTCTACACATATATTATAATTCAAAGAAAAAAGAAAAAAAAATGTACTCCTCACCCTCACTGCCCCCAAATCTATGGATGATAAAAGTTGGTGAAATTTCCACTGGTGAAAGAGTTAGACTTTACAAAATCTGGGGACATGTCTGCAATATGACTGCAAGTAAATAAAGAGGGAAAATCCCTGTAATTGTTGGGTTACATATCATCCTATGAACAAAAACCCAAAACATGCAATGGTAGACAACATTAAGTGTTAACATTTATTGCGGGGGGAGGATGGAAAGGAGAGATTATTACTTTTCTGTATACAGACAATTTAATAATAAAACACTGATACTCCTTGACCAAGCAGCTGTACTTCTAGGAATTTATTCTACAGACATAATCAGGCAAGCCTAAAGGTATATGTTCACTGAAATTAGAAAAGTGCCATAACAGAAAAAAAAAACTGAAGCCTAAAGTTCCATTAATAGGGAACAGGATATATATACATATTTTTAAATGATAAAGCCAGTATGATGAAATATTATTGCATCCATAAAAAAGAACAGGGTTTATATGATTTTATATGCTGATATGGAAAGATTTTAAGTTTCTGTCTAAAGGATAATGGGAAACTCAGAAGTGATACTTTGGGAAGTGAGACCTAGGTTCCAAGGAAACTTTACATGTCTTTTACAACCTTCGGTACCAGTTGTACTATTTTTTTATTCTTTGAAACTTTTATATATATATTTTTTCGCTGACATTAAACAGTGATTTGTCAAACTCCTTTTTAAAAAAGCTATCTTAGATTTGTTTTAAAATGCCCCAGAAAAAAACAAAGTTCAAGAAAGAGAAAGTTGGACTAAGAATAGCATAATTTTGAAAACTGTTCAAGCCTGGATCGCTTTACTTTTTTGTGTGTTTAGAAATTTCCATAGAATTTTTCACATAAAATCTTAGCTATATAATACAGATAAATCCAGAGCTGTTCCAGGTGAGTAAGTGAGAGAGGCATTATCCTTCTAGTGACTCCAAAGTCACACTCTGGGGTTCCATGGGACATTAAAACACCATTCTTATAATCATTTTCATCACCATAGTAACAAAGAGAACCTGCACAATTTGATGAATTCCTCCCTGCCCAACAGGCAGGAGGAAGACAGACCTTAAAACAGCAACAAATGTTCTCTCTGGGTGGTGAGGTTACCAGTGGATTTTTTTTTTTCTTAAGAAACTATATTTGTAAATTTTCTTATACAGGGAAAAAAAGGTATTTTTTAATGTTCATAAAATACAACACTCTACCACTGAAAGGTTACTCCACGCCTTCACATTATTGGCCTTAGAGTGCAACAGAATAATGAACAAGAAATAATAAATCCCCAATGCTCATTAAAAAAAAGACAGAGACATTGAGTTGGAACAGCCATGTGTGACCTTAGGAGACAGCCCTTAACAAAACAAGAACACCTGACAGCAGGGGCCATATCGTATCATATGCCCAGTCTTTTATCTTATTCTTATCTTGCCCTGGACTCTAAGACTGGAATTCCCTCTTCTTGAATAGGGAACCAGGGGCAAGCAATGAAAGAAATGGATTTTCGTTCCTCAACAGCAAGCAATTGGTAAGGTGTACCTGTTATCTCCCCTCTACCTCAGACAGACAGATATAACTATCTCCACGTAAAGGATGAGGAAACCGTGGGTCAGGAAAATTAAGTAACTTGCCTAGTGTCACAAAGCTATTAAGCATCAGGCAGAAGACTAGAATTGAGGTTTCTCTGCTCCAGAATCAGGATTCTTTCTACCAAGCTATCTCCCTTCTCTAAAAAATATTCTCTTACGTTGGTAGCTGTTAAGTTCCAACTGTAGTGTTCTCAAACCAGTGTGGCTCACTATATATATTGAAAAGAAAAGAAAGGCAGATGCCAAGAAGTTCTATTAATAACTGCCCAGCACTATCCACAACGGAGCTAGGTGAGAGGCACTAAAACTTGATTCACATGACCTCTGCTGTCATTTCAAGCAATCAGTCCAACTCTTTAAAAAACCTTATCACTAACACTCTCCCCAACTGAGAGCTTGCAAATGGCATTCCCAAGAAAACTTGTCAGTTCACTACATGGAACCTCTACATTCCAGGTGCATTAGCTTTCAACTTTTTAATGTTAAAAATAAAGAGGAGGAACTTCACTGGTGGCGCAGTGGTTAAGAATCCGCCTGTCAATGCAGGGGACACAGCTTCGAGCCCTGGTCCGGGAAGATCCCACATGCCGCGGAGCAACTAAAGCTCGTGCACCACAACTACTGGGCCTGTGCTCTAGACCCTGCGAGCCACAACTACTGAGCCTGCGTGCCACAACTACTGAAGCCCACGTACTCTAGGGCCCATGCTCCACAACAAGAGAAGCCACCGCAATGAGAAGCCCGCGCACTGCAATGAAG
The DNA here is from genome assembly GCF_949752795.1 of Hyperoodon ampullatus. NCBI lineage: Eukaryota > Metazoa > Chordata > Mammalia > Artiodactyla > Ziphiidae > Hyperoodon > Hyperoodon ampullatus. Next base: position 16,110,668 of record NC_136917.1, read on the forward strand.
AGTAGCTCCTGCTCGTCGCAACTAGAGAAAGCCCGCACGCAGCAACGAAGACCCAACGCAGCCATAGATAGATAGGTAGATAAATGTATTTTAAAAGTAAATAAATAAATAAAGGGTAATTGTTTCTACCCAAAAATGGCAGTTGCCAGGTTAAGGTCACTACAGCATGGTGACCAGAACACTGGCTTTGCAGTTATCCAGACCTAGGCTCATAACCTAGTTCTGCCACTTAAATAAATGTGTAACCTTAGGCAAGTCAATTCAATTCCATAACTTCATATACAAAAAAGCCAAGATAGATAACTTCTCCATAAAGGATTAAATGAGATAACCTAGTACCTAGGGCCCAACACTTAGAAAGAAGGTGGAAAATTAATGATACATATATACAAATAAATACATATACAGTCATATATATATGATACCTATATGATAATTATATTATCATATAAATGATACATACGTACATGGTCTGAACTCTTGATTATATGATGTAACAATCAACTGGTTGAATCTGGTTATCTGAACCAACTAAAATATTGATTCAGTTCAGCTTAGTTCAGAGACAACAAGATATTCTAGTTCAAAAAATGTGCTAAAAAATGTTGAGGGCTAGTCCTAGTTCAAAGTGTTTCACTTTTTTTTTTTTTTTGGTTGCATTGGGTCTTCATTGCTGTACACGGGTTTTCTCTAGTTGCAGCGAGTGGGGGCTACTCTTCATTGCGGTGGCTTCTCTTGCTGCGGAGCAGGGGCTCTAGGCGCGCAGGCTTCGGTAGTTGTGGCTCACGAGCTCCAGAGCGCAGGCCCAGTAGTTGTGGTGCATGGGCTTAGTTGCTCTGTGGCTTGTAGGATCTTCCTGGACTAGGGCTCGAATCCGTGTCCCCTGCATTGGTAGGCGGATTCTTAACTACTGAGCCACCAGGGAAGCCCAAAGTGTTTCACATTTTTTAAAAGTATGTATGTATGTGTGTGTATTTACATGTGTGTGTGTGTGTGTGTGTGTGTGTGTGTGTGTGTGTGTATTTGGCTAACTTCAGAATTTCTTCTCACACACACACACACATACAGGGACTTCATTTGTGGTTCAGTCTAGATTTTTGTTCACAGGTCTGCTTACTACAATGGGTTGCTTGAGAGCAGGGAACAAGTCTGTATTGCTCATCTTTTTATATACCCAGCACCAGTACAGGCCCTGGCACATACCAATTGTTCAGTAAATATTCATGGAATTGAATTTTCAGAAAAGCCACTCAGGAAGCTTGCTAGCTTTAGGATTCAGGAGGGCTCAGCTTGGCAAAGGGAATGCAATTTCCCCCACTATGATATTTGGCAGGTTTTCTTTTTTTATTTTCAGATAGTGACTAAACAAACCACACACTGGGTATCGCAACAGTAAAGTTTTCACAAACAAAACTAAAATGGAAAACTCTAGAAATAGTAGCATTCCAGTGTAGAGGAAAGAAAACCAATTTTGGAATCATGCACATCTTGGGTTCAAATGCTAGCTCCACCACTTCACAGATATGTAAAGATTAACTTGGGTCCAATCACGCATATCACCTCTGAGACCAGTTTCTACATCTGAAAAAACGGGAATAATAATATCTATCTCATAGGGTTGTCACAAAGCTAATATATGTGAAGCCCCAAGTACAATTGGTGGCGATTTTTTTTAACAGTTTTATTGAGGTGAATGAGTGATTTTTATTTTTTAAGTCTTTACTATTCCTTTTCCCCTCTCACAGGTGGCAGAAACTATGCCTAAAGGGAACTACAGTACTATCTTTACTCCTGCTTTTCAGAAGGTACACGAATTCAGCCATATATCAATAGATAGGCTAACTGGCTAAAGATGCAACTGTTCATGGGTCCAATGTGGTAATTTTAAGGGAGACCCTTTCATGCAACTCCAGAGCCCCAGCAAAGTCAACCAGGCTCTTTGGGTAGCCTGTTCCTTCTCTTCTTAATATGGGCTTGCTGAGAGGCATGCAATGTGAAGCAAAAGTCATCTTTGTGATAAACCTAAGATGTAGCATATAAACAACAGGCATTCTTTGAAAAAGCCCATACCCAAATTAAATTTTAATCACTAAGTTTTAGCAGTTGTTTGGATACTGGAGGTAGAGAGGAGAAACACTAGTGTTAAAATAATATGTAAAACCAAGGGGTAGAGAGAAAGGAAGTCTTCTGGGTTCATATACATATGTTTACTTTCCATTCACAAATGGAACAAAACAGAGTAATGATTTGCTAATTCCAATCAGCTGAGTACATATTTCACTTTACTGTGCTGCAAACTCTATCATAAACTAAAGAAAATGAAAACCGGGCTTCCCTGGTGGCGCAGCGCTTGAGAGTCCGCCTGCCGATGCAGGGGACGCGGGTTCGTGCCCCGGTCCGGGAAGATCCCACATGCCGCGGAGCGGCTGGGCCCGTGAGCCATGGCCGCTGAGCCTGCGCGTCCGGAGCCTGTGCTCTGCAACGGGAGAGGCCACAGCAGTGAGGGGCCCGTGTACCGCAAAAAAAAAAAAAAAGAAAGAAAATGAAAACCTAAGTAAATGAAACTCCCTAATACACCTCTGAAGACAATATCTGTTCCATTCACATTTCAGTGAATATCATTCAATATTTCACCTTATTTCAAGGTCCAATCAAGGCAAAGTTTACATTTTTTCTCTTAAATGATTTTCACTGGGAGAGATGAGTCAAAGAAGAACTTTTTAACACATTTGGGTTTCCATTTTCAACAAGGTAGGAACCCACATTTCCTCCCACTCACCCCACCTCCAGAGAATTCACAATACTGTTACTAAAATATATTGAATAATGTCTTCCATCGGTCAATTACTTTTAACTGAATGCAATAAAAATAATCTGCTCGTCCAGACCTCATTAACAACTACAATTCTTCGCCTGCTTAAATTTCTGGAAAAAAAAAAACTGGATCAGTCCACTAAAAAGCAAACTGTAACATTCAAGTAAGCATCTTCAGAGAAATAGAGACAAAGATGTACACTATTACTATAATGCAAATATCCATTATTTAGCACCAAGGAGAACACATGCAATAATGTCTGCTATTGCAAGAACATTTTTGTTAAAGGTACATCACATGCAGGGAAGCCGCTTTTCCAAGGATAAACATACATTACCCTGCAGCATCGCTGAAACACCCAATCCCTGGACCCTAAGAGTTGTAACCCAACTTTTTATACTGACCCTAAGACAGCTGGATCTTACATTAAATTCACTCTCTAGTTAACTGTGTTAGTGAGGTTCCGGCACAGTTTTCTAAAGAAAGCAATCTGAATCAATAACCACACCAATGCTGCTCAGAATGTTTGCTCATAAGTAAATAAAAAGCATGATCCCAATATGAAGGAAATTTTTCTCCTTCCTGGCCCCCCCAGCTCCATTTAAAGACCGTAAACATGAATAGAAAGATAACCTTGAGAACAGTAAAGTCACCCATACCATCAATAATAACCCTCTAATTCATTTCCTGATTCTACAGTGTTTTCCTAAAACAGGGCAGTCTCAACAGGATGCCAGGAATTCAATATTGCTTTTTAAAGATATATCAAACTGTCTGGAATATACAGTGATGAAAACAGAATACTGCTACTGAAACCATACTAAATTAAATACATGCTTTCTCTAAACAGAGCTTCCCCAATAAAGTCACAATGTTTTCTGCCTTGGCTCTCTTACAATCCATCCCAACAAGTGAGGTCAGTCCAGCTGCACTCCTGCTAATAGCTTTTTTCTGGAGCAACCCCTCCCACACCCCAAAAGAGTTTTACTTTTATCTGTGGAATTCTCTGCCAGCCTCGGCCTGGAAAACTGGGTGGACCCTAAGGACAGGTGTGGGAGGTGGCCCAAACTGATAATTATTGCCAGCATAAAGCTGTGATCTTTATAAGCTTCAATTTGAGGCTTTGCACCATTAGTGATTCTTTCTCCACTCCTTTATGGAAGGAGGGAGAGAAAGTAAGCCAAAAAGATGAGTTTCAAAATAGAAAAATCACCACTTGAATTATGAAATCCTCCCAACTCAACAAAGAACTGTTGAAAGTAGCCAAATGGAAAATGTCAAGGTTGTTTGGGTACATGCACAGCTATTAAACATGAGAATCACAGCTTCAAGGTGGGGGTTGGGGGGATAAAAAGCAGGAGCAGAAAAAGAGGAGCAGAACAGGGCCCAGCCAAAGACCCATTTGCTCAGAAGGGCCCCTCCTGGCATGAACTCCTCCATGTGGGGCACCCAGGCTGGAGGAAAGCAGAGGGTTACACAGAACATTTAGCAGACTTAACATTGGATTAAACACACTACTGCAAGTTTCAACAAATGTTCATGGTATACGTAAAAAACACATTTACAACAAGAAAGAAGAGAGGCACCTGGAGACATCTGACACTGGGCATGCTCTGCAGGCAACTCAGTGCGCACATGCTCTCTACCAGGTTGGCGCAGCCTAGCCACAAAGACCTTGGCACAGAACACTGCAGGATGACAAAAAGGAAGGAAGAGAAGAAGAAGCAGTTAGAGGCCGCAACAAATCACTCCTTCACACAGGCAACTTGAATGTTAGTTGGGCAGGGGGTGCACCCTTGGCAGCTTGGAGGTCAGGGGTGGTAGTCCGACAAAACTTACTGAAACCTTGGGAGGGCCCACTTTCTGTCCTACGGAAAGGAGGTTTCTGCTGCCAACCACTAACTCCTCAGGATACAGTGAACAGAATCAAGAGGGAGAGAAAGAATGTTTAAATGAAAACCACTAAAGGCAACTGTAAAGTTTGAGTGCAAAACAAGATTATGGTGAGATTGTCACTCTAACTTCATAAAAGTAATGGGTTTTGGTCTATGTCATGTAATTATAATTGCTATCATTACATCACCTACCATGTGCCAGGCCCTTTAAATGTGTTCTCTAATTCCCACACCACAGTGTCAGGAAACTGAGGCTCAGAGGTAAGTCATTTGCACAAGGACAAACAGCAAAGGAGGGGAGAGTCAGAATTTCAAACCTTGATGGCTGCTGTTAAAACCCACATTCATTCCACAAGACTATGATGCCTCTATTATCATTGATCACCTGAAATTTTATCATCTGGGTACAGTTTTGCATATCCCTAAATAAAATTACAGGAGACCTAGAGACATAAGGCAAAAAGAACAAGAAAGATAAGCGATAGGCTGATTGATAGATACGGGAAATAAAAGAGCTGATAAAAACGCATCTGATTTTGAGTGTCATCCATATCTCTGCCTTCCCAAAGGAAAAAACTTTAGAATAATCAAGATTTTCATTTTGGACTTTGCTTACAAAGTTCATTTGACACAAGTAAGAATTAAAAGCTTCTTTCATTTACCCATTCCCATTCCTCTTTCAAGAGCTTGCTGGTTTTAAGGGAATTAAGAAAAAAAGTAAAATATAAACATATGCATTATGGCTAGTATTTTTAAACCATTAGATTATTTATGGTATTCAATAAGTACTTTTTCAGACCTAAGGTCAATTAATTTACTCTGGCAAAATCAATCATCATGCCAAAAAAAAAAAAAAAAAAAAAACACAAACCTGAAGGTGGGTGTTTGGGTTCAACCAAAATACTGCAGAAGCCTCAGGCCCAACCTCATAAACTTGTTTATTCTAGCTATAATTAGGATGGTTAAATATACTCACTTTCCTGGGACAGTCCAGGTTTACACTGGTCCCAGCATAACTTTCACTCTCAAAGTGTTCTGGTTTGGTAGATAAATTCTATGGTTACCCCAACTATAATATAAACAAAGTCCACTATGCTTGAAATCAGACCCGATTCCTTCCTATCCAGCATCTGTACCTTCTAGTTATATCTCACCTATAATGTAACTAGAGTATTGAGATTATTTAGAAAAGGTATTTAAAGAATACAAAACCAGAGGACTCAAATGGAATTAAAAAACTGAGGTTTTTGGTAACAATAACATGCCACGCATTTCCAATAGTGTGCTTTCATTTCAAAGCTTCCTATAGCCAATACAGTAAAGTATATCACTGATACTCCAGTCACACATATTTTGCCACTCCAACACTTTCATAGAGTGCCATAAAAGATGCTGAATAAATGTTTGTATAATATAATGAAAATAGCTGCCATTTATCAAGCTCTTGTTATATGCTAGACAGCTGACATAGTAAACCCTCACAAAAACCCTTGTAAGACAAGTATTATTACATTTTACAGATGAGGAAACCAAAGATCAGGAAAGGAGAGCTTGATTTGTTGAAACAGCAACTTGTCCAAGGTACAAGAAAACAAGGGCTAATTGATGGCGGAATTAGGACTACAAATTAATCCTGTCTGGCTCTAACCAAACATGTTTTCTTTTTACTACAACAAACTCTCTCTATCCAGAGATACCTAGCAAAATGTTTAGGGCAGAGAAAAGGCCCAAACACATTACGTATGAATACACAGATTACACACATTATTTAATTTAAATAAAGTTCCAATATCCTCATAGCTCAAGTTAGGTTTCTCTTTTGGAATCTTTGTAGTTATCCAAATCACAGAACCACTCAGATCTGAGAATAGAGTTTAAGGATTATACTTGTATTCAGCAACTCATACCAAATTAACGCCAAAGCTCATCTGCAAATCAATTTTCATTTATTCACTAAAAACAGATTCCCTCTGCAAGGTTTAACATGTATTTGCCTCAAAGGGTAAAAACCATGAAAGCATAACATACTGTACCCTGATTAGATTCTGCTAATAACCTGAGATCCAGAACTTAAAAAAAAAAAAAAAAAAAGGACCAATTTTCACATTCAATAAATCAAAGAAATCATACAATGTGAAAACTGGAAGACCAATTAGTTCAAACTTCCACCCCTGATTTCAGAAGTGAAGAAACTAAAGCCCAAAGAAGAAAAGTAATGATCTTCCCTAGGTTTCCTAATCATCTAATGATAGAATTAATACTTACAAGAATATGGAAAACAACATAAAGAAAAACTTCTGAGCACTTAATTTCAAAATATTAAATGTTTATTACAAACCTTTTTTAAAACTTGATATTGAACCTGTATATCCAGAAAAAGATTTTTAAAGGACCCTTTGAGGGTCCAGTTTCCAAGAACTTACCTTTATAACATCCATGGAAGATACTTTGGGGTAAAGAGAGTGATGCCAGTGTTCATAACAAGTATTAGAACTGCCCTACTTTTACACTCAATTACCCTGAAGCTAAACAACCAACCACAGTGCTGAAAAATAGTCTTTACTCAACAGAAAATGCCACTCTAGGAAATACATCCATCTTTTAATAAAGTCTCATCTAAATAAGGCTCCTCTTAGGTCTAATGGTCCAAGAGGACATTGATCTAATTTGAAAATAATGGCTAAACATAAATGTTCCATATTTATCAACCTAAGAGCATTAAAATATAGCTCTGACCACAAGCAGTAATTGATTCTTAAAGCTGCTAATTTTAAACTTAGGGACCTGGTTGAAAATCCATGTTGACTATTGTGGAATAACTATTATCCATCACTCTTTAACTGAATAATGTAAAGATTTCTTCATATAAGCTATAATCACAGTGCAGACTATTATCTCTCTTTTTCTTTTTTTTTTTTAAAAGTAACAGTGGTCTATCTTTAAACTTCTGGAACACTATCTCATTGTTAAAATATGTCTGAAGAACTTACCCTGATACCGTGGGTATTTACCAATTTTAACAAACACTTATTGACCTACGTATTAAGCTAACAACAATACAAACTAAGCCTCTTTCCTCTTGAGACTTCAGCCTGGAGCTCAAGAGAAACCCAGAGGGATCACAATGGAGATGCTTAAGAGAGGCCTTTCAGGGGTAGAAAACCCCTAAGAAATGTTTGTTTTAATTTCACATTTAGCTACTTGTAATGACCAATATTCTAATTTAGGGTTGTTCACAGAGAACAGGAAATGATTCACATGGGATTCTAACATTAACAGCAAATACCCAATTAGACTGATTATATTTGTATGTTCTATAGCCAAAGAAAATAACATTAATCAAGGAAACTGATAGTGTTTATTAATTTTGTCATACCCACTGTAAAATCAAAAACCAAAATCAGGGCCACCATGCTGAGAAACACTATAAGACAAAAAGAATTATAGCTTTTGGCATTTTTCAAAAGCAAAAAGTTATTAAAAGAGGTAGGAGGGAAATGTCCTAGGCTCTCTTCCTATTGCCATAGGAACCACAAATCAAAAGGGAAAAGTGGCTGCAGGCACCTTGCCTCTGATTGGCTAGCTTTAAGAAGAACTCACAAAAGCTAACTTTGGTCTGTGTCTAGATGGAATTGTTTTGAATATCTTGCCCTGATTCCTTCTCAAAGAGGCAATTCTTTTAAAAGCTACTCAAAGAGGTATTTTATGTTAATCGTCTCTCTAATGTCACTCTGATTTAGAAATAATGCCCTATAAATCCCAATTTGTTTCTTTCCACAGAACCATTACCAGCTTCTTCTATCATCACGATTGAGATAACCAAGTTGAGGGGCTTAAATACTATTCCATTCAACAAAAAACTTACCTGACCTTACATCTGCAGACAGAAACGCAATGAAGACATTCTCTCTCTCCTCCAGCAGCTTACAGGAGGGAATTTTGAGAATGTGCCATGTAAATACACACACACACACACACACACACACACACACACACAGAGTCTCTTAACACACCCAAAGGAGGAAAATGCCTGAACTAAGCCATAAAGGATGAGTAGGAGGCAGCCAAGGGAAAAAGAGAGAGAGACACATTTCCGGCAGAATAAACAGCGTTAAGCAAAGCCAAATAGCTAAGAAATGGCAGTCCTATTCAAGTATCTGCAATTAATTTAGCATGACTAAAGTATTTAAGTGTGAGATGAGGAAAGCCTGATAGAGAGGGGCCAAATCACAGAGGACTCCCCTATACCATTCTATCGAACTTGAGACTTCATCCTGTAGGAAAACAGCTCTTAGGCTGCGTGCTATAGCTCACCAGTAAACAGCCAATCCTTCCCAGGTGTGTGGTCCAATTTTTTATCAACGTGTATGAGATTTTTTTTTCTCCTGCAACTCAGTATACCTACTGCTTCAACAATGTGTCAGAGGAACAGAAGCAGGTCATGCAACACACTGGCAAGGGTGGGGGTGAGGTTCTTAGACTAAGAGGTAGGAGATAAAGCATAATATCAAGCCAAAGCCAAGCCAATTCAAGCAAGCATCAAAGAAAGATACTGTTCTCTAGAACATGTGGGGAACATTTGCCACATGCAAGAATAGAGAAAAAAGAAGTTGGCTCAATAGTAACCCAGTGATAAAGAAAGGAAGTAAACAGTATACAAAAACTGTATATGTTTTTATAAATATTGTGAAATAAGAGTGTTTAGAATGGTTTAATTCCTTCAAATGAGACATCAAAAACTTTAACATTCAAACCATTGCTAGAGACAATGATGAGACAACTATTAAACGTTTAAGCAGAGGAATGACCTTTGGCAGCTGGAGTGAAGCATGTTAAAGAGAAGTCAGAAAGATAAGTCTATTAGAGAGCGTAAAGACAGCCCCTCATTTTTATTTTACAACTAATGCAAATTTCTTTCAGCTGGGCTACAAAGAGTAGAAACAAGGGCCAACACTTACCTTTGGAAGTACATGTCTAAAGTCAATTTCTTTCCAATAAAACTCCCACCATAATACAAAGAGTGCCATGATAATGAAATGGGAGCTACCAAATACAGGAGGAAGGAGAGAAAAGATCTATTTCACAGTAATCACTTGGCGATAACACCCTCTCCACTGGGAATCTCTATCCAGGAGTGGAGATTTGGTCCTGAAGAATGATACAGTAGGTGGGCTCAAGGAGATTATGAAACTCCAGCCCTCTAAACCTAGATGTGACAGCTATAGAGTATCCATTCAGTTTCTGCTGGAGGCTGTCCTCATCTCAAAGCAAATAAAGCAAGAATTAAAGTTAATCCAAATTAGGAACTATCCTATTGTGTCTGAATTCTCAGACTGTTGCTTTTCAAGAAGCTGCAGCAGTTGTAATGAAAACAGGGCCACACAGCTTTTAAAAGTGTCTTCTAAGGGCTTCCCTGGTGGCGCAGTGGTTGAGAGTCCGCCTGCCGATGCAGGGGATACGGGTTCGTGCCCCGGTCTGGGAAGATCCCACATGCCGCGGAGCGGCTGGGCCCGTGAGCCATGGCCGCTGGGCCTGCGCGTCCGGAGCCTGTGCTCTGCAGCGGGAGTGGCCACAACAGTGAGAGGCCCGCGTACTGCAAAAAAAAAAAAAAAAAAAAAAAAAAAAGTGTCTTCTAAGAGTCACAATGTAGGTTTCTGCTCTTACAATGTTTGATGGCAGCCTACAAGAAATAGCAACCTCTCACCAAATAACTGTATTGTTTTTAAAACTAAGAACCATAATAATCAGGTTGTAGAATTATGAATTCTACAACCTGATTAACTTTTGTTAATTCAGAGTTTAAAGCTATTTTCCAAAGTGTTTTAAAGAACTGAACACTGGTCCGTGCCTCAATGTGTGAAAGGCTTTCATTTCCTTATAATGGTATTTTATTATAACAGAATTTGACAGTAACCATGTGACATGTAACCAAGAACGTGAATGCTTTATTTCTTAGCAACTGTACTGTAGAACTACATGTTTATAGATAAGGCACCACAGGGTATTTTCAGGCTGGGATATATGTTAAAGGAAGAAAAGGGCATGGGGAGAAGGAAGCAGTGGAATGAGAAAAGAAAAAAGGATAAGAATGAGGAAAACTGAAATTTACTTCTGACAAGTTTTAGAGATGCAAACCCAACCAAACTGTAGTGGAATCAGGATTCAAAGCCAGAGCCCAAACTTTCCTTAAATCCTACTACTAAAAACAAAACAAAAAAACCAAAACTTTCAATGTCCAAATATCTCATCTTATATGATTATCTAAAATAAGATACCAGAACCCCAAACTAAAATGGATCTTCACAGTTTTCTTTGGTAGAGGGACGAAAGGTAATTTTTCTTTTATAATTTCTATTCATCCATATTTTCTAATTTTTCTCCAATGAACATCTAGTACTTATAATAATATTTTAATACTACATTGTATATTTTTAAGTGATGCTTTATTTTTGTTTAATTATATAACTAGTTATATAAGTTGTTATAAGTTACAAATAGTAACTTGACAATTTAAATAAAAACAAATTCTTTTCCCAAGAATTAATTGAGTCTATCTCAAATACCTGTGGTTTAAAATGAGTAAAATGCTGAGTGTTAGAAAAATATTTTACCTAGTGACCTTCAGAAACAGCAGTGAGCATCAAAACGGTAACAGCTTATTCCTGAGTAATTTCAAATGAAAAAAAATCATCCTTGTCCACTTCACAACTACCACTCATGACTCAAAACTGTCACCATGTTTTTTCAGCACTCTAACAGAAGCTGGAGAGAGGAAGGATTAGATGTATGAAGGGGGAAGCAGAATCTCTATTCGAAGCAGCATGACAGAGAACAGGATGTAACACAATAATCTATTTCCGGCATGGCCACATGGGTCCTCAGTTGTACTAGGACCTGTCTGAGGTTCAGTTGCCAATAAGGAACAGATTCCCCTAGCAAGCTCCAGGTCAGATCAGTTTGAACCCAATCCCAATGGGGTTTATCCAAGATCCACAAATCCTGAGACAGCAGAGAATTAAACAACAGTTAAATTAAGTACATCTGAGCCTTTAGGCAGTTAGCATCTCTGGTCCAATTAGGAACATTTTTCAGGACTAGGGGAGACCAATAAACTATAAATTTAACATCATTTTCAACAAAAAATGTTAAATGTAAATGAAATTTACAAAAAAGGATAATTTGGGAAGGAGATGCAAATTTGTATTTTCAGAGTGCCTACTATGTGCCAGACACTGTACAGCTATCGTGATCTCATTAACTGTCACACCACCTCTGGACAGACAGGTATCTTAGTTTTAAATAGGAAGAAACTAAGGATCAGAGACATCAAACCACTTGCCAGAGGTCAAAAGTAGCAGACGTGCAACTCTGACTCCAAAATCCCTACTTTCTTCCCTGAATTATACTACCTGTCACTTCCTTTGCTAGACATTAAACTCCCTAAAGCAGCAATTTTCCTCTGATGTACTTTCAAATTTTATCTGCTTGTCACTCATCTATACTGCTGATGGGAGCGTAACTGGTATAACCTCTCGTGTGCAACTTATCAATACATACTCAAGACTTGAAAAAAGTGCACATCATTGATTCAGCAATTTCATATGTAGGGAATTATAATACAGGAAAAAATAAAGATATGTCCAAAAATATAGCTAAGAAGATGTTCATCACATGATTGTCATAACAGCAAAGGAAAAAATGCCCAACAATAGACTGGTTAAATAAATTACAGATCATCCAGAAGACAGAATATTATGTTTCCACCAAATAAAAATCATTTTTATAGGAGTATATTTATTGACCTAGAAGTAAATTTATTGACCTAGAAGTAAGTTATATAAGAAAAGGAAGTTACAATACAATGAAAAAAGTTCAAGACACCTTAAGTGAATAAAGCCTACAAAATCAGGACTTACATTATATTATGATCTCATTTTATTTAATAAAACAGATATAGGATACAGAATTAAATACAGGTGATTTTTTACTCTTTTTGTCTACCATAGTTTTTCAGATGCAGCCAATATAAAACTGGCAATATAGAATTAAAGTTTCTCACCCCTTTCTCCTCCAGGCCACCTCAAAACAGAGTAACTGGCATTTCCACACTATTACTTGGGGTTCTGGTCCTAGCAACTTTTCCCTTGGTTCAGGTCCATTCTCCAATGAATGTGGAGAGCAGGTGGGGTTAAGCTAGCTATCAGAGTTTGGTTGCACTCTGAGGTGACAAAGACATTACCCTAATAGCTGAGGATACCCAGCCAGAGAAATCTCTTCACCAACGGTGTTGTCTTAGGAGGCTACCACTTCTAAACATCTGACAATCCATACTCCACACTGCATGACACCTGAAAAGAATTCCAGGTGCAAGAACTAAAAACTCACCTTGTTTTGTAGACATCATCTGAGAACCAAGAGACATCTGCTCTCATTATCTATACCAGGGCACCAGCCCCACCCTGAGTCAGTCCAACCTCCCCTTCTTTACCATTCCAGACACAGGTGCTGGCGGCACCCCTTCCTCGCCTTTCTACCAACTCTCACAAGCCAAAAAGCTTTAATCAGAGAATTTCTGGAAGTGCCTACACAACAAGATCTGACTACCCTATCATATCAGTACTGAACCAAAATTCTTACCCTACGTTCATGTAAGAGAGTGCAAAGTTTATCATGTTTTAAAAAGAACATTAGAGTTTATTTCCTGGCAGTCTTGTGGTTAGGACTCCATGCTTCCACTGCAGGGGGCACAGGTTCGATCTCTGGCCAGGGAACTAAGACCCCACAAGCCGCTCAGCATAGCCAAAAAAAAAAAAAATTAGAACATACAGAAAGTGGAAACTTTTTTCCCCTGACATAATGAACACTCTCACTTTTTCTAGTAAGAAATATCACTTTCAGAAAGATGGCTTAAGGAATGTTACTGCATCTACTCTCAATAGGTCTGACAATTATATAGTAAGATCACATCATAATCCTACTTTAACTTTCATTTTAAACTGATTATTCATTCAACAAGTTTACTGAACATGCCAGTATACTAAATGCTTCAACAGACAACACAAGAATTCTGAAAACCAAATATTCTGGTATCAAAATTATTTCTGGAAATAAAGCTATATTATTTCCCAGTTCACTAAAGGGAGATAAATGGCTAAATTCCTAAAGTATAAAATACTTCAAAGAAATGTAGTTTCACTGCTTTCAAGAGTATTAAAACTCAACCTCCACTAACGGTATTTTAAAAATCACTTCCAAAGACTTTCAAAGCTTCCACTATCTAACATGCTTCCTGTCTCACTGTACCTATCGAACGAAAGTTGGTCCTGCTAAGAAATCTTTTGAAATCAAACCTTGCATCATTTAAACAAGCCCTCTAATATTTTCTAAACACACACTGCTCACTTCTCAAATACCCATTTATTTTCAGAGACCTAACCAGCCCCCATTCCAAAGAAACACATATTCCAAGTTAGTAGTCTCAATGTTTAAAATTTCATACACACACACACACACACACACACACACACACACACACACACAGAGGGATGGATCTAGAAAAAGATTGTAATCAAAAGTTTGCTTCTTGGGACTTCCCTGGTGGCGCAGTGGTTAAGAATCTGCCTGCCAACGCAGAGGACGCGGGTTCGAGCCTTAGTCCTGGAAGATCCCACATGCTGTGGAGCAACTAAGCCCGTGTGCTCTAGAGCCTGCGAGCCACAACTGCTGAGCCCACGTGCCACAACTACTGAAGTCCGGGCGACTAGAGCCCGTGCTCCACAACAAGAGAAGCAATAAGAAGGCAGCGCACCACAACGAAGAGCAGCTCCTGCTCGCCGCAACTAGACAAAGCCCGTGTGCAATAACGAAGACCCAATGCAGCCAAAAATAAATAAAATAAATTTATAAAAAAAAAAAAAAAGTTTGCTTCTTTAAGCTAGGAATAGCATGAAAGTGAGTGGTCCAAGCTAATAGATATACAGGGATTTATCAACCCTTAATTAAATGTATAGTAAACTTTGAACTTGCTCTACTTTCTCATATAATCCCCATTGTTCTCATATCCTAAGCAGACCTTGGTTTCAAATAAGAATGAAGTTTTGTGCCTCACAATCCATTGGGCTCTAAGAACAAATGAATCTGTCTTTCAGCCAGGGACTAGGACTGCCTTAGTAAGGATTCCTGCTGCTTGCTGCACAGCAAGGTTGTCTTTGATTCCCTTCACACTGTTTCCCACAGGCAATTGGGTAAGAGGAGTTCTTACCTCCTGAAGCCAGAGATTTCATTAAATTCTGGAGCTGAAACGGACCTTATAGAAAGCATTTTGTCCATCTTCTTAAAATGTTTTTCTAGCCCAGGTCTTCTAAATATCTCACGAGGTGCTTTTGGTATGTACCCCTTGAAATCACCTAGTCTCAACAGCAGATAATTGCTGCGAGACACATGCTACGATAAGGTCAACCTATACGTTACAGACCTTTGTGCAGGAGTACATATGAACACAGGTAGACTACAACACTCTGGAAGTTCTCACACAAAGGAAGTAATGAAGTCAAGATGTAAAGGCCCAATATCAATTTAAGGGATACTGGACTTCTTTGTCAAAAATGCTATTAAGCTCCACTGTTTTAATAACTTTATGTATGACAGCTATAAGTGGTCAGTCAAGATGTTCTACAAAGCACAGAACACAGATGTCACCATCATAATAAATTTTTTATTAACTCTGAGAAAATACAGAATTGAGAGGAGGATCAGAAGACAAATCTCATGTGGGCATTTTTTTGCTGCATTTAAGACAAAAAAAAAAAATATTCCATGATCCACATTTCTTTTAATCAACGAATTAAAAGTCTAAAGAGAAACAATAAAAACAGCTACCAAGGGGCTTCCCTGGTGGCGCAGTGGATGACAGTCCGCCTGCCGAGGCAGGGGACACGGGTTCGTGCCCTGGTCCGGGAAGATCCCACATGCCACGGAGCGGCTGGGCCCGTGAGCCATGGCCGCTGAGCCTGCGCTCCGCAAAGGGAGAGGCCACAACAGTGAGAGGCTCGTATACCACAAAAAAAACCAAAAAACAAACAAAAACAAACAAAAAAACAGCTACCAAGACTGGGATGTGAGCAAAAAAGGTTGAAAGGGTGATATTTACTTTTACTTTGAAAATAATCAAATTCAAAAACCAAAAATTGGTCTATAAACCACAGGAAAACACAAAGTACTAAATTTTCCTATAAAATTTGTACTTTATTTCCAAATAAACTAGGTGTTGTATTTCCAAAATAATTTACAAAAAATAAAGTAATACAAGCAATTGATAAGACAATTTACCAATTTACAATGTAATGCTTTCAGGTCCTCACAGCGCATGTACAGAGTAGGAACTCAATAAATATTTGCTAATTTATCAAATAATTAACATGTAAAGTCCAGAAGGTTACATGCAAAGCAAAAATTTGATTCAGAGGCTAGAGAAGAATGTAATGTTGTAATTTTAAAGAGCTGATGGTGGACACTTGTTTTTTGACTACATCACCTAATCACAGTGTGATTAGGTGAATAAGCACACACTCAGGAACAAGCACATACTCCAAGTTGAATCCAGGACTTCTACGGGAGCCACAAGAAATCCCTTTCCCCACTGAGCGTGAACATAAGAGGATGAAAGCTGGAACTGCCCTCATGCTACCACAAGGGACAGCTGGTTCTAGGAGGTACTACATTCACTCTGAGGAAGAAACCTGAATCTACATCTACCTCTGGATTTTTCAAATTATAAATTCCCTGTTTCAGCTTAAACCAGTTTTGAGTTGGGTTTTCTGCCACCTTCTACTGGAAAAAAAGTCATAACAAACCTTAAATTATTTAGTTCAAATAAAACAGGCAAAAGCCAAAAACGTATTTGACATGGCCATGGTCTTAAAGACAAAGAATATTCTGCAGATGAAACATTCTTAAATTTATATTTCTTTTCCTAGGAAGTCATTTTATTCTACTAAAAGTATTCAAAACTAAATGTTCTAAGAATATCCCATTCCTGCTATAACACAGATACTAGAGAAAGAAAAAAATATGTAACAGGGTAAACTAAACACTAAGAACAATGCAGAAAGAAAGTACAACAGAAAAAACGAGTCCTGATTTTCCAAGGAGCTCTGATACCCAATACTGAGAAACTTGACCCACCGCTTTATAGGCATTTAATTCCAAATAAGCAATGAGGTTGGTAGTACCAAGTACAAGCACCAAATAAATAAATAACCTTAGAGCAAGGAATATATTTATCATCTAAGATTACAAAAGTCCTGCAAACTGCTACAGACACAGAATATTACTATTACAAGCAGCACCTAACCTGTGCCCCTCCTGTAACAAATAACCTTATTCTATGCATTTTTGTATAACTTTAACCCTTCCTTTATCTTATTTTACTACATTTATTTCTTCCTTTCATCTTCATTTATCCACTTATTTTGTTTTTATCTTCCTACACTGTATGGGTCATTGTAATCACTCAAATTTTTTTTTTTTAAATAAAGTAAGGTTTAAGTATATACTGACAATAGCAAAAGTCATTACATTTCTGAACTGAGAAAAAGAAAAAAGCTGAAAAATTTAAAAACTATAGGAATAAAAACTCTAATACTGATAGTCAATACGATAAAATGTGTCATCACTGTCCTTGGCAAAACTGACAACCACATGTGGATATTCCTGCAGCCAGGTTACTGCTTCTCTATCAGCTGTCAATAAATTATGCAGTTTTTAACTCAGAAAAATGCAAATGCAAAGAAGTTGTGTATTTCTTCAAGAATCACTTGGAAAGGAGAGAGAATATCACAAAAGTAAGAAAGCACCATAGCACAGTGGACACAGCATGAGTTTTGATTTTTGTTTTATTTTGTTAATTGATAGAGAAACACACTAAACTTAAATCCAACAAACGTCTGGATGTGATTACCAATTTATAAGAAATACAAATGAGATCAGAATATGCAGACCTAATAAGAACATAATTAGCAAAATCCAAATTTGGGGAAGTTACACAGAACAAATGACCAATCCAGTTTCTTCTAGAAATACATAGCAAGAAAAAAAGATGGGAGAGATAATTTTTATAGATTAAAAGAGATTTGAGAGACTATTAACTATATGCAATGTGTGAACCACTCTGTCTCCTGAATTGAAAAAATCAACTGCTAAGAGACTTTATGAGAAAAATAAGACAAATTCCAACAGAGGGCAATACAATATACCTGACCAGTGCTCCGAAAAACTGTCAAGGTCATCAAAAAGAAAGTCTGAGAAAATGACACAGCCAAGAGGAGCCTAAGAACACACGACAACTGAATGTAAGGTGGGATCCTGGATGAAATCCTGGAGCAGAAAAAAGACATGAGGTAAAAACTAAAGACAGGTGGGCTTCCCTGGTGGCGCAGTGGTTGAGAGTCCGCCTGCCGATGCAGGGGACACGGGTTCGTACCCCGGTCCGGGAAGATCCCACATGCCGCGGGGTGGCTGGGCCCGTGAGCCATGGCCGCTGAGCCTGCGCGTCCGGAGCCTGTGCTCCGCAACGGGAGAGGCCACAACAGTGAGAGGCCCGCGTACCGCAAAAAAAAACAAAAACAAAAAACTAAAGACAGCTGAATACACTATGGACTATAGTTAATAATAATGCGTCAATAGCAGCCCATGACCACGCTAATGTAAGATGTTAATAATGGAGGACACTATGCAGGGGAAGGGGGTGTATATGACAATTCTGTACTATTTGCTCAATTGTTTTGCAAATCTAAAACTGTTCTAAAAACTAGGACGATCAGGACTTCCCTGGTGGCGCAGTGGTTGGGAGTCCGCCTGCCGATGCGGGGGACGTGGGTTCGTGCCCTCAGGGAGGATCCCACATGCCGCGGAGCGGCTGGGCCTGTGAGCCATGGCCGCTGAGCCTGCGTGTCCGGAGCCTGCGCTCCACAACGGGAGAGGCCACAACAGTGAGAGGCCCGTGTACCGCAAAAAAAAAAAAAAAAAGGACAATTGATTTAAAAATTATTTGTGAGACAATTAAGCAAATATAAACACTATTTGATATGAAGGAATTATTGTTAATTTTATAGGTATAATAATGGAACTATGTGCTCTATATGTGTGTGTTTTTATCAGTTTTTTGTTTTTAAGTCCATATCTTTTACAGATACATACTAAACTATTCATGGATGGATGAATGAATAAAGTTAAAAGGGTACACTACAGCAATGTTTCCCAAGGTTTAGTATTCAAGGTGATTTCTGTTGACACATAAGGGTGTTTTAATGTTTAATAGCTATACATTTAATTTAAATACATTATAAAAAATATACAGCTAGCACATCAAACCCATGATTTCACAGATTTTCATTGCTTAGGGTAGGTTTCCCTTAGGAAAAAATTTATTAAGACTAAAAAAAAACACTTAGGCCGAGGTAGGTTAAGATTCTAGATTCACACTATGTGACCTTAAGCAAGCCAGCTGTTTCGAGGAGTACAGCACCTGCTACATCCAAAGCAGGCACTCAATAAATATTAACGACTGCACTATTGAGAAAAAGCCAATCTATCAACAGAACTCCAACAAAGGAGAAAAGACTGGAACTGGGGAGAAGAGTTAAGCACAGAACGAGGGAGGAAAGGAAGCATGAGGGCTTACAGAGGCAATTTGGGCAGGGGCAGGCAAGGCTTCCCCTGTTCTTCTCAATCTCCCCAAATACTGACAATCTGCTGCTGCCCACCTACAGCCTGGAAACCCTGCTGCTCCAGAGTCTCTGGCACTTTTTAGAGTCCCAAGCTGCCACCTAACATTCCTCAAACTAAGGTGATAGCTAGAGGTGTGGAATCTAAAATAATCAGAAGAGTTTTTCTTTTCTTACCCCAGGCAGGGATGGGAAAGAGCACAAGGCTTTGTAGAGATCAAAAGAAAGGGAGGAAGGGAGGAAGGGAGGAAGGGAGGAAGGGAGGAAGGGAGGAAGGGAGGAAGGGAGGAAGGGAGGAAGGGAGGGAGGGAGGGAGGGAAGGAGGAAGGAAGGGAAGGAGGACAAGAGAAAGAGAGGGAAAGAATCACTATGTGACTTTGAGCAAAAAAATAATTCTCTTCTCCAGTCTCCATTTCCTCACATGCTAAAATGTGGAAAATAAGCCTGTATCTTTCAAGGTTATGGTGAAGATTAAAAGGAATCGTAGATGTAAACCTGGCATTTAACGAGTGTTAGTTCCCTCCCTCCTTACTTTGGCAGGGTGATAAGAGAACCCTTGGTGAATAAAAGAAGTTGGGGTGAAATACACAAAAATAGTAAAGAGCCTTGGGTTGTATCAGTTTTGAACCAAAATAAAGGAGGAGAGGAATTCTGGGGTCAGAAAGTTTGGGAAATACTGGGAAACATATTATTAAAATGACAATTACCAAGTGAATTTCTAAGAGGAGGAGATTATGTGCAGCATTTACTAAATTTACTTGACCTAAGGAAGCAATTCCCAGTAATAGTGATCCTATTAATCTCTCTCTCTCTCTCACACACACACACACACACACACACACACATGAAAAAAGAAAGGGAGGGGGGAGGAAAGGAAAGGTTAGCAGTTTACAGCAGCTGACGAATCCTTCAAAATGACAGCTGCAGTATTACTATCTGGACAGATCAGAAGTCAATGTCTGGTTCAGAGGCAGAGAGGGAGAGAAGGGATGCTTTTTGATCTTCTGAAAGGAGTTACTGATGCCAGCAGCTTAATTTTCATGACCAAGTCATTTAAAACTAAGAGATGATAGTGAAACAGAAAACACCAAGCATTAAATGGAGTGAATGTATTCATTTTTAAAGTACATATAAACTTCTGATACAAGATGGTTAACTCTCATTTGCCCTCCTAAATTTATTCCTTCATTCAATCAGCTGGGCAATTGTATGGCATGCACTGTGCTAGATGCTGGGAATATGCTATGAACTGAATATGACATGACAGACGTGATCCTTGTCCCCATGGAGGTTACCTTCTTAATAAAGAAGCTGACTCTAGTGGGGGATTACGCAATACATTTATCAATTACAATTATGTTAACAGCTGTGAAGAAAAAGAACTGAATGCTGTAATAATATGACAAAGGGAATCTAACCTGTAGGGGTACCTAGGGGGCCCAGACACAATCCCTGAGGAATTGATGCTTGAACTCAGCTCTAAAAGACAAGCAGAGGTTGAATGGGCAAGAAAGGAGTTAAGGGTGAAGCCTCCCTGATAACAAATAATAGATGTTAATGCTTGTTAGGTCAAGACAGAATCTGGTGCACTGGAGGAAGGGGTGGGGGAAAATCACTGTGACTGAAGTATGGAAAGCTAGGGTGAAAAAGAGCAAAAATAGACAAGACTCAGGAGGAAGACAGAGGTGCCAAGGCTGCGGTTTCTGACTGTGCAACTGAAATCATCAAAGGAATATCAAAGTAGAAGACAATGGCACTGGAAACCCGGCTAGGGTGCTCTCCACAAATATAAGACATTTCAAGGAATTTCTATTAAATATAATAGAGAAAAAACTGGACTGGAAACAGGGGTTCATTGCACGTAAACAAAGAAAAGTCTACCTGAAAAGTAGAAGAATTCCCAGCAGAACCTCACTTCCTAGGTCAAAAGCGGCAAAGGCTAGTAAGAGTGAGTGTCCCTGAAGCTGTCAGTGAGGCCAGTTGAGACGGATCCTAACGTGCTTCATAAAGAGCACCAGCAGCCAGGGGCAAGCCAGAGCAGTGACCTGGCTTAAGCTTGCTGCAGACAGTCTGCTTAATAAAGCAGATACTCCTGCAGCTGGCTTCTAACAAAAATGGCCATTTCAATCACAAAAGGGCAGCGCTGCCCCAGCCACAACAAACTCAGAAGTTCCTCACCCTGGTGACTTCCTTCTGCTACTCCCCAAATGCACCTGGATCTAGAATCAGCAGAGAAGACAGCTCATCTACATATTTCCCTTTCTTCATGAAAGAAACATAAATAGCCACAAACCTAAGAAATATATGTCCAGGGCTTCCCTGGTGGCGCAGTGGTTGAAAGTCCGCCTGCCGATGCAGGGGATGCGGGTTCGTGCCCCGGTCTGGGAAGATCCCACATGCCGCGGAGCGGCTGGGTCCGTGCGCCATGGCCGCTGAGCCTGCGCATCCAGGAGCCTGTGCTCCGCAATGGGAGAGGCCACAGCAGTGAGAAGCCCGTGTAACGCAAAAAAAAAAAAAAGAAATATATGTCCAATATCACTAGTAATTAAAAAAAATAAAACTTTAAATTCTTTAACCAAATTGGGATTTTAAAAAATTATTAATACCTTAAAATGGCATAAACATGGAGAAAAGAGCACTTTCATAGACTATGGTCAGTTTGATATGTCATGTTCATATAAATAACAGAAAGTGGATAAAACCTTTGGCTATATAAAATACACATGCACATTTTTTGTGTACACTCTTTGACTCAACAATTCCACTTCTTAGAACTTACCCCAAGGTAATACTCACAGATTTATTCAAAGATTAAACTTCAAGAAAGAGCACCCGCTTTAAGTTGCTATAAATTAGAAATAACTTAAATGTCTAATAAAGGAGTGGTTTAACTATTTATCCATTTGCATATTCATGCATATTTGGCACCCCTTCAAATGTTATAAAAAAATATATGATGGTTCAGAAAGATGTCACAAATATTGCTGAGTTTTAAAGGCAGTTTGCAAAATAATTTTATGTGTGAAAAACAAATATGAAACATACATGAAAGAAAAAAATATGTATATGAAGGCAGAGAAGTATACCAAATATTAACATCAGTTATCAGTGGAACTTTTTATTCTTTTTGTTTCTTATTTTACATAATTTTTATTTGCAATTTTCCTATAATAAATATAAATTACTTCCATAAAAAGAAAATATGTTTCTTACTCAACATTTTCTCAACAGTTTTTTAACATGTGTAAATAACAGTACTGGGCTAATTGGGTAACCATGGGAAGTAAAAATGAATCTTGATCCCTATCTCAACCCTAAAAAACAATTTTGAGATGGTAAAAACATACCGCTTCTAGAAGAAGACACAGAGTATCTTTAAGACCTTAGAGTAGGCAAAAATTTCATAAACAGGACACAAAAACTAGTAACTATGAAAGAAAAAATTGATTCATTAGACTTCATTAGTATTAAGACCTTCTGCCTATCAAAAGACAGTATTAAGACATTGGAAATGCAAGCCACAGAACAGGAGGTGTCTGCAGTATGTATGTCTGACAAAGAACTCGTTTCCAGACTATAATAAAGAACTCCCACAAATCAGTAAGAAAAAAGACAACTCAATTTTTTTAAAGGGTCCAAAGATTTGAATAAGCATTTCTCTAAACAAGATAGCTAAATGGTCAATGGGCACAAGAAAAAAATGCTCAACATCATTAGTCGTTAGGGAAATGTAAAACAAAACCACAATGAGATACTATTTCACAACTATTAGAATGGCTAAACCTGAATGACCATGTCAAGTGCTGATGAGGATGCAGAGCAACTGGAACTCTCATACACTGTCAGAGGAACTCTAAGAATGCACAGCCGCTTTGTGAAAAGATCTGGCAGCTTCTTGAAAAACTAAACATACATCTACACTCTACCCCAGCAATTCCACTCCTAGGTATACACAAGAGAAAAGAAATGTCCAGACTAAACCTTGAACACAAATGTTCACGCAAGCTTTATTCATAATAGCCAAACACTGGAAACAACCCAGATATTCATCAGCTGGCGAATGGATAAGCAAAACTGTGTATACTCGTATAATGTAACACTGTTAAGCGATGGAAAGGCACAAACAACTGATACAGGAATGAATCTCAAAAACATGCTAGGCAAAATAAGCCAAACATAGTAAGAGTACATGCAGTATACGCATGCTGTACCCATCCCATCTATATGAAATTCTAGAACACGCACAACTGATCTACAGTAACAGAAAGCAAGTTACCTGAGGCCAAGGATGCTGTTGAGGGGACTCCAAAGGGTAATGAGGGAAGTTTTTTTTTGGTAGAAATGTTCTATATCTTGATTGTGGTAGTGGTTACATGAGTATATATAGTTTTCAAAACTCAAACAGTATACTTGAAATGAGTACATTTTATTGCATGTAAGCTATACATCAATAAGCTGATTAAACAAACAAAAAAAACAAAACTACAATATAGATACCAGTACACACTCATCAGAATGGCTAAAATGAAAAAGACTGGCAAAGCCAAGAGATAACTGGAACTCTCCACATTACAGGTAGGTGACTAAATTGTCACAAGTGCTTGGAAAACAGTTTAGCAGAATCTACTGAAACTAAACGTATGTCTATCCTCTGACCCAGTAATTCCACTCTGGGGTTTTTATAACTGAGAGAACCAAGTGTTTATGTCCACCTTAGAAGTGTTATTCATAATAACAGCCAAAAATTGGAAACAAACCAACTAATTTATCAACAGTAAAATAAATGAATCATGGACTATATATACAATGGAATAATGCACGGAGGGAAAAATGCTGTTATACACAACAAAATGGATGAATTTCACGGATACAGTAATGGGGGAGGGGGAATACAAAAGTACATATATATGCTGTATAACTCCATTTATATAAAATCCAAAAACAGCCATAAATAACCTATAATAAAAGAGGCCAAAGAAAAAAAAAAAAAAAAAAGAGGCCAGAATAGACCTTTGGGAGGGTCTATTGACTGGGTGAGGCACAGACAAAAGAGCCCTCAAGTGGCTCTAGCATGTTTTCTCTCTTGATTTGGGTAGTAGTTACACAGTGTAGTATACACATATGTAAAAAAAAAATCATTAAGCTGTACACTTAATATTTGTGTCCTATACTGTATGTAAGTTAGAAGCAATTAAAAAAATATATGCAAATGCCCTTTAATCTATCTTTGTTCATCCCTTGAAGCTGGATGCTTTTTACACAGTATCCAGGTGTGGCCTCTGTCAGTGTGAGTCACTCTCATTCCCAGTCTACTCATTTACATGTTCTTCATGTCCACCTCCCTCAGATTATCTGAGCTGGTGGTGCTACTAAATATCTGGAGTAATGGGACTGGATAAAGTCATGCCCTAACCAGACAGGGAAGATGTCCAAAATACTTATTACTATTATTAACAGTATATATGGTTTTAATAAAGGTGTAATTTCAAGTCTACAGTACAGTCCCTTGTTGATTCACTATCCTTTTGATTAAGTTCTTGCAGAGATTGTGGGGAAAATTAAATACAAGCAGCCAACATTCTGAAAATAAGTACCAGCATTGCTAATATTTTTGCTTGAAAGTTTAGTTCCACAATTATAAGGAAAGTGACTTTTAAAATCATAATATAAATATTCATTTTATAAACAACTTTCAGAAATAAAGCCATGTCAGAGTTAGACTTTGTTGAAGCATGTTATTTGCATATTGCAAAACTAAAAACAGTGACAACGCATGAAACTATTACTGCTGTCTTCCAAAATTAACCAACAGATTAAAAAAATATGTGGTTAAGTTCCAGAAACTGTAATTAATGCATTCACAATCAGTTAATTCATAACTGATTTATGAATACAAAGCTTTTTAGAGACAGGACTTCATGTTTTAAGAGAGTCTGATTTACATTCTCTTCAATACATACACATACATACTCATATCTATCAATACAATCTACCCATTCTACATTTAAAATGTCTCATCTCCTCCTCTTCCACACCATCTGTTACTATCTTGTGACTTCTTCCCTGGAACATTACAACAGTCTATTAATTGGTCTCCCTGCTCCACTGCATCCTCCAAACTGACTGCCAGAGTGATCTTTCTAAAGCACAGATTTTGCTCAAACTTTCAAATCATCTCTCACCTCAAACCACACCCACTACCCTCACCCTTCCTCTCCTGCAGGGATGTCAAGCTCAAAAGTAAAGAAGGCCTTACAGGAGCTATGGTGACCAGGAAAGTACAAGACTTGACTCAAAAAGGCAGCCACTACTCAGCTCCAGCTTTCAAGCAAAACCAGAGTGTTTTGATATGAAATGTCTAATTTTTAAAAATCTATGCAGATCAAATAAAATACATCTGTGGATCTCTATCTACAGGCTACTTGTCTGTAACTTATGACCTAAAGCATGACCCAAGATTTGGTTATAATCTCTTTACAAATTTATCTACCTCAATCCCTTCACACAAACTACACTCCAACAATCCACAGAACTACTTACTCCCAACAGACAATACACACCACTGCCTCCCAGCTACTGTTCATTTGGTTACCTTTGCTATGATATCCCTCCTCTGCCCCAACACATCCACATCCATGTCTAATTTCTGCTCAAGCCCCAAAGGGTAACTTTTTAAAAATTTCCTTTATGAGATTTCCTTCCTTTTCTAGCTCCCACACAACGTATGTCCACCTCTCATGATCCTTAGCAGTTCTCACATTAAACTATACTTTTTTACGTAAAAGACTGTAAGATTCTGGAAGCAAGGTACACATCTGATTCTGTTCTGTATTCCCCACATTACCAAACAGTACCTGTTCAATTACATGTTCAATAATAAATGAATAAAGCTATTTATCTGCCTATTTGCATAACAATTAGTACCTCAAATAGACGGCCATTACACAGTATGATCCCTTAGATTTTGAAAATCAAAAGGCTAACAGGTTCAGAAAAATATCCCTGTAATATTAAGTTTGAATCAGAACTAACATGAACACATGGTTCATTTTAAATATACTTCTTAGGTCTGTCCACTGAAAAGGTCTAGAAGCAACAACAACCCAACAGTATTGATTTTGTTTCTAAACACCATTCCCCACTAAAAGGAACCAGAGCTTCTTGGAAAAATGGTTGATTCCTGATATGCAGGAAAAAGTAGAAAACCAAGAAACACACCAAAACTGATGGGCTCCTGTTACAAAGGAAGCAGGAGCTATCTTGAAGGGGCTCTCATTAGCCAAATCTGAACATCAATAAAGATTGTAATTGACTGTTAACACAGTGAATAAATAAAATCCATGAGAGTACCGTGATACACAAAAGGAAGGAGGAGAAACGAGATGGTCTCTGTGAATGCTAGCTTACAAATACAGACGAAATGACAGAAAACCACAATTCGGTAACTTACATTGTAATAACTGATTTCAGGCTCAGGATGCTAAAACCACTGGGTGAAAGGCTGTAATGGAACAGGATACTTACAAGGTGCCAAAATATTATCCCATAGTCCTTTGTAATAATAGAGGATAAAACTGTACCTTAATGGAGAGATCTGGCTGCTGCCACCTTAGTCAAGGGATCAAATTTAGCATAGCTCATAATGGGATAACCTGTCATTAAGTGCCTCCCGACATGACTCAATGCAAAGTACACTTCACCTATGATGAAGCATAGGTTAATGGGCTGTTAAATGGGCTGCAATCAAGCCTCTCACATAACTTCCAGTTTACAGCAAGTATAGGAGCTAGAGAAATGAGTTAAATAACACCATGAAGAAATATTCACACAAGTGAAGAATGCTGCACACCCTACAAGACAACTAACTGAGCTGGACTCTTAAAAAAAAAAAAAAAAAAATCGATTCCAGGAGAGGGAAAAGGGCAGAGGGACAGTTAAAACAAAAAGAAATTAAAAAGACATCTACAGCCAAATACAAAAGGTGTGTTTTATTTGGAACTTGGTTTTTGTTTTTTAAAGAGGGGGTGCTAGAAAAGACATTCTTGGGTCAACTGGGAAAATTTAAATTGAACTTAATATTTGTTACTATATTATGGAATTACTTTCATTTTCTTAGATATAAAAATAGTACTGTGGCTTTATATACGTATAAAATACATATGACTATATTTAATATTTGGTTATATATGGAGATGTATACTATATACATGGTGTGTGTGTGTGTATGCATGCTCACTTTTAGGGAGAGACTATCTTAAGAGATACATGCTGAAATGTTTAGAGGATGGGGTATCATGTTTGCAACTTACTTTCAAATTGTTTAACAACAAAAAAGGGTACTTATTTGGGGAGGGAAGGACAGAAAGGGGAG
The DNA here is from genome assembly GCF_949752795.1 of Hyperoodon ampullatus. Classification (NCBI taxonomy): domain Eukaryota; kingdom Metazoa; phylum Chordata; class Mammalia; order Artiodactyla; family Ziphiidae; genus Hyperoodon; species Hyperoodon ampullatus. The sequence goes on from NC_136917.1 coordinate 16,138,472, forward strand.
GACAGGGATAGAGGAAGAAGGGGGGAAGAAGGGAGGGAAGGGACGACCAAGGGGGGGAGCAGAGAAATGATCCAAATATGGCAAAATGTTAATAACTGTTGAGTCTAGGTGGAGAGAGTATACAGGTGTTTGTTGTACTGCTTTTTTCCCCAACTCTTATATATATGAAATTCTTCATAATAAAAAGTTACGGGGGAAAAAAGAGAACAACTTTAAAAGCAACCAGCTTAAAACCAATGTAAAGCCTTGGGAGTGTCAGGAAATAAGAGTACTCTCAAGCAAAGCCTGAGAGAGTGTAAATTGTTGCCATGTGACTGTTGGACAACGTGGCAATGTCTATCAGACTTTTTAAAGCACCTATCCAGTGACACTCCCAGGAATCTGTCCTGAAGATATACTCCTCCACATGTGAAATGACATACACGTCAAGTTATTTTTTACAGTATTATGTATAACAGCAAAAGACTGGAAGTAGCCTCTACCTGTAACAGCCCAGACTGGTTTCACAAATTATAGCACATATAATAAATCAGCGTGCATCTTTTAAATTATCTCTTCAAAAAACATGAGTTCTTTGGAAACTGATATGAAAGATGACCATGTCATATTTTACATAAAAAAAATCAAGGTGCAGAATAATGTGTATAGCACACACACACATATATATGAAAGCTACACAAGAATGTGGTTGAGTAGCTGGAGCTAAAGAGAAGTAAGACTTTTTTTCCTTACTGTGTACTCCTTTTTGCACCTTATGAATTTTGTACCACAGACATATTATATGTATTCAGAAAAGTTTTTTGTTAAGTATTGATTGACTTTAGTTGTAATGAAGTCTTCACATCTCCATGCTTTCATTACTAAAACCTAATTACAGTGGAGTTATATAGCACACCTGGGAATTAGGGTCTGAAGTCAGTACATAAGGAGAAAACAGCATATAGTAAAAATCTGCCTTAAAAATCTCTTAAATATATGCCACACTGGACCAACACACCATCTCAATAATTCCTACACAGCTAATTTTCGTACCAGCACTTGAACAGTTTGCTGTTTCTTCAACTGACTAGTAGATTAAATAGCTGGCTTGTACTTCGGCCTCGTGTTGTGATGTTAAAAATGTTTCTTTAAAATACCATAATCACACTCATCACAGCTAGATGAGAAGCATTCAGGAATTGAGACAGGCTGAGAGGAGAGCAAATTTCCATTCCCCATTTCACATTTGGTCCAGAATGTTCACTGTTTAGGTTAGTTTTCCCTTGCTTTTGTCACCAGATGTAAAGAAATGAATTTGATAAACGTACGTAAGATGTGTAGGGACAACATGGTGCTTTCTAAAATACATTTCAAAAACTGTACCTCTATTAATTAAACAAACCACTATAGTAGAAAAAAAAAATCACAATCCAAATATAATGGACTAATTTGCTGATTGGGAACAGGCTGTAACAATCCCCAGATCAATGTGAGAAGGACAGAGGAGTAACACCTCTTGAGCGACATCACATATGATCTCATAATCTGAGCTGCAGCCCATTCCGTTATATTAGCATTTCCATACAGATATAGATTCTTCAATCTTTACTCCGAGTTATCTTCTAACTCCAATAAGGAAAGTTAGCTACCACTGAAGCTAAATAAAAACTTCCAAATCTTTCTATCCCTGCTCTCTCTGGTGAGCGCCAGATCAGTATTCCTACTAGATACTTCTCCTTTTAGAGGATTCACCCATAGGCTACTCAAATTCACTACAAACTGAACTCATTCTTTCTCCTCCCTCCACTCCCCCCAGTCTGTTCTTCTAGTATTCCCTATCCTGGAAGAGAGAACAAACAACCATCCTGGCACCCAAGGCAAAAATCTAAAATTTATACTATATTCCATCCATCTCTATAACCAATCCCCAAGTTTGGTAGGTCCTGCCACCTACATCTCTTTTAAGCCCACCCCATCTCCACCATGTCCACTGTCAATGCTTTGGTTTGCCTTCATCATTGCTCACTTGAACTAACTGGTCTCCCTGCCTTGAGTCTCTTCAATCCATCTTACAGACACCTGAAAAGTTAACTTCTTAAAATGCAAATTTGGGGGCTTCCCTGGTGGCGCAGTGGTTGAGAGTCCGCCTGCCAATGCAGGGGACACGGGTTCGTGTCCCGGTCTGGGAAGATCCCACATGCCGCGGAGTGGCTGGGTCCGTGAGCCATGGCCGCTGAGCCTTGCGCATCCGGAGCCTGTGCTCCGCAACGGGAGAGGCCACAACAGTGAGAGGCCCACGTACCACAAAAAAAAAAAAAAAAATGCAAATTTGGTTACAACACTCTTTCTATTTTAAGAACAGAAGGATCAAGAACAAGTCCCAAAGTAATGATATAGTAGGCTAAACACAAGCTCATTTAATAACATGACATAATGCAAAGAGAATGTATTACCAGGCATATTTTTTATGAGTATATTCCTATTCTACCCCACACTATATGACCAAATTAAATAAGCTATTAAGTGGGTTTCAGTAGAAAGAGGCCTCAGGGAAGCAAGGAAAATTCAACTGCCTTCTTAAGAGTCAAAAATGAACACAAAATGGATCCTAACAGTGATAAAGGTGCCTTAAGGAAAACAGGAGTTTCCCAGACCTAAAAAACACGAGTGCGTTCAAGCTGAATGTAAATATTAACATGCTTAAAATGAATGCCATAATCAGAAAAGGATTTGGGAAGTAAAAACAAGCAGAGAAGCTGAAGGAAGACAGAAAAACCATCCATCCCTAAAGTAAAAGCTGAATGAGGTTGTCTCAGTCCCAGGCCAGCAAATGTCACTTCCCTGGTCAAGTCCATGCTAACGAAACCACATGACTATGATCTGACCCGGTAGGTAGTCTACCCACTGGACAAGAATATTTCGGTCATTTGGCTTGAGTCTTCAGGTCCCTCTAAATATCTCTTCTCATTTGAAAAACTTAAACTGGCATGTTAAGTAGGATCTAGTAAGGAAGTCTACCTATCAGAAAAGTTTATATTAATCATGCCAACAAGCACATATCATTATAAATTAATAAACTGGAATTCTGGCTTTACACATCAGTCTTGCACAGCTGGTTAATGAATTTAAGTCTAACCGTGGGATAAGGTGCTGGCTTTCAGCATGCTGACAAGATCAGATTTCTAAGGGTGTTAAATCCAAGACCAGACTTAGGATGAAGATAAATTCTATACCTGTATTTGTGGCTATTAAAATTAACTAAAATTTAAAATTCAGTTCTTCAGTTAACAGAGCCACATTTCAAAATAGCCACAAGTGGCTAGTGGCTACCATATTGAACAGCACAGATAATGAACATTTCCATTATCCAGAAAGTTCTAACTGGACGGCACTGTTCTGGAAGACAACCTTAAACTAACCCTACTGTGAGTCCTCTCGGGGGAAACAGGCTGAGATAGTCTTGGATGGCTAACAAAGAATCTGAGATCTAGACTATTTTCTACAGAAGGTATGAAATAGATACTCCGCAACAATTGTTTCCTTTCCCTTTGCAATGATTTCTTGAAATCAGAATACAGTTTTAGTCTTCAAGATTTCTGCCCCTCTTTTTATCACTGGATGTTATTTTAAACTTGAGGCACAGACATTAGAAGCACATTCTCTGAAACGAAACTGCCTAGATTCATATCTCATCTTTGTCTCTTACTAGATGTGTGATCTTGAACATGTTCCTTAACTACTCTATCCTTCAGTTTCCTCATAACTAAAGTGGAAATAAGGGTACCTACCTCATTGGGTCGCTATGAAAATGAGTTTATACATGTAGAGTGTTCAGAATTGTGCTCAATACAGAGTAACTGCCCATTAAGTGTAAACTACTACTACTTTTCCTACTACCACCACCCTGAGAGCTCTTCACGTGACAAGTGTGAAAAATGCTCAACTAGAAGAAATACTAACAAATATAAAAAATAAAACATGGATCACAAAGCCAGAGTGTCAGCCTATGATAAAAAAGTTGTTTTTTTTTTAAGGGTGAAGGAAATGGGTAATCTGGAGTGATTAAATACCAGAAAAAGTCATGAGTTGCCTGACAATGTCTTACTTGTAAGGCTGATAAACCACAGATCAAAAGAAGTCTACATAGGGACTTCCCTGGTGGTCCAGTGGTTAAGACTCCATGCTCCCAAGCAGGGGGCCCAAGTTCGATCCCTGGTCAGGGAACTAGATCCCACATGCTGCAACTAGAAGAGCCCACATGCCGCAACTAAGGAGCCCGCATACTGCAATGAAGAACACGCGTGCCGCAACTAAGACCCGGCGCAGCCAAATAAATAAATAAATAAATATTTTTTAAAAATGCTAAGAATGTCACTGTTAAAAAAAGAAGAAGAAGAAGTCTACATAATAAGCTACTGAGCTATTTAAATAACCAATAAAAAGTAAGGAGGAACTGAGAAGATACAGGTTTGAGTTCACTAGACCAAATGATACTTCCCTGTATAAAACACATTTTGACATGCAAATGTATAGCCCCTCTTATACTTCCTAAGTTACCTTTAGGTTCACTTGGTGAACTGACTAAAGATCTTCTAATCTTTTCATTAAGAAGGGAGAGCACCACATACAATTAAGATACCATGCCAAACAACGATCCATCATGTGTTCTCCAAGTGGAAACCCACTGTAGAAAACCACATCTTACTCTAACAGTATATAGACAATATGAAAATCCTGAAGTTGAAGTACAAACTTCAGCAAATGTAGTCAGATGGAAAGAGCCAGAGCTCTGGAGACACACAGGCTCAAGCTTAAGCTTGGCCCTGCCATGTACTAGCTGTACGACCCTGGGCAAATTGTACTTAATGCTCATGAGCTTCATTTTACAATCTGTAATATACATGTAAAGCAGGTGCCCACTAAATAAGAAATATGTGTAAAGAGCTTACAATAGCGCCTGGCACTTAGTAGATGCCCAGTAAACAGCAGCTACAGTTAGTAAATCGTCCTGAGAAGACCCTCCAGGAGTCCTAAGAATAAAAGACCACTACTTTACATGTTAACTACTAATAACTAAAATTAGTAGTTACCATGTAAAGTAGTTACATGGTAACTAGTTATTAAATAACTACTTATTAAAGTAGTTACATGGTAACTACTAATAACTAAAATTATTCTGACCAGGTAATAACTATAAATCATGAGGTAATGCCACAAAATTGTCATTTGCTTTCCATATTTTATAACCTATTCCTCAAACAAATGTTCCTTATTTACTGTACTGTATTCCCTGTTAGGCTATGACTACAAAACTTTTGGGCCTATTTAATAAAAATAACTGCATTTCTTACACTGAAACAAAGCTTTTACTAGCAAATACCGTCACTAAACCACACCCGAACATGAACACTATGAATAAATGTCTAACATTTCTTCTTTCTCTATTATAATGGAAAAAAGTAAAGAAATTTTAAGTTTCTCTCAGTGAGTTGAGTTCTACATAACAAAACAATACAGGGTAATTGCTTACCTGGACAATATTTTGTACTTCAGATCCACCAATCCAGAATGAATGGGGGTATTCCCTTTCAGACTAGTCTGAGAAAAGACAGCAGTCAAGCAGCTTCCAAGATTCTTTCCGCTTACTGTATCCAGCTTTCTTCAACAAAATCCCAAACATGCACTTCGGTAACTGTTGAAAGACAGAAAGCAATCCATACACCCACCATGGCACCAGCGGCAAAGGATAGCCACCAAGAAATGGAAGGGTCAATGGAGTGGTGGATCTGAAGCACAGAAAGAGTTACAACCCCTGAGTCAGCTATTTGGTATAAAAGGTCTGCAGTAGCACTGCTCATCTCTGTGTTGAGAGGACAAGAAATTCTACATAACAAAGAAGGAAACATCCCTAATACTATTATTTGTTCATGATAAATATCATGCAATTTCCAAATGCATGATAAAAATTTCTTCTATTATGCACATAAATTGTCCCAGATCATTCAGCTACAATGAACTTTATCCATATTCTAAGACAGCTCCTCTACTATTACAGAAACTTTGTCAGCCAAAGTTAATATAGGAGGGCTCAAATGTCTCCCAATCAAAATATTTATTTAAGCACCTAACAAGAAATCTTTTGGTTTGCCACATATAAGAAATCAAATCTTCACATCTCTCAAATCTTCCACCCTCAGCTGAAATACAGGACATTTTAAGACATGTGACATACTTTAAGAGTAAACTTCTGACTGAATAAAGGCTGATCCCCCACAACGGCCAGTTACTGGGTAAATTAGGGAAAATAATAAAGAACACTAATAAACAATTTACTAGATAACACCTTTAAATACATAAGCCCACTCTACATTATATCAACATTCTTTTATTACCACACCAACTCTTCCATTCGACTCTAAACTCTAAACAAACTACAAGGGAGAGAGAAAAAGACATTCAACAGGATGACATAGATAAAAACTTAAAAATCCAAAGACTGTGGAGCTGCTTGCACATAAATTTGCTACTTCCTCAACTGTCACACTACTGCTAAAATGTTCCGCAGTAATTATAATACCTACCTTTATTGAAGGGTTACTTATGGGCCAGGCCTTTTACATTCATTACTCATATTTAATTCTCAAAAAATATGAGAAGAAATAACTTGCCCACAGTCCCACATCGACTAGGTGGTAGAGCCCATGCCCTTTTCACAGAATACTGTGGCCTCCCAAGTCCACAGTCCATGGATCAGAAAGACCATGATTCCTGGGGCAGAAGAAACCAAGCTTTAAGCTAACTGACGTCAGAAGGGAGAACCACAAAAATACAGAAGAGTTAAGTATTTCAGCCTAGCTGAACTAAAATACAACTGAACTTGTTGAGCCATCCTGAAAGGGCTAACTCCCCTGATCTAGCCACTTAAAAGCATTTCAGTAACAAAAAGCCATGCAATTCTAAGGCCCACAATATTAATTTTATAACAAAACACATTATAACGTTGCCCAAGTAGACTTTGTGTTTAGCAGCAAAGATGTGTCTGTGACAAAGAATCCCAAACCCAGTTGAAACCAAGGATTTTTAAATTCCAAGATCAATAAATAGTCCACAGGCAAAGACTAAAGATGTTCTGAGTTTTCATGTTACAGGCAAAGCAACTGAGGTGACTGACTGAAGTACAAGTCTAAGATTAACCTCTTCATAACAAACGGGTGGAAATATCTTAATACCCTCAACTTAAAGGCATTATATGAGTAAAATCACAAGCAAAGAATAATTACTCAAGCTCTTCTCATTACTCTAGAGCCTAAGAATAAACTAAAAACACAATTTTGACAAAAGCTGCTAGTGGGCTAGTAGTTAACTGCTACAGCAATATACTCTGCTTTTCAAAGTATAACTCACTGCTATAACCAAAATGCCGAACAATTATAGCAAAACACAGCCACAACAATTTGACTAACGGACTCATTTCTGAACCTCTTGCGTCGTCAGGGCTTTTTCTTGTATTAGTGAGTTAATTTTCCCCCCTTCCCTTCAAATAAACATTTACTGAATGCCTAATTGGTGGCAGGCCTTATGCTAGAGAAACAAAGATTAATAGATGCCAGACCAGGAATGTAAGGACTGACTTCTTCCTGTCCCCTGCCCCTTTCTCTCTGAGTCTCCTAAGCAATCATTTCACAGAACCAAAACATATTTTATTATTAGTTCCCAAAACTGGTTAAGTGTTCTAAATTTAACTCTCAAAAAAAAAAAAATACTCAGGTTCCTTTTTCTTAACAGTAGAGCTCTCACTTAATTTTTCTTTTTCTCCTGTGGATCAGAGGTTTGCTACTAGAGAATGGTTTCCTATATTCATTGTACTTAGGTATTTGCCCATCTCTACTCAGTCATCTTTTTCAATTTACATGTTAATGTCCAACAGTTTCTACTTCACTGCTTTCCATTCTCTGAAGGTCTTCATTGTTGACTAACCCTGAGAGGGAATTTCCTAAAAAATGTTTCCTGCTGACATCACTGAACTCTGCAATCTTTGAATTTTGTTAAAACAATAATAAGATCCAGGTTAGAGATACCCTACTGGACTGTCAGGTCTTCCTGGCTGGTCTCTCATTTGCCTACAAAAGACAAGCTTCCTGTTAGGCAATCGTGATCAGCAGAAACTGAACAGAGGCTAACAAGCACTTTCTTGACCAACAGGTTTTTCCCCTTTTCTCAACTAATTCAATGAACAACAATACAACTCAGGAGGAAATCTTGTAGGATAGTCACCACTTATTCTGTTAAAGGTCAAAATCACCAGCTTTGCTAAAACAAGAATAAGAATTTGAAAATCCTAATTTCCTTTGTCTAAACTAAATTGATTAAACATAAATCACAATGCTCAATGTTAATATGAACAATTACCAGTCTCTTTCTACCAGGATACCTAAAACAGGGTTAAGTGGGTTATCTCCACAGACAGAGTACAAGTCTAATTATGGCTAATTGGTAGTTCTTAGTAGTTGTAACAGTACTTCCCAGATTTCCAAGACAGTACTGATTCTGTGTGATTTCATCATCTCCCCCAAAGATGCCTCGTTAAATGCATGGCTAAAAGCAACTGAATTTTAGGCCTCTGTAAAGCTTCACAATTAAATACACACACAAATCAGGGGGGAAAATTAAAACCTTCCTCACATCATCTGTCTTGACTGTGCTTTACAAAATATGGTCCCTGTACTTGTGGGGAGAGTTAGCTTGGCAGGTAGTTGCTGAGAGACAAGCCTTTGCAAGGTCCTTTCACATGCATCTCTCATAATCCTCCCAGCACTTGGAACAATACCTACATTTTCTTGTTTTTACACATAATGAAATCATACCAGAGAAACGTTAACTTTCTTAAGGTCACACAGCCAGCAAGTGACAGCTAAGATACAAACTCAGGTGTTTCACTCTAGAGTCCATGCCCTTTATGCTAAATCACGCTTCTCTAAGGTCACAGGATCCTTAGAACTTATCGACTGTTTGGCAAGTTCACATCAACAGATATAAAAGGAGTTTGGTTTCCTCAGTCCTTCTATCAACCACTCTCTAGGATGTATATAAATCAATCTGTATGTGTATAAAAGTCTGTAAATAATGGTTAAAATGTCTATGAATGTCTGTGTACCACATCCCACCCTCCTTTTCCCCTTAGCAGTCTTTCTCCTCTCTCCATCTCCACCTCTGTCTTAAGATTATCAAAAGGAAATCTTAAAAAGTTTTCACAGCATGGAAAAAAAAAAACCTAACATTAATTTAAATCAATACCTACTGCACACCCAAGTGCTGCTAAGTGTAGTGAAGGATTCAAAGGACAATCAGATACGGCCTCTGGAAGAGAAGCTTAGACATGATCAAACTTTTATGATACACAGGAAGGTCTGATAAGTCCCATAAGAGTTAGGAACAAATTATCATAAGAACTAGTGATATAGGTGAGAATTTCCAGAAAGAAGATGGCTAAGATTCAGGCAGACAGCAATAATACACGCAAGCAATCAACAGGAAAGTTCAACTCAACATTTACTGAACACCTACTACAAGAGGCACTGTGAGTTTATCATTTAATAGGGGACACAAACAGGAAACCATAATACAAGCCCAGAAGATGTTCACTGGCACGAGATAAAGACAAAGTGTCAGAACTCATTCATTTCATTTAACGATGATTATCATATAGGCAGTGCTATAGATAAAAATCCAAAATGGTATCTGCCACCATAATATAAACTGACATCAAAAAGAGAAGGCATCTAAACTGTGTTCTGAGGGGATAGTACTTTATCAGCATAGGTGGAAGAGAGGATTGCTGAGATCTGACCTAAACCAATTTGGCCAGGGCACCAACTATTAGGTCCTTCCCATAAACATCAGTAGCCTTAAATACATGGGTTTAGGTCAGTTCATATCAGTGCTGACAAAGGAAACAGTGAGCAGAATCTGAAGAACCACAGATCCCCAGGCTTTGGCTGGAATATAGAATAAGTGAGGAATGTGAGAAGAAAAAGCTGAAGAGAGGCTAGAATTTGAATTACTAGGACTTGAAATGCTTTCTTTCCCTTAAACTGTAAATATCACCAGATGGAAGCCAAGATCCCAGGTACCTCACAGCGCAGAAAAGTTTGTTTCTAAAATTCATAGAACCAAACAGTACTACTCAGAGAAATACATGTGCTGTCCTGTAAACCTATGTAATGGGTTAGCTATTCTTCTGTGCTATACAGAACTCGCAGTTTTCAGGGGACAGCAGTCAGGGGCCAAAGAGTGCCAAGACTTGTGAGCAGGATCATGTTTATCCTTGTCAAATCTGAAAGGACATCTAACCTACTCCAAAATCAGGAGTAAAAATTGATAATATTTGAGTCACAGCTTCTTGAGGCAGGTCAGTGAGGTCTATGCATATGCATGTGATTTATTTCATTTGGACCCTACTTAAACTTCTGTCTACTTTACCTGCATTTGGTAAATCAACACATGGCTAGAGGCAGATGAGGGTAAGTGACGGTGACAAAGTAAGACCCAATTTCTTAAAGGAGTCACTAAACAATCCCACTTATTCCACTTAGAAAGCCAATGACAAGGCGGGGCGGGGGGACACAAAAAGATAAATATTTCCAATAACGTCACTTAGTTTCTTTCATCTTCTTGCCCTTGTGGCCTGTCTGTACTTCAATAGCTCTAAAAATAGATTTGATATTACAACTTCTTAATAAGATCCAATATATTTTACCTATATCACTACATTCAACAAGTAATATAGCCATTTAGAGATAACACAGAGGGGAATGACTCACTTAAGGTCACTTAGCAAAGAGGGGAACCATTCAGAGGCTAACAACAGAGTATAAACTACCCATTACTTGTGTAAAGGGGGGAAGGGGTACGCTCACACCCACAGAGGAAGCAGGATTATCTTTCCCAAACTTTTAACATTAACTTCTGCTATCTTCTAATAGGCAGGACTAACCATCTTTTTCCAATTAGCAGCTCTGTGAGTGCTTTCTAGTAATAAGTGCCTGAACATAAACTCATACTACGTCTAACTCAAGTGTTAAATATCATGTGAGACACAATGCACAGTTTTCATTATTTCCAGTGAAGTCCACCACACTAGACAAAGTCTGGTGAACTTTTGTATATTTCCAAATGGATTACTACTTTTCTACCTCATTAATAATAAAGCTAATTTTACCAAAGTCAGAAGTTTGAAAAACAGTCCCACAAACTAGGTACAGTATTGGGCCCACATAAAGCCATGAAAGTCATTTGGTGGTTAAATTATTCACTATCAGCAATCGTAAATGCAGTTGTCTCGATCAAGAGTTTATAGTCTATATTAAAGACTGAATCCTACGAGGTGGGTCAGCTGGAGAAGCACTTTTTGTGGACCTGGCCACAGGCACGGGTAGGAGTCACAATGGGGGTTATATTTTGAAGATTTAATTATTCTGCTATCACCAGTTTTACTTCCTAGTAAACTAAAAAACTGCAAGAAAAAAAAGGAAGAATCAAAATCAAAGAAAGTAGAGGAATGAAGATTAAGAAATTGGTGAAACCCAAGAACTCTGTTTCCTTTCTTTGAAACAGCAAGCTCTGGAATATCAAATGAAAGTTATCCTGTTAACCATTAAGTACCGAACTGGTACAGGCAGCACAATCACAAATATTTGAGTACTGAAGCTGACTCATAAAACTCTAAAAATATTTCATGCTTTAGGCTTTCAAAATACCATCAGTTTAACCCCTCCCCCTCCTTTCATCATGTTATTTTGAAATGTAAATGTTTTTAACCTAGTTCTGGAAACTCTAATTAAAATGCAGTGAATACAGAAAGCCACATGCAATTAGATTTCAAGGCATTATCATTCCTACATCTGATCCTGGATTTAGTAAATCAGTTGTTAAGTACCTGTGCTATCAACTACACTGAAATAAATACATATATGTTTATGAAAAGAGTTGCCTAAGAGTCTTAACTGCTTAACTGGTAGCCCTTTGAGGGAATATAAAAATCCGTATATAAAAAGCCATTGTAAAGAAAAAGAAAAAAAAAAGCCATTGTAAAATTGATCTAGAGAACTACTTTGTTAAATTTTTTGTTAAATTCTCTAAGAATCCCAGTTTATAACGTCCTTGAAAAGGCTGAAATATCTTTTCAGATCATAGACAAGTACAATCATGTAAAATCAAAACTTATGAGAACTGGAAGCTAGTATATTTAGGCCAGAAATTTTTTTATACATCCATTCAAAGACATTAAATGGATTACACTGTACTTACTCTAATTCTTTTGCAAACAAATACTATTTATTTATTTAGGCCACACGGTGCAGTTTGTTGGATCTTAGTTCCCTGACCAGGGATCGAACCAGGGCCCTTGTCAGTGAAAGCACTGAGTCCTAACCACTGGACCACCAGGAAAGTCCCTAATTATTTTTTCAATAAATGGAAATGGAAGGAGCACTGAACAGCCAATTTTAAAAAGGTACCAAGTTACAATTTTTTGCTATGCAGTACTCCTGTTGTAAGTACATGTATTATACACACATAAGAATATGTACTATGTATGTAACTCCAATTAAGATATTTTACCAAAATAACCCCATACAAAATTTGAAGAATATCAAAGCTTGACCTCAAAAGTTTGATAAATTGTACTGAAAGGAAAAATTACTTAATAAATGAACATCAAAAACTCATAAGTATCAGTATCCCTTAGAAAGCAACCATACGTGCGCGCGCGCGCACACACACACACACACACACACAAATCAGAAGCTACCAGAGCTTTTTTTCCCTCTAGTTTTCAAGACTGCTGGAGAAGTCTAGTGAATTATGCAAAGGACAGCAAATATTAAGCTGCCTCTGTATTTATGCTACTGTACTTCCATTTTTAAAACATGCATCTCAACTCCCCAGATACCATCATCCACAGAAACCATGCAGCTATCCAACAGACTTTCAGTGTCACCATTTATTATTTATAGCATTAAATGGGGGAAGTGGCTCTGATGTCACCGACCCTACCCAGTGGAATCACTGACTCAATAAACATTTTCACACTGGAGAAAATCTGGCTAGGAAAACATTTTGCTGTGTTAAGTAGAGTCTTTCACCTTTCCTCTCAACCCTGGGGTAGAAGTTGTTACTGTGTTAGGAGAGATACAAAGAAACTGTCAAGGTTTCCACAGGAGGAAAACCTGAGCATGTCCGTTTGCTGAGGCAAAGACTTCCCCCTCCCAACTCTCCAGAGTCCAGTGTGATTTCCCTAACGCTCAAATTGGCAGGTAATAGCTGCATATTTTACTTCTTCCACCAAATCATCCACCAAGTAGGAAATTCTTCATTTCTACTAGCCACTCTCTCGTGGTCCTGTTTCTAAAAACCCGTTCTGACTCAAAGTCCTAAGGCGGAAGGGGGCTGGGGCGTTCGCGGGGCCAGGAAGTTTGGCCTAGCTACCAAAGGTTTCTAACAGAAGAGTGATCGCCGCCCCAGGGCCCTAGGACACCCCCCTCCCCCTTTTTCTAGAAGAAAGAACTGGCGGCAGTGAGGAGGACAACCCCTCCCCCCTCCTCCCCAATTTCCCAAAGCAGCTTTGGAAAACGTGAAGTTACAGTTTCTCTTTCCTGGGAGATGGAATCCAGAGTACCTGGGGCCTTGCTATGCAAACATCCCTCTCGGCCGAGTAAGAAACCCTTTGTCCGAGAAGCCGGACACCACAGGGGGCCGGGAAAGAGGCCCCTTATCGGCCACATCTTCAACTCCGAGAGCTCTCCACCTCCACCCCTGTAGGGCCTATGCCGGCATCCTCACAGCCCTAGGTTGAAGAGAGGGTGCTGAGACCCCTTCCAGGACGCGGAGGCCGAGGCCCTAACCGATCTTCTCGGTACCCTCTCCCATCAGCATCTCACTCGGCCTGAGTGGGGCTTGCAAGAGCGATGCAGGCCTGGACCGGAGAAACAGAGAAAAAAAGGAAGAAAGAAAAAAATCCCTTCTAAGGGGGGGATGAGATGCTAGAGCGAGTGCGAGCTAAGGCCACAGCATAAGCGAGCGAGGGTCGTTCGAGACATGGGCCCAGAGACAGGAGGAAGGGAGGGAGGAAAAACGAGGGGCATGGAGGGGGCCGGGCCAGGTCCGGCCTGAAATCTCGAGGGATCCGGAGGAACCGCGCCGGGCCGCAGGCCAGGGAAGGCGGGGGGCCCAGGTCCCGGCCGAGGCAGCGAGGAAGGGCCAGGGCCGACCTCGCGCGGGACGCTGAAGGTGGGCAGGCCCGCCCGGAGCCGGACGGACGTAAGAACGGACGGTCCAACGGCCCGCACTCACCATGAGCTCGATGGTCTTGTCCTCAATCACCGAGTCGGGCTCCATGGCGGCCCCGGCGGCCCCGCCTCGCTCTCCCCGCGCAGCAGCGAACAGCCCGGGCGGAGGAGGCGACAGCGGAGGCGGCAGAGGCGGAGGCGGCTATCGCACCCACTCTAGCTGCCAGCCCGCCCGGGCCGCCGGCAGCTCCGCCCTCCCCCTCGGCGAACGCAGTACCCAGAGCTAGGACTACAGCTCCCAGCAGGCGCCGCAGGCCCTGTAGAGCGTTGTGGGAACGAGAAGCCGACACCAGGCCAGTCTGTCCTGACAGCTCGAAGCTGAATTCTGAGCCGAAAGTAGCACTGGACTGTGAATGCGAGACGTGCAGACCTAAAGAATTAAGGGGTGCCTCAAGGTGGGGCCTCGGGATCGATACGACTACATGTCCCAGAAAGCCCTGCGCTCGGGTTCTCTTTCCGGCTAGTTTTCCTGACTTCCTGGCAGCCCAAGGCTACCCAGACCCGGACGGAAACTCGGAGGCAACTCTTCGCTTGACAGATATCCTGCGTGCGCGAGTGATTTCCGCACATGCGCGGTCGGTGTCTGCAGGGCCCAGGACGCCTAGGTAGCGGAGCAGCTGGTCAGCTATCGTCTATGGTAGAGTGAGGTGTTGGCGACAGGTGGGTTCTAGATACTTTTGGAGGGGATGGTTTTGGGGCTCAGGTGTGAGAGGGGACCAGCGAAAGAGAGAAGCTCGGGCAAAGCTCTGAGAGTATGGGCGTCCCAGGAGGGAGGGGTTTGGAAATTTAGCTGGGGAAGAGGAGGTTTATGGTCTGTATGCACCACGTACTGGGAGGAGCTGAGAGGTGAAAGGGAGCCTGTGTATATTGAACCTCTCTTATTCATTTGTTCAGAAAATGTTTTTTAAACTTCCACCCTCTGCCGGGTACCAGTCTAGGCACTGGGAATCAGCTCTGAACCTTACAGACAAGGGCTTTCTTCTCATGGAGCTTAATTCTAGTGGGGGGCGGGGGTGGGGAAGACAGGCATTAACCACAAGAGTGATAGGTGCTAAGAAGGAACACAGCTGGAGATCTGGAGACTTCTTCTGGTGAATTCTGCCTCCAGCTCTATGTGAACTTTGTCAGGTCTGTCAGTACCCTCTAACCAAAGACGACCAGGGGGCACACGGATAGTTGAACAAGTTGAGTTTCTGACTGGTTGCAGGAAGGGAGATCACACACCATGTAGAACTGTGGGGCATCTCAGTAGGAGTTGTCAGGTCATTTGGAAGCGGGGCTTTACTCTGGATAAGATGCTGTCAGGAAATGGGGGTGATTCTATGATTAGGTATCTCGATAAACCTTACCTAGAAGGAAGGAATGCTAGACTGAGGCTGAAGCTCTAATTGGTAGAGAAGCAGGAGTCCGTCATTAGCCAGGATGGGGGATGTTTGGTCATTTTTTATGGTTTGGACAATGTCATGTTTTATCTGTGTTCCAATGTAATTAAGGAGCGGTCTTGCTTTTGTATTGATCTATCATGGTCACAGAATGGCTTCATCTAACGTTTACGTTCCGTGAAATTATGTTCAACAGGGGAACACGAGGCCTAGCTAAGAGGGCCAGGCTATCATCTAGTAACATTACTGCCTGTCTGATTGTATCAAGCCAGCTTCCAAATCTCTGCTTTTCTTTCTCAAGTGTTTTGCATTCTCTGCACCTGTAAAGTGAAGGGACAAGACGACCTAGAAATCTTTCCATTTCCAAGGACCAAGTTATTACAGTAATTTGTATGCATGCAGGACACAGTGTAAGTTCCGTGTACATAGAGTTTTAAGTTTTATAGTCCTTATCTGATGCTTTCCACCAGAGGAATTGAAAGAAAAGCAATAGGAAGAAAGAGCACAGAACTGGAAAGTTATTGCCACTAATTTGCTGTCTGAATTTCACCATATCCTTTTGACTGTCTGGGCTTTGAGACATTCATTAGTAAAATAAAGGGGCTGAAATAAATGACCTCTGTTTCAGTTACCTATTGCATCATAATAAACCACCTCCAAGACTTAGTAGCTTAAAATACCAGTGCTTTATTATTCTTTACAATTGTTTGGGTTAACTGGACTCAGCTGGGCCCACATAGTATAAGCTGAGGTTACTTATGGGATTATGATCAGCTGGGAGCTCATCAAAACGGGTTATCCTCGAGGGCCTCTCTCTTTACCTGGTTTCTTACCATTCAGGCTTCTGCATGGTGACTAGCTTCCAAGAGGACAAGCCCCAGTGAACAAAGGCTTAGCAAGCCTTTGGTTGCACCCAACTTGCTAATGTCCCATTGGCTAAAACAAGCCACATGGCAAAGCCCAGAGTTAGTGTGGGAAGGGACTACACAAGGTTGTGAATACAGAGTCACGGTTCATTGGGGGCCACTAACGTAACAGCCTATCAAGACCTCTAAAGTGCCAGCACCTGCCACAGACCTAGCACATAGGGCTAGGGTAGGAGTCACAAGTAGAGTATGAACCCCCAGTATGTCTGTTTGTCCTGCAGTGTCTTTTTTATTGTTTGAAAATTCAAGTCTCACAACTTAAAATCCAAATTTCTAATTTCTCTTGAAAAGTTAGACTATCTTGCTGTACTGGATCTGCATGGCAGCAGTATGCAGGGGTTAAGTAGCAATTACCTTCTTTATATAAAGCATTTACTCTATAGATTGCCACTGTTACCACTGCTCCCTGTTGCCTTATATCTGCAAGCTTTACTCATTTAAGTTGTATGCTTAACCCCTATAGATATTTGAGTTTGCAACCCTTGGCATTGGAACTGTAATGGAGATAACTCAAGGTTTCTCTCCTTTTATTAAAACCATATCCCACCTTAAGAGGAAAAAAATACTGATGTTATTGGGTCAAATTCCAGGAGCTCAGTAAGATGAAAAAGTTATGTATATGATAGAAGTCATTCCCAAGCTGTTTAAGAGGCAAGCCGAGCCTAGGCTTATCACTTTGCTCTCTCCTCTTCTCAAACAAGAACTCAGACCCTCGGGTATTTTTATTGCTTTAGGCTTGATGCTGATTGGTAATTAGATTTGGTCATACATAAAGGCAGAAGACCTTGAGGCATATTTTCCCCCCAGTTTTTCAGATAGATCTGCACTGGGGTTTATATGACATGCTAACAGCAAACTGGTACAGGTCCACAATCCCTTAACCAAAACCCTGAGGTCCGGATATGCTTCAGAATTCAGAATTGTTCAGACTGTACAAAGGTAGTATGATGTACATACTGTATATATAATGTAACACTCCCACTGGGGTCTAAGACAGCATTCCATAATCAAATACATTTATTTTTCTGCAGCAGAGCATATGGGTGCCTGTTATCAATCTATAGCCTCTCAGTTCCAAATCCAGCCTTCTTTTCCGTGCTTTGAAATACTGGAGTGGGACCCTGTAAATATTTCTCCCCTGCCAACTGGCACGGTGCTTAACTTTGTCAGTAGAGAGCCCTAGAGGAGAACAGCCAAAGGAAGGGTCTTCTCTTCCTTGTTCCAGAATACTTTCTTTTCCTTCTTGCCTTTGTGGCACACAGTAGCAGATGGTTTGCAGAACCATATCCCTCTCTCTACATACACACACACTCTCTCTCTCACACACACACACACACACACACACGTGTGGCTAGAACATCCAGAGAGTGCTTCCCAGTGAGTTCAGTGGCACCTTAGCAGGCAGTTTCCTGCTTTCCAGCCCCAACCTGTAGCCCCTCAGCAGCAGCATCCAATGGGCCATAACCATCCTCTCTCTAGTGAGATCTGAATCTCATCCTAGCAGTGAGGGTGGGAGGGTTCTTCCAAGTTTGTTCCTTCCTTGAGTACTCTGCCTCAGCCCTAAAGGTCGTAGCTTCTCCCTATAACTTCTATTTCTGTATTCTTTAGAGTTGTCTTTACCCCCTTAGTACTTAATACCCTGTTCCTAGTTAATAATTTTTTGTATTAAATTTTCCCAAAAGAGAGTGTGGCAGATGTGAGGGTGTGTGACTTCCAAGACTAGATCGTAAGACTTGTGGGTTCCTCCTTGCTCTTTCTCTCTTGGGTTACTCACTCTGGAGGAAGCAAGCTGCCGTGTCATGATGACACTTAAGCAGCCCTATGGGATGTCCATGTGGTAAGGAACTGAGGCCACCTGCCAACAACCAGCACTAACTTTCCAGACCTGTGAGTGAGCCATCTTGGAAGCCATCTCCTCCTGCCCCAGTTAATCCTTCGGATGACTAGCCCCATTCAAATCTTGACCTCATGAGAGACCCTGAGCCAGGACTACCCATCCAAGCCATTCTTGGACCCCTGCCCCACAGAGGCTGTGTGAGATAATAAATGTTCATTATTTTTAAGGTGCTAAATTTTGAGATAATTTGTTATGCAGCAACAGATAACTAACAGAGGTACCCCCCAGAAAAGAGCTAGTTCAAAATACTGAACTCAGTTCTCTCTTTCTTTGGGGGGTGGGGATCCTAGTTCCCCAACCAGGGATCGAAACTGCGCCCCCTTGGAAGCACAGAGCCTTATCCACTGGACCACCAAGGAAGTCATGAACTCAGTTCTCTTTTTTTTTTTTTAATTTTATTTATTTATTTATTTATTTTTGGCTGCGTCGGGTCTTCGTTGCTACACGCGGGCTTTCTCTAGTTTTGGTGAAAGGGGGCTACTCCTTGTTGCGGTGTGCGGGCTTCTCGTTGCAGAGCACAGGCTCTAGGTGCACGGGCTTCAGTAGTTGTGGCACACGGGCTCAGTAGTTGTGGCTCGCAAGCTCTAGAGCGCAGGCTCAGTAGTTACGGCATACAGGCTTAGTTGCTCCGCGGCATGTGGGATCTTCCCGGACCAGGGCTCGAACCCGTGTCCTCTGCATTGGCAGGCGGATTCTTAACCACTGTGCCACCAGGGAGGTCCCTCAGTTCTCTTTTAATCAAGGCACCTAAACACTTAGTAGAGCTTTGTGTCTTTCCCTTTCTTACAAATACTTTTGAAGGTAAAGGGTGACATTTTTTTTTTTGGCTGTGTCGGTCTTAGTTGCAGCATGAGGGCTCTTCGTTGCGGCGTGTGGGTTTCTCTCTAGTTGTGGCATGCGGGTTATCTCCCTCTAGTTGTGGCGCGTAGGCTCCAGAGCATGTGGGCTCTGTAGTTTGCAGCACATGGGCGTGGCATGTGGGATCTTAGTTCCCCAACCAGGGATCAAACCCCTGTTCCCTGCATTGGAAGGCAGATTCTTTACCACTGGACCACCAGGGAAGTCCCAAGGGTGGCATTTTTAAAAGGGTATATTTTGACCTGTGCTGGGTTTTCTGAATTCAAATACATTGTAGAGAAGGATAGTGCAGTGAAATTTTGACTTAACTCATTCCCAACTAACTTAAAGAAAAGAATTCTCTTGAAGGAGAATCTTGTGAAACCAAAGGAAAGAGAATGTTGGGAAGAAGTATTGAAGGTAGCAGCTCCCTGTTTTATCCACATGGCAAGGTTCCATGCCTTATCCATCTATGTGTAGAATCTAGGGAAAAAAAGATAGTTATCATGAAATACATATGAGAACATTTATTTGAACTGAAAAACAAAAGCCAGACTTTTTCTGAGAGTCTAACTTGGCTGACTGGTTTGATAGGTGGCATAACAATAATAGATGTTAGATGAGGTGAATCTTTAGTTCTATAATTTTTAGGAAAATACATTTAAAGCACATGAGGAAAAACATTTCATCAATTAATGTATTGGCAAACATGTATTAAAATTAATATTTGTATCTTCCCAATACTTTTTTTTCCTTTAACTTATGAGGTTACTTAAGACCACCAAGTGAAAGAGTAAAAAAAGGTTGTATTAGAATAGAATGCACTGTGCCACCATGACAAATTAACTCTCTGTATATTCAGAGTTCAGTCAGAGAAGCAGAACCACTAAGGGTGTTACTAAGGGGCTTTTTTTTTTTTTTTTTTTAACAAGAAGTTGACCTCATGTAATTGTCCAAGCAATCTCTGTAAGGTTGCAATCTTTGCAGTCGATGCTGGATCTTCAAGTCCACAGGGCAGGCAGTCAGGACGAGAAGATGGATGTAAGGTGGGGGAGAGCAGGCATAAGCCGAACTGGAGTCCATGAGGACAGATGAAACCTGTGTCAGTTCTTAATTGCCCCCGACCTTGGTGGTATGGATGTCCTGCAGAGGCTGGAGCCCTTTGCCAGAGAACTGGACACACACAGGCCTGCCCAGGAATTAGAGAAGCTGAAAGAGGCTTTAGGGGAAGATGGAGTGTTTGCAGGCAGGGCCTTTCCTCACGCCAAGGAGGTGAGTGAGCAAGCAGATCAGTGACAATGTATATGGGCTGCAAAATGACTACAGTTTCACTTCCACCTTCCAAATCCCCGCACCAGACTGTCTCGTGGCCCACCCTGATCAGAAACGTAGATGAACAGAATTCACGGAAATGTAGTTTAGCTTAGTCAAGTTGACATATTACTAAGTGTCCACACCCTGGAAACATAGTGACTTTATATACATGTCTTGTTCATACAAGGTCTAATGGAGTCAGCTAGCCCTCCATCTTAGAGTTTTCATGGTCTCCAGTATTGCTGGGGCAGAGGGGAAGCTCACGAGCATACTCGGAAGCACATTATTCCTGCTCACTATTCATTGGTCAGTGCCTAATCACGAGGCCCTAAGAAACTGCAAGGGAGGCTGAATTTGGTGAACACAAAGGAATTTTGGTAGATGATGTGTGCTATACCAGTAAAATTAATATTCATTTAATAAATCTTGGTAAAGACTTTTTGGTATGTTTCCCAGAAATTGAGAAAGTGAATTTCTCCAGTGAATATACAAAAAAATCATTTTACTAGTCAGGTGGTTTCCAAAACTTTGCTTTCAAAAAAACTGAAGGAAGATTGAATTGAATTTTAATGATAATTTAAAATAATTTTGCTAACAGACCACTATGTAATATTTTACATAATAACTTGGAAATAATCTTCAAAGTTGCATGCCATTGCTATGAGAAATGTTCATTCTTATATGAACAAGTATTCTTAGTACTGATCATGGGCACTGGTTCCTCATTCATGTCTGAAAAAGTAAGTGCGGGGGCCAAAGGCTGAGTGGGGATAGCCTGTGGCCACAGAGGGGGACATACCTGTCTTGGGAAGGGCTCATACTTCCCAAGTTCTGAGGGGCAAAGATGCACGGTTTGTGGGGACCAGCTGTAGATACCACAAAAAGATTGTTTTGAAATAGTTGTTGACCAAGAGGGCCATCTGGAGGGTCAGGGTGGTCTCAACAGGCATGCCTTGTTGGGAGAGTACACCACAGGAAGCCTTAGATTAAGAGGAGGGGCATTTCAGGTAGCTAGCCAGAGGAGGTGGTATCTCTCATCTGAGAATAACAACCCCAAAAAGTACCCCACGAGAGCACTTTGACATGAAATACCTAGGACGTACATGTACCACATTATAACTGGGCAAGTCAAGACATCTTTTCCCCTGCCTCAGCTTGGGTTCCCCAGAAGCAGACCCTGAGTTGAGGATACTGTAAAGGGCTTTAGTAAGAAGTGCTCCCAGGAGAAACCTGTTAGAGAGTGAGGAAAGCAAAAAAGGGAAGTTGTGCTCTCAGGCAGAGTTCCACAGAGAGGAGTTTGAGCTGCAGGCTGATCCTGTGTGGCGCTCCAGAATGTAAATTACTCCTCAGAGTTTGTCCTGACTTGAGGGGTGAGAGCTTGGCTTTCCTAGTCCTAGATCAGTCAGTCTGCCCCCAGTTACTTCTGACTGTGCAAAGCATCACCAGCAGGAGGACCATCCTCCAAAGAGTAGTTGGTGTGGGTCTTTAGAAAGGAAAGCACACAGAAGCCAGGAGAGGAGGTTAAAGGAATCTAAGTTTGAACACTAACACCATCTGCTACAGATCATCCTGCAGACTGCTCATATCTACTTGTAATATTTTACATTAAGTTCACCTCGTCCCAACTGCTTCAAGATTGTGATTGGTCACAATGTCTAGGAGAAAATTTAGAAGAAGAATGTTAGAGGGATGAGCAACAGCCCCCGCTGCTGCAGTTGTTGCCAAGGCTGTAAATAATAATTTGTCATCTTCCTCTCTCTGTGTTCTAGATTTCCTCCTTTACCCTTGACTGTGATGCTTCTGCTGTTGTAGGTGGCTTGCATTGAAGGGTGTCCCAGACCTTCATCCCTGAGAGGTCTGAGCACCTGGATACCCATGCCTTTATGAAGCTGGGATTGCTGTGATTGGCCATTCACCATTACACCTGGCCTGGGAGTACAAGATCTCACTGAGCTAGTACCTCTAAGGGACCATACACAGCCCACAGTTCCCACAGGAGAACTGGGCAAAGTCCTGCTCTAGCTCTTCTTTGTGATGATGTATCGCATCTACCTGGTCTTCTCTCTCTGAGTCTTCTGTTTCCATTTCTGTCTTATTTCACTTCTGCAGTCTCAGTGTTTCCATATTAGTTTCCTGTGGCTATCACAACAAATGACCACACACTTGGTGGCTTAAAACAACAGAAATTTATCCTCTCACCATTCTGGAGACCAGAAGTCTGAAATCAAGGTGTGGGCAGGACCATATTCCCTCAGAGTAAGAGTTCTTTATATTTTTTAGATATTAATTTCTTATCAAATATATAATTTTAAAATACTTTCTCCAATATTTTCACTCTGTTGATAGTATCCTTTGATGCACAAAAGTTATAAATTTTTATGTAAATGTTTTTCTTTTGTTGCCTGTACTTTGGGTGTCATAGCCAAGACATTACTGCCAAATCCAATCTCATGAAGCTTTTTCCCTGTTTCCTTCTAAGAGTTGTATAGTTTTAGCATTAAATTTAGGTCTTTGATCTGTTTTGAGATCATTTTTGTGTATGGTGTAAGGTAAGGGTCCAACCTCATTCTTTTGCCTTTTTTACCTCTTCCAGTTTCTGTTGGTTCCTGGTTGCTTTTCTTGTGGCAGCGTAATTCCAGTTTCTATCTCTGTCTTCACATGGCCTTCTTCTCTTTTGTTTTTTTTTTTGGTACGCGGGCCTCTCACTGTTGTGGACTCTCCCATTGTGGAGCACAGGCTCTGGACGCGCAGGCTTAGCGGCCACGGCTCACGGGCCCAGCCGCTCTGCGGCATGTGGGATCTTCCCGGACCGGGGCACGGACCCGTGTCCCCTGCATCGGCAGGTGGACTCTCAACCACAGCGCCACCAGGGAAGCCCTTCTTCTGTTTATCTCTGTGTTTCTCCTCTGTGTCTGTATCTTGTAAGAAACCCATCATTGGCCCACCCTAATCCAAGATGATCTTAGCTTGAGATCTTTAATTGCATCTTCAAAGACACGATTCCAAATAAGGTCACATTCTGAGATTCTGGGTAGGAATATTTTGGGGAGGCCACTCTTCAACCCACTACAATGTCCATTCTAATCTCCTTTGCTATAAGCAATTTTATTACCAATCCTTTTGTTCCTTTTCCTTAGAACAATCTTTAGCATCCTCTGCCACATCCTACTTAAAGCACTCCACTCAACCCAGTGAGCACCAAGTCCTGATCTATTGGCTTTTTAGCTATATCTATTCATTATTTTCTTAGTGGTTCCACGGATTGCAATATACCTCCTTAACTTTTCAATTTACTTAGAATTATTATTATTATTTTTTGCAGTATGCGGGCTTCTCACTGTTGTGGCCTCTCCCGCTGCGGAGCACAGGCTCTGGACGCGCTGGCTCAGCGGCCATGGCTCACGGGCCCAGCCGCTCCGCGGCATGTGGGATCCTCCCGGACCGGGGCACGAACCCGCGTCTCCTGCATCGGCAGGCAGACTTCCAACCACTGCGCCACCAGGGAAGCCCTAGAATTAATATTTTAACACTTCACCTAAAATACAGAAACCTGGCAACTGTACGGATCCATTTATCCCTTCCCATCTTTTATGCCATAGATGTCATCGGTATTATGTCTACATACATTATAAACCTCACAAGGCAAAGCTATACATTTTGCTTTAAGCAGTATTCTGTATTTCTTTTAAAAGTCAGAGGGAAGAAAATTGTCTTTTATGTGTTACCCAGTTATTTACCTTTTGTGATTCTCTTTATTTTTTCCTGCATATCCAGTTTTCCATCTGGTGTCATTTCCTTTCAGTCTGAAGACTTCCTTTACCATTTTTTGCAGTACCTGCCTGCTGACAATGAATTCTTTTGGTTTTTCTTTTATCTGAAAATGCCTTTATTCATAATTTCTTGAAGGATATTTTAGCTAGATTTAGAATTCTAGGTTAAGAAGTTTTTCTTTGCACCCTTAAAGATGTTGGTCTGGGCTTCCCTGGTGGCGCAGTGGTTGAGAGTCCGCCTGCCGATGCAGGGGATGCGGGTTCGTGCCCCGGTCTGGGAGGATCCCACGTGCCGTGGAGCGGCTGGGCCCGTGAGCCATGGCTGCTGGGCCTGCGCGTCCGGAGCCTGTGCTCCACAACGGGAGGGGCCACAACAGTGGGAGGCCCGTGTACCATAAAAAAAAAAAAAAAAAAAAAAAAAAAAAAAAAAAAAAAAAAAAACAAGATGTTGGTCTTCTATTATATTAGGTTCCTGGGGCTCCTATAACAAATTACCACAAACTTCATGACTTAGAGCAACAGAAATTTATTCTTTCACAGGTTTGAAGGCCAGAAGTTCAAAATCAAGGTGTGGGCAGTGCCACACTCCCTCCAAAGGCTCTAGAGAAGCATCCTTCTGTGCCTCTTCTAGCTTCTGGTTGTTCTAGGCATTGTTTGGCTTGTAGTTTCATAACTCCAATCTCTGCCTCCCTCTTTACATGGCCTTCTGTGTTTCTGCTCTTCTTATAAGGACACTTGTCATTGGATTTAGGTCCCACCTGGTTAATCCACAGCGATCTCATCTCAAGATCCTTAATTTTATCTGTAAAGACCCTTTTCCAAATAAGTTCACATTCGCAAGTACCCAGGGGTTAGGACTTAGACACATTTTTTTTTAACTGAGATATGATAACATATAAAATATATTAGTTTCAGGTTTACAACATAATAATTCAATGTTTGTATTTATCGCAGAATGATCACCACAGTAAGACTAGCTAAGCCACACGTAATTACAATTTTTTTTCTCGTGATGAGAATTCTTAAGATCTACTCTCTTAGCAACTTTCAGATACACAATACAATTATAGTCACCATGCTGTATGTTATATCTCATGACTTATTTTATAGCTGGAAGTTTGTATCTCTTGCCCATCTTCACCCCATTTTGCCTGTCCTTCAACCACTGCCTCTGGCAACTGCCAGTCTGTTCTCTGTATCTTGTGTTCAGTTCTTTGTAATTTTTTAGATTCCACATGATTATATGATATTTGTATTTCTCTGTCTGACTTATATCAGCATAGTGCCTTCAAGGTCCATCCATGTTGTCACAAATGGAAGGATTTTCTCATTTTTTTTTTTTTTTTTTTTTTTTTTTTTTTTTTCTGTACGTGGGCCTCTCACTGCTGTGGCCTCTCCCGTTGCGGAGCACAGGCTCCGGACACACACAGGCTCCGCGGCCATGGCTCGCGGGCCCAGCCGCTCCGCGGCATGTGGGATCTTCCGGGATCGGGGCACGAACCCGTGTCCCCTGCATCGGCAGGCGGACTCTCAACCACTGCGCCACCAGGGAAGCCCGATTTTCTCATTTTTTATGGCTGAATATTTCAGTGTGTGTGTATGTGTGTATCAAAACTTTATTCATTCATTAATTGACATTTAGGTTTCTCCATGTCTTGGCTATTTTAAATAACGCTGCTATGAACATTGGGGTGCAGATGTCTTTTTGAGTTAGTGTTTTCGTTTCCTTTGGATATATTCCCAGAAGTGGAATTGCTGGATCATTGGTAGTTCAGTTTTTATTTGGGGGGGATCCTCCATACTGTTTTCCATAGTGGCTATACCAGTTTACAATCTTGCCAGCAATACACAAGGGTTCCCATTTCTTTACATCCTCACCAACATTTATCTCTTATCTTTTTGATGATAGCAGTTCTAACGGGTGATATCTCATTGTCGTTTTTTGCCCGTATTTAATTTTTTTTTTTTTTTGGACACGCCATGTGGCTTGCAGGATCTTAGTTCCCCAATCAGGGATTGAACCTGGGCCCTCAGCAATGAAAGTGCAGAATCCTAACCACTGGACCTCCAGGGAATTCACTCACCCTTTTTTTTTTTTTTTTTGCAGTACACGGGCCTCTCACTGCTGTGGCCTCTCCCATTGCGGAGCACAGGCTCCGGACGCGCAGGCTCAGCGGCCATGGCTCACGGGCCCAGCCGCTCCGTGGCACGTGGGATCTTCCCAGACCAGGGCACGAACCCGTGTCCCCTGCATCGGCAGGCGGACTCTCAACCACTGCGCCACCAGGGAAGCCTCCTCACCCATTTTTTAATTGGATTGTTTTTTTGCTATCGAGTTATATGAGTTCTTTTTTTTTTTTTTTTTTTGCTGTATGTGGGCCTCTCACTGTTGTGGCCTCTCCCGTTGTGGAGCACAGGCTCCGGACGCACAGGCTCAGTGGCCATGGCTCACGGGCCCAGCCACTCCGTGGCATGTGGGATCTTCCCAGACTGGGGCACGAACCCATGTCCCCTGCATCGGCAGGCGGACTCTCAACCACTGCGCCACCAGGGAAGCCCTATATGAGTTCTTTATTTTGGATATTTATCCCTTATCAGATATATGGTTTACAAATATTTTTTCCCATTCTGTACGTTATCTTTTCATTTTGTTGATTGTTTCTTTTGCCACGCAGAAGCTTTTTTAGTTTGATGAAGTCCCACTTGTTTGGTTTTTATTTTGTTGATTGTGCTTTAGGTGTCATATACAAAAAAATCATTGCCAAGACCCATGTCAAGGAGCTTTTTCCCTGTGTTTTCTTCTAAGAGTTTTGTGGCTTCAGGTCATACGTTAAGTCTTTAATCCATTTCAAGTTAATTGTTTTGAGTAGTATAACACAGGTATCTAGATTCATTCTTTTACATGTGAATTTTCCCAGCACCATTAATTAAAAAGACTCTCTTTCCTCCGTTGACTACTCTTGGCTCCTTTATCAAGTATTAGTTGACTGTGTATGGTTGGGTTTATTTCTAATTTCTCAATTCTGTTCCATTGATCTATGTGTCTGTTTTTATGCCAATATCATACTGTTTTGATTACTATAGC
Source organism: Hyperoodon ampullatus (assembly GCF_949752795.1). Classification (NCBI taxonomy): domain Eukaryota; kingdom Metazoa; phylum Chordata; class Mammalia; order Artiodactyla; family Ziphiidae; genus Hyperoodon; species Hyperoodon ampullatus. The sequence goes on from NC_136917.1 coordinate 16,166,007, forward strand.
TTTGTATTATAGTTTGAAATCAGACCGTGTGATGCCTTTCATTTTGTTCTTTCTCAGGACTGCTTGGCTATTTGGGGTCTTTTGTGGTTCCTTACAAATCTTTTTTTCTACTTCTGTAAAAAATGCCATTGGAATCTTGATAGGGATTGCATTGAATCTATAGATGACTTTTGGTAGTATGAACATTTTAACAATATTAATCTTCCAATCAGTGAACACAGGATACCTTTCCATTTATTTGTGTCTTCTTCAACTTCTTACATCAGCATCTTGTAGTTTTCAGATTAGAGCCCTTTCATCTCCTTGGTTAAGTTAATTCCTAGCTATTGTTTTTGATGCCTCTGTAAATGGGATTGTTTTCTTTATTTTTCAGATAACTCCTTCTTACTATGTAAAAACACTACTACTTTTGGCACATGAATTTTGTATCCTGCATCTTTACTGAATTCATTGATTGGATTTAACAGTTTTTTAGTGGAGTCTTTAGGATTTTCTATATATAAAATGTCATGTGCAAAGAGATAATTTCACTTCTTCCTTTCCGTTTCTGATACCTTTTATTTATTTTTCTTGCCACATTGCTCTGGCAGGGACTTCCAGTGCTGTGTTAAATAGGAGTGGTGAGATTAGGTACCCTTGTCTTGTTCCTGATCTTAGAGGAGAAGCTTTCACCATTGAGTGTATTAGCTGTAGGCTTATCATATATAGCCTTTACTATGTTTAGGTACATAGTAAAGTACCTAAACTTTACTATGGTACATTCTTCCTGTATGTAATTTGTTAAGAGGGTTTATCATGAACAGATGTTAAATTTTGTCAAATGCTTTTTCTGTGTCTATAAAAATGTTAATATGATTTTTCTTCAATTCTATTAATGTGATGTATCACTTGAATTTATTTGTATATGTTGAAGTATCCTTACATCCCAAATATAAATCTCATTTGATTATGATGCATGACCCTTTTAATGTGCTGCTGAATTTGGTTTGCTAGTATTTTATTGAGAATTTTTGCATCTATATTCATCAGGGATATTGGTTTGTAGTTTCCTTCTCTGATAGTGTCCTTTTCTGGTTTTGGCCAAGGTGATGCTGGCCAAAGTTTGGGAGTGTTCCCTCTTCTTTGATTTTTTGTAAGAGTTTGAGAAGGATTGGCATCAATTCTTCTTTGAATGTTTGGTAGAACTCAAGTGAAGTTATCTGGTTGTGGACTTGGTTCTTGGGAGGTTTTTGATTAGTGATTCCGTCTCTGTTGAGATTTTATGTTTCTTCATGATTCATTCTTGTTAGGTTGCATGTTTCTAGGAATTTATCCATTTCTTCTAGGTTGTACAATTTTTTGCTGTATAAATGTTCATAGTAGTCTCTAATCCTTTATATTTCTGTGGTGTCAGTTGTAATGTCTCCTCTTTTATTTCTGATTTTATTTATTTAGGACTGCTTCTGCTGCATCCCATAAGGTTTGGTATGTTGTGTTTCCATTTTTGTTTGTCTCAAGATACTTTTTAATTTCCTCTTTAATTTCTTCTTTGATCCATTGCTTGTTCAGGAAAGTGTTAATTTCCATGTATTCATGAATTTTCCAGTTTTTCACTTGTTATTGTTTTCTACTTTCATGCCATTGTGGTCAGAGAAGATACTTGGTATGATTTCACTCTTCTTGAATATGATAAGACTTGTTTTTTGGCCTAACATGTGGTCTGTCCTAGAAAATGTTCTGTGTATTCTGCTGTTGTATTTGTATTTGTATTCTGCTGTTCTCAGATAGAATGTTCTATGTATATCTGTCAGGTCCATTTGATAGTGTTCAAATCTACTGTTTCTGTATTGATTTTCTGTCTGGATGATCTATCCAGTGATGGAAGTAGAGTTTGTTTTATTATTAATTTTTATTGAAGTATAGTTGCTTTATAATATTGTGTTAGTTTCTGCTGTACAGCATAGTGAATCAGCTATATGTATACCTATATCCCCGCTTTTTTGGATTTCCTTCCCATTTAGGTCTCCACAGAGCACTGAGTAGAGTTCCCTGAGCTATACAGTAGGTTCTCATTAGTTATCTGTTTTATACATAGTATCAATAGTGTATATATGTCAATCCCAATCTCGCAATTCATCTCACCCCCTCCTTGGTATTCATACATTTGTTTTCTATATCTGTGTCTCTATTTCTGCTTTGTAAATAAGATTGTCTATACCAGTTTTTTCAGATTCCACATATATGCATTAATATATGATATTTGTCTTTCTCTTTCTGACTTACTTCACTATGTATGACAGTCTCTAGGTTCATCCACGTCTCTACAAGTTATGCAATTTTGTTCCTTTTTATGGCTGAGTAATACTCCATTGTATATATGTACCACATCTTCTTTATCCATTCCTCTGTTGATGGACATTTAGGTTGCTTCCATGACCTGGCTATTGTAAATAGTGCTGCAGTGAACATTGGGGTACAAGTGTCTTTTTGAGTTATGGTTTTCTCTGGGTATATGCCCAGTAATGGGATTGCTGAGTCATATGGAGTTCTATTTTTAGTTTTTTAAGGAACCTCCATACTGTTCTCCATAGTGGCTGTATCAATTTACGTTCCCACCAACAATGTATTAGGGTTCCATTTTCTCCACACCCTCTCCAGCATCTGTTGTTTGTAGATTTTTTGAGGATGACCATTCTGACTAGTGTGAGGTGATACTTCATTGTAGTTTTGATTTGCATTTCTCTAATAATTAGTGACGTTGAGCATCTTTTCATGTGTTTGTTGGCCATCTGTATCTCTTCTTTGGAGAAATGTCTATGTAGGTCTTCCACCCATTGTTGATTGGGTTGTTTGTATTTTTGATATTGAGCTGCATAAGCTGCTTGTATATTTTGGAGATTAATCCTTAGTCAGTTGCTTCATTTGCAGATACTTTCTTCCATTCTGAGGGTTGTCTTTTTGTCTTGTTTATGGTTTCCTTTGCTGTGCAAAAGCTTTTAAGTTTAATTAGGTCCCATTTGTTTATTTTTGTTTTTATTCTCATTACTCTAGGAGGTGGGTCAAAAAAGATCTTGCTGTGATTTATGTCAAAGAGTGTTCTGCCTGTGTTTTCCTCTAAGAGTTTGATAGTTTCTGGCCTTACATTTAGGTCTTTAATCCATTTTGAGCTTATTTTTGTGTATGGTGTTAGGGAGTGTTCTAATTTCATTCTTTTACATGTAGCTGTCCAGTTTTCCCAGCACCACTTATTGAAGAGGCTGTCCTTTCTCCACTGTACATTCCTGCCTCCTTTATCAAAGATAAGTTGACCATATGTGCGTGGGTTTATCTCTGGGCTTTCTATCCTGTTCCATTGATCTATCTTTCTGTTTTTGTGCCAGTACCATACTGTCTTGATTACTGTAGCTTTGTAGTATAGTCTGAAGTCAGGGAGCCTGATTCCTCCAGCTCCATTTTTCGTTCTCAAGATTGCTCTTGCTATTCAAGTTCTTTTGTGTTTCCATACACAAAATTGTAAAAAAAAAAAAATTTTAGTTCCGTGGAAAATGCCATTGGTAATTTGATAGGGATTGCATTGAATCTGTATATTGCTTTGGGTAGTACAGTCATTTTCACAATATTGATTCTTCCAATCCAGGAACGTGGTATATCTCTCCGTCTGTTAGTGTCATCTTTGATTTCTTTCATCAGTATCTTATAGTTTTCTGCGTACAGGTCTTTTGCCTCCTTAAGTAGGTTTATTCCTAGGTATTTTATTCTTTTTGTTGCAATGGTAAGTGGGATTGTTTGCTTAATTTCTCTTTCAGATTTTTCATCATTAGTGTATAGGGATGCAAGAAATTTCTGTGTATTAATTTTTGTATCCTGTGACTTTACTAAATTCATTGATTAGCTCTAGCAGTTTTCTGGTGGTATCTTTAGGATTTTCTGTCTATAGTATCATGTCATCTGCAGTGACCGTTTTACTTCTTCTTTGCCAATTTGGATTCCTTTTATTTCTTTTTCTTCTCTGATTGCTGTGGCTATGACTTCCAAAACTGTGTTGAATAATAGTGGTGAAAGTGGGCACCCCTGTCTTGTTCCTGATTTTTTTTTAAGATTTATTTTTTATTAATTTTATTTTTACTTTTGGCTGTGTCAGGTCTTAGTTGCAGCACGCGGGATCTTCATTGAGGCACACGGGCTTCTCTCTAGTTGTGGCATGCAGGTTTTCTCTTCTCTAGTGTGGTGTGCGGGCTCCAGTGCACATGGGCTCTGTAGTTGTGGCATGAGGGCTCCAGAACGCATGGGTTCTGTAGTTTGTGGCATGCAGGCTCTCTAGTTGAGGCACACGAGCTCAGTAGTTGTGGCGCGCAGGCTGAGTTGCCCCACAGCATGTGGGAACCTTAGTTCCCTGACCAGGGATTGAACCCGTGTCCCCTGCATCATAAGGTAAATTCTTTACCACTGGACCACTAGGGAAGTCCCTTGTTCCTGGTTTTAGAGGAAATGCTTTCAGTTTTTCACCATTGAGAATAATGTTTATTGTCGGTTTGTCATATATGGCCTTTATTATGTTGAGGTAGGTTCCCTCTATGCCCACTTTCTGGAGAGTTTTTATCATAAATGGGCGTTGAATTTTGTCAAAAGCTTTTTCTGCATCTATTGAGATGATCATATGGTTTTTATTATTCAGTTTGTTAATATGGTGTATGATATTGATGATCTATCCAGTGATGCAAGTGGAGTATTAAAGTCCCCTACTCTTATTGTATTGCTTTCCATTTCCCCTTTTAGGTCTGTTAATATTTGCTTTATATTTTTAGGTACTCCAATGTCGGATGCATAAATATTTACAAATATTATATCCTCTTTTTGAATTGACCCCTTTATCCTCTTTGTCTCTTAATAGTCTTTGTCTTAAAAGTCTGTCTTGTCAGATATAAGTATAGCTACCCTCCGCTTTCTTTTGGTTTTCATTTACATGGAATATCTTTCTCCATCCCTTCACTTTTAGTTTGTGTGTGTCCTTAAATCTGAAGTGAGTCTCTTGTAGGCTGCATATAGATGGGTCTTGCTTTTTTATCCATTCAGCCATTCTGTGACTTTTAGTTGGAGAATTTGGTCCATTTCCATTTAAACTAATTTTTGACAGATATGTACTTATTGCCATTTTGTTAATTGCTTTCTGTCTTTTTTGTAACTTTTCTGTTTTTTTCTTCTTCTCTTGCTCTCTTCTTCTGTGATCGATAATTTTCTGTAGTGGTATGCTTAAATTCCTTTATCTTTTGTGTATCTACTATAGGTTTTTGCTTTCTGGTTATCATGAGTCTTACACAAAATAACTAATTATATTTATGACAGTCTGTTTCAAGTTGATAGCAACTTAAGTTTGAATGCATTCTAAAGCTCTGCAGTTTTACTCTCCCCACCATTTTTCATGTTTTTGATGTCACAATTTACACCTTTTTATCTTGTGTTTCCCTTAACAAATTATTGTAGTTATAGTTATTTTTACTACTTCTGCCTTTTAACCTTTATACTAGCTTTATAAGTGATTAACCCACCACCTTCACAAGATTAGATTATTCTGCATTTTACTCTATATTTACCTTTGCCAGTGAGGTTTATACTTTCATATATTTTCTTGTTACTAATTATACCTTTTCATTTCAGCTTAAAGAAGTCCCTTCAATATTTCTTGTTAGTCCAGTTTAGTGGTGATGAACTCCTTTAGCTTTTGCATATTTGGAAAACTCTTTATCTCTTCTTCAATTCTAAATGAAATCTTTGCCAAGTAGAGTGTTCTTGGTTGGCTTTTTTTTTCTTTTGGCCCTTTGAATATACCATGCCACTTCCTTCAGGCCTACATAGTTTCTGCTGAAAAATCTACTCATAGGCTTATGGGGGTTCTCTTGTATGTAACAAGTTGTTTTTCTCTTGCTTTTAAGATTCTTTCCTTGTCTTTTGGGCTTCCCTGGTGGCGCAGTGGTTGAGAGTCCACCTGCCGATGCAGGGGACACGGGTTCATGCCCCAGTCCGGGAAGATCCCACATGCCGCGGAGCAGCTGGGCCCGTGAGCCATGGCCGCTGAGCCTGCGCGTCCAGAGCCTGTGCTCCGCAATGGGAGAGGGCACAACAGTGAGAGGCCCGCGTACCGCAAAAAAAAAAAAAAAAAAGATTCTTTCCTTGTCTTTAACTTTTGGCTAATTATGTGTCTTGGTGTGGGTCTCTTTGGGTTTGTATTCTTTGAAACTCTCTGGGCTTCCTGGAACTGGATGTCTGTTTCCTTCCCCAGGTTAGAAAAGTTCTTGGCCATTATTTCTTCAAATAAGTTTTCTACTCCTTTCTCTCTCTCTTCTCCTTCTGAGATCCTTATAATGCAAATGCTAGTCTGCTTGATGTTGTCCCTTAAGCTATCTTCACTTTTTTGATCCTTTTTTTTTAACTTTTTATTATATATTGGAGTATAGTTGATTAACAATGTTGTGTTAGTTTTAGGTGTACAGCAAAGTGATTCAGTTATGCATATACATGCATCTATTCTTTTTCAAATTCTTGTCCCATTTAGGTTGTTACATAATATTGAGCAGAATTCCCCATGCTATACAGTAGGTACTTGTTGGTTACCATTTCTTTTTTTTTTCCATTTTGCCTCTTTTATTTTTAAAAGTGCAAAGGGGATGCAAAATAGAGGATGGCTTCATTTACTTTTATTTTTATTATTTCTTTTAACATCTTTATTGGAGTATAATTGCTTTACAATGGTGTGTTAGTTTCTGCTTTATAACAAAGTGAATCAGTTATACATATGTTCCCATATCTCTTCCCTCTTGCATCTCCCTCCCTCCCACCCTCCCTATCCCACCCCTATAGGTGGTCACAAAGCACCGAGCTGATCTTCCTGTGCTATGCAGCTGCTTCCCACTAGGTATCTATTTTACGTTTGGTAGTGTATATATGTCCATGCTACTCTCTCACTTTGTCACAGCTTACCCTTCCCCCTCCCCATATCCTCAAGTCCATTCTCTAGTAGGTCTGTGTCTTTATTCCTGTCTTACCCCTAGGTTCTTCATGACATTTTTTTCCCTTAAATTCCATATATATGTGTTAGCATACGGTATTTGTCTTTCTCTTTCTGACTTACTTCACTCTGTTTGACAGACTCTAGGTCCATCCACCTCACTACAAATAACTCAATTTCGTTTCTTTTTATGGCTGAGTAATATTCCATTGTATATATGTGCCACATCTTCTTTATCCATTCATCCGATGATGGACACTTAGGGTGCGTCCATCTCCTGGCTATTGTAAATAGAGCTGCAATGAACATTGTGGTACATGACTCTTTTTTTTGGGGGGGGTTTTTTTTTTTTTTTTTTGCGTTACACGGGCCTCTCACTGCTGTGGCCTCTCCCGTTGCGGAGCACAGGCTCCGGTCGCGCAGACTCAGCAGCTATGGCTCGCGGGCCCAGCCGTTCCGTGGCATGTGGGATCTTCCCGGACCGGGACACGAACCCGCGTCCCCTGCATCGGCAGGCGGACTCTCAACCACTGCGCCACCAGGGAAGCCCATGACTCTTTTTGAATTATGGTTTTCTCAGGGTATATGCCCAGTAGTGGGATTGCTGGGTCATATGGTAGTTCTATTTGTAGTTTTTTAAGGAACCTCCATACTGTTCTCCATAGTAGCTGTACCAATTCACATTCCCACAAGCAATGCAAGAGTGTTCCCTTTCTCCACACCCTCTCCAGCATTTATTGTTTCTAGATTTTTTTTTTTTTTTTTTTTTTTTTTTTTGCGGTACGCGGGCCTCCCACCACTGCGGCCTCTCCCACCGTGGGGCACAGGCTCCGGACGCGCAGGCTCAGCGGCCACGGCTCACAGGCCCAGCCGCTCCGCGGCATGTGGGATCCTCCTGGACCGGGGCACGAACCCGCATCCCCTGCATCGGCAGGCGGACTCCCAACCACTGCGCCACCAGGGAAGCCCCTCCATACTGTTCTCCATAGTAGCTGTACCAATTCACATTCCCACCAGCAGTGCAAGAGTGTTCTCTGTTTCCACACCCTCTCCAGCATTTATTGTTTCTAGATTTTTTGATGATGGCCATTCTGACCGGTGTGAGATGATATCTCATTGTAGTTTTGATTTGCATTTCTCTAATGATTAATGATGTTGAGCATTCTTTCATGTGTTTGTTGGCAATCTGTATATCTTCTTTGAAGAAATGTCTATTTAGGTCTTCTGCCCATTTTTGGATTGGGTTGTTTGTTTTTTTGTTATTGAGCTGCATGAGCTGCTTGTAAATTTTGGAGATTAATCCTTTGTCAGTTGCTTCATTTGCAAATATTTTCTCCCATTCTGAGGGTTGTCTTTTCGTCTTGTTTATGGTTTCCTTTGCTGTGCAAAAGCTTTTAAGTTTCATTAGGTCCCATTTGTTTATTTTTGTTTTTATTTCCATTTCTCTAGGAGGTGGGTCCAAAAGGATCTTGCTGTGATTTATGTCATAGAGTGTTCTGCCTATGTTTTCCTCTAAGAGTTTGATAGTTTTTGGCCTTACATTTAGGTCTTTAATCCATTTTGAGCTTATTTTTGTGTATGGTGTTAGGGAGTGTTCTAATTTCATACTTTTACATGTACCTGTCCAGTTTTCCCAGCACCACTTATTGAAGAGGCTGTCCTTTCTCCACTGTACATTCCTGCCTCCTTTATCAAAGATAAGTTGACCATATGTGCGTGGGTTTATCTCTGGGCTTTCTATCCTGTTTCCATTGATCGATCTTTCTGTTTTTATGCCAGTACCACACTGTCTTGATTACTGTAGCTTTGTAGTATAGTCTGAAGTCAGGGAGCCTGGTTCCTCCAGCTCCATTTTTCATTCTCAAGATTGCTTTGGCTATTCGGCGTCTTTTGTGTTTCCATACAAATTGTGAAATTTTTTGTTCTAGTTCTGTGAAAAATGCCAGTGGTAGTTTGATAGGGATTGCATTGAATCTGTAGATTGCTCTGGATGGTACAGTCATTTTCACAATGTTGATTCTTCCAATCCAAGAACATGGTATATCTCTCCATCTATTTGTATCATCTTTAATTTCTTTCATCAGTGTCTTATAATTTTCTGCATATAGGTCTTTTGTCTCCTTAGGTAGGTTTATTCCTAGATGTTTTATTCTTTTTGTTGCAGTGGTAAATGGGAGTGTTTCCTTGATTTCACTTTCAGATTTTTCATCCTTATTGTATAGGAATGCCAGAGATTTCTGTGCATTAATTTTGTATCCTACTTTACCAAATTCATTGATTAGCTCTAGTAGTTTTCTGGTAGCATCTTTAGGATTCTCTATGTATAGTATCATGTTATCTGCAAACAGTGACCACTTTACTTCTTTTTTTCCGATTTGGATTCCTTTTATTTCCATTTCTTCTCTGATTGCTGTAGCTAAAACTTCCAAAACTATGTTGAATAAGAGTGGTGAGAGTGGGCAACCTTGTCTTGTTCCTGATCTTAGTGGAAATGGTTTCAGTTTTTCATCATTGAGGATGATGTTGGCTGTGGGTTTGTCATATATGGCCTTTATTATGTTGAGGAAAGTTCCCTCTATGCCTACTTTCTGCAGGGTTTTTATCATAAATGGGTGTTGAATTTTGTCGAAAGCTTTCTCTGCATCTATTGAGATGATCATATGGTTTTTCTTCTTCAATTTGTTAATATGGTGTACCACATTGATTGATTTGCGTATATTGAAGAATCCTTGCATTGCTGGGATAAACCCCACTTGATCATGGTGTATGATCCTTTTAATGTGCTGCTGGATTCTGTTTGCTAGTATTTTGTTGAGGATTTTTGCATCTATGTTCATCAGTGATATTGGCCTATAGTTTTGTTTCTTTATGATGTCTTTGTCTGGTTTTGGTATCAGGGTGATGGTGGCCTTGTAGGTTGAGTTTGGGAGTGTTCCTCCCTCTGCTATATTTTGGAAGAGTTTGAGAAGGGTAGGTGTTAGCTCTTCTCTAAATGTTTGATATAATTCGCCTGTGAAGCCATCTGTTCCTGGGCTTTTGTTTGTTGGAAGATTTTTAATCACAGTGTCAGTTTCACTGCTTGTGATTGGTCTGTTCATATTTTCTGTTTCTTCCTGATTCAGTCTTGGCAGGTTGTGCATTTCTAAGAATTTGTCCATTTCTTCCAGGTTGTCCATTTTATTGGCATAGAGTTGCTTGTAGTAATCTCTCATGATCTTTTGTATTTCTGCAGTGTCAGTTATTACTTCTCCTTTTTCATTTCTAATTCTATTGATTTGAGTCTTCTCCCTTTTTTTCTTGATGAGTCTGGCTAATGGTTTATCAATTTTGTTTATCTTCTCAAAGAACCAGCTTTTAGTTTTATTGATTTTTGCTATCGTTTCCTTCATTTCTTTTCCATTTATTTCTGATCTGATCTTTATGATTTCTTTCCTTCTGCTAACTTTGGGGGTTTTTTGTTCTTCTCTCTCTAATTGCTTTAGGTGCAAGGTTAGGTTGTTTATTCGAGATGTTTCCTGTTTCTTAAGGTAGGATTGTATTGCTATAGACTTCCCTCTTAGAACTGCTTTTGCTGCATCCCATATGTTTTGGGTCGTCGTATCTCCATTGTCATTTGTTTCTAGGTATTTTTTGATTTCCTCTTTGACTTCTTCAGTGATCACTTCGTTATTAAGTAGTGTATTGTTTAGCCTCCATGTGTTTGTATTTTTTACAGATCTTTTCCTGTAATTGATATCTAGTCTCATAGCGTTGTGGTCGGGAAAGATACTTGATACAATTTCAATTTTCTTAAATTTACCAAGGCTTGATTTGTGACCCAAGATATGATCTATCCTGGAGAACGTTCCATGAGCACTTGAGAAAAATGTGTATTCTGTTGTTTTTGGATGGAATGTCCTATAAATATCAATTAAGTCCATCTTGTTTAATGTATCATTTAAAGCTTGTGTTTCCTTATTTATTTTCATTTTGGATGATCTGTCCATTGGTGAAAGTGGGATGTTAAAGTCCCCTACTATGAATGTGTTACTGTCGATTTCCCCTTTTATGGCTGTTAGTATTTGCCTTATGTAGTGAGGTGCTCCTATGTTGGGTGCATAAATATTTACAATTGTTATATCTTCTTCTTGGAACGATCCCTTGATCATTATGTAGTGTCCTTCTTTGTCTCTTGTAATAGTCTTTATTTTAAAGTCTATTTTGTCTGATACGAGAATTGCTACTCCAGCTTTCTTTTGATTTCCATTTGCATGGAATATCTTTTTCCATCCCCTCACTTTCAGTCTGTATGTGTCCCTAGGTCTGAAGTGGGTCTCTTGTAGACAGCATATATATGGGTCTTGTTTTTGTATCCATTCAGCCGGTCTGTGTCTTCTGGTGAGAGCATTTAATCCATTTACATTTAAGGTAATTATCGATATGTATGTTCCTATTCCCATTTTCTTAATTGTTTTGGGTTTGTTATTGTAGGTCTTTTCCTTCTCTTGTGTTTCTTGCCTAGAGAAGTTCCTTTAGCATTTGTTGTAAAGCTGGTTTGGTGGTGCTGAACTCTCTCAGCTTTTGCTTGTCTGTAAAGGTTTTAATTTCTCCATCAGATCTGAATGAGATCCTTTCTGGGTAGAGTAATCTTGGTTGTAGGTTTTTCTCCTTCATCACTTTAAATATGTCCTGCCAGTCCCTTCTGGCTTGCAGAATTTCTGCTGAGAGATCAGCTGTTAACCTTATGGGGATTCCCTTGTGTGTTATTTGTTGTTTTTCCCTTTCTGCTTTTAATATGTTTTCTTTGTATTTAATTTTTGACAGTTTGATTAATATGTGTCTTGGCGTGTTTCTCCTTGGATTTATCCTGTATGGGACGCTCTGTGCTTCCTGGACTTGATTAACTATTTCCTTTCCCATATTAGGGAAGTTTTCAACTATAATCTCTTCAAATATTTTCTCAGTCCCTTTCTTTTTCTCTTCTGCTGGGACCTCTATAATTCGAATGTTGGTGTGTTTAATGTTGTCCCAGAGGTCTCTGAGACTGTCCTCAGTTCTTTTCATTCTTTTTTTTTTTTATTCTGCTCTGCAGTATTTATTTCCACTATTTTATCTTCCAGGTCACTTACCCGTTCTTCTGCCTCAGTTATTCTGCTGTTGATCACTTCTAGAGTATTTTTAATTTCATTTATTGTGTTGGTCATCATTGCTTGTTTCATCTTTAGTTCTTCTATGTCCTTGTTAAATGTTTCTTGCATTTTCTCTATTCTGTATCCAAGATTTTGGATCATCTTTACTATCATTATTCTGAATTCTTTTTCAGGTAGACTGCCTATTTCCTCTTCATTTGTTAGGTCTGGTGGGTTTTTATCTTGCTCCTTCATCTGCTGTGTGTTTTTCTGTCTTCTCATTTTGCTTATCTTACTGTTTTTGGGGTCTCTGTTTTGCAGGCTTCAGGTTCGTAGTTCCCATCGTTTTTGGTGTCTGTCCCCAGTGGCTAAAGATGGTTCAGTGGGTTGTGTAGGCTTCCTGGTGGAGGGGACTAGTGCCTGTGTTCTGGTGGTTGAGGCTGGATCTTGTCCTTCTGGTGGGCAGGTCCACGTCTGGTGGTGTGTTTTGGGGTGTCTGTGGCCTTATGATTTTAGGCAGCCTCTCTGCTAATGGGTGGGGTTGTGTTCCTGTCTTGCTAGTTGTTTGGCATAGGGTGTCCAGCACTGTAGCTTGCTGGTCGTTGAGTGAAGCTGGGTGTTGGTGTTGAGATGGAGATCTCTGGGAGATTTTCGCCGTTGGATATTCCGTGGAGCTGGGAGGTCTCTTGTGGACCAGTGTCCTGAAGTTGGCTCTCCCACGTCAGAGGCACAGCACTGACTCCTGGCTGCAGCACCAAGAGCCTTTCATCCACACGGCTCAGAATAAAAGGGAGAAAAAGTAGAAAGAGAGAGAGAGAGGGAGGGAGGGAGGGATAAAATAAAATAAAGTGTAAGATAAAATAAAGTTATTAAAATAAAAAATAATTATGAAGAAAAATAAATATTTTTAAAGTAAAAAAAAAAACAACAAAAAAACAGACGGACAGAACCCTAGGACAAATGGTGAAAGCAAAGCTCTACAGACAAAATCTCACACAGAAGCATGCATATACACATTCACAAAAAGAAGAAAAGGGGGGAAAATAATATATCTTGCTCTCAAAGCCCACCTCCTCAATTTGGGATGATTCGTTGTCTATTCAGGTATTCCACCGATGCAGGGTACATGAAGTTGATTGTGGAGATTTAATCCACTGCTCCTGAGCCTGCTGGGAGAAATTTCCCTTTCTCTTCTTTGTTCGCCCAGCTCTCGGGGTTCAGCTTTGAATTTGGACCCGCCTCTGTGTGTAGGTCGCCGGAGGGCGTCTGTTCTTCGCTCAGACAGGACGGGGTTAAAGGAGCCGCTGATTAGGGGGCTCTGGCTCACTCAGGCCGGGGGGAGGGAGGGGCACCGAGTGCGCGGCGAGCCTGTGGCGGCAGAGGCCAGCATGACGTTGCACCAGCCTGAGGCGTGCCATGTGTTCTTGCGGGAAATTTGTCCCTGGATCCCAGGACCCTGGCAGTGGCGGGCTGCACAGGCTCCCAGGAGGGGAGGTGTGGATAGTGACCTGTGCTCGAACACAGGCTTCTTGGTGGTGGTAGCAGCGGCCTTAGCGTCTCATGCCCGTCTCTGGGGTCCATGCTGTTAGCCGCGGCTCGCGCACATCTCTGGAGCTCCTTTAAGCAGCGCTCTTAATCCGTTCTCCTGGAGCACCAGAAAACAAAGAGGGAAGATAAAGTCTCTTGCCTCTTCGGCAGGTCCAGACTTTTTCCTGGACTCCCTCCCGGCTAGCGGCTAGCCGTGGTGCACTGACCCCTTCAGACTGTGTTCACGCCGCCAGTCCTCTCCCTGTGCTCCGACCGAAGTCCGAGCCTCAGCTCCCAGCCCTGCCCACCCCGGCGGGCGAGCAGACAAGCCTTTCGGGCTGGTGAGTGCCGATCTGCACCAGTCCTCTGTGCGGGAATCTCTCCGCTTTACCCTCCGCACCCGTGGTGCTGTGCTCTCCTCCGCGGCTCCGAAGCTTCCCCCCACGGCCACCCACAGTCTCCGCCTGCGAAGGGGCTTCCTAATGTGTGGAAACCTTTCCTCCTTCACGGCTCCCTCCCACTGGTGCAGGTCCCGTCCCTATCCTTTTGTCTCTGTTTATTCTTTTTTCTTTTGCCCTACCCAGGTATGTGGGGAGTTTCTTGCCTTTTGGGGGGTCTGAGGTCTTCTGCCCCAGCGTTCAGTGGATGTTCTGTAGGAGTTGTTCCACGTGTAGATGAATTTCTGGTGTATCTGTGGGGAGGAAGGTGATCTCCGCGTCTTACTCTTCCGCCATCTTCCCCCTCTCCCCTGGTTATCCATTTTAAATAAAGCAGTGTGTATATGTCAATCCCAAACTCTGTAACTATCCCTCCCCCCATTCTTTTTTTTTTCTCTCTCTCTCTGCTCTGATAAGGTGAGTTCCACTGCCCTGTCTTCAAGTTCACTGATCCTTTCTTCTGCTTCATTCAGTCTGTTTTTGAACTCGTCTATTATATTTTTCAGTTTGGTTGTTGTATTCTTCAGTTCTGTGACTTCTATTTGGTACTTTCTTATATTTTCTACCTCTTTGTTGAAATTCTTACTTTGTTCATCCATTCCTTTCCTGAAATCAGTGAGAATCTTTATGACCATTACTTTGAACTCTTTATCAGGGAAATAGCTTATCTCCACTTCCTTGAGGTTTTTTTTAAAATAAATTTGTTTATTTATTTATGGCTGTGTTGGGTCTTCATTGCTGCATGAGGGCTTTCTCTAGTTGTGGCAAGCAGGGGCTACTCTTCGTTACAGTGCACGGGCTTCTCATTGCAGTGGCTTCTCTTGTTGCAGAGCACGGGCTCTAGGCACGTGGGCTTCAGTAGTTGTGGCTCGTGGGCTCCAGTAGTTGTGGCTCGTGGGCTCTAGAGCGCAGGCTCAGTAGTCGTGGCTCGTGGGCTCTAGAGCGCAGGCTCAGTAGTTGTGGCGCACGGGCTTAGTTGCTCCGCAGCATGTGGGATCTTCCCGGACCAGGGCTCGATCTTCCCGGACCTTGTCCCCTGCATTGGCAGGCAGATTCTTAACCACTGTGCCACCAGGGAAGTTCCCTTTTTCTGAGGTTTTAATCTTGTTCTTTTGTTTGGAACATATTTCTCTGTATCTTCATTTTTCTACACTCGCAGTGTTGGTTTCTGTGCATTAGATAAAACAGCTACCTCTACCAGTCTTGAAGGAGTGGCCTTATGTGGCGATGAAATTTATGGTTCAACTTTGCGCTAGCTCTTGGTTGGCTCCTCAAACCTTTGTGATTGTCCAAGCAACCTACATTATTTCTAGTGGCTCCCTGTAGTCAAGGGACCTGCCAAGACCTGTCAGTGTCCCAAAGGGAAGGATCTCAGTCAGCACCTAGATTCAGGCTGATTGGAAATCAGAGCCTCAGGCAGCAGCTTTTAAAGTATGCAGGTATATGCTATCCTTTGGGACTGTGAGTGTAAACCCCACTGACCACCAGGACCAGGTGATCTAGAAGCGTCCTTGGGCAGAAGCTGCAAAAATTAGGGTGCCAGACAAGTGTATAAGCTCCTTTCTGAGAGATACTGATGACCTAAAGTGAGGCAGAGGGAGAACACAGAGATGCTGTCCACCAGCATTCATTCCAAGAGAGCACCTCATAGTCTCTTAGACGCATGCCAAACCAGAAGCCTGCTCCTCAGACCAAAGCTCCAGGAGAAGCAAATAGGCCTCTTTCACAGAAAAACTGGACGTCTGTTTCAGTCTGTTGTCCACACTGTACGCTGGCAGTGGTAGCTGCTCAAGAGCTATCTCTGATTGTTATAGCCCCGTGGGACCCAGAAACACAAGCGCCACTCCACTGGCCTTGACAGCCAGGTGATCACAGGCCATACCCTGGGCAGCAGCCACAAACACAGGGCACCCAATTTAAAGTCTGGGATACCACATGCATGTACAAGCTCCCCTCTGGGGAATACTGGCCCTCTGGAGCATGGTAGAGGGAGAAAAGGAAGATATACCCACCCTCCAAGGTCTCTGAAGAAAATTACAGCCAGCCCTTAGATGTGTGTTTAGTAAGAAGCCTGTTCTTCAGGCTACAGCTATGAAGATAAACTAATAGACCGATTTCACAGAAAGACTAGGTGCCTCAGTCTGCTGCCTCTCTGCTGTGCCCTGGGGTATAGCTGGTTAAGAACTCTTTAGTTGTTGTTACAGTCCTGTGGGACCCATGAGCATAAATCCCCCTGGCCACCAGAGCCAGGCAACCTAGAGGTGTCCCCAGGGCGGCAGCAGCAAAACTCATGGTGCCAAATGAGGGTGTAAGCTTCTTTCTGGGAGTCACAGGCAAGCTGGCACAGGGCAGAGGGAGGGTGCAGAGATGGTAACCACCAGCCTCTATCTTTGGAAAATAAGCAAATAAGCCTCTTTCACAGAAAGTCTGTGTGCTTTTCAATCAGCTGCCTCGGTGCTGGGCCCTGGGGGTGGGTGAGTCTGCCAGTGTGAATCCTTCAAGAATGATTTCTCAGTGTGCTGAAGACTTGTGGGTCTCATGAAGGCAAGCCCTGTTGGCTTTCAAAGCCAGATTATTGAAGGGCTCATCTCTCAGGTGCAGGTCTTAAATACTGGGGTGCCAGATGTGGGGTTCAAAGCCTTTGGTCCTCAGGGAGAAGCTTGGGGTTTTGAGATTCCTCCTAATTGTGGATTTGTAAGCCAAGGGTGGGGTTTATGGCAAAATCATGTCTCAGCCTCTCCTACCTGCTTTGATGTGGGTTTTTTCTTGTTCACCTAATGTGTAGCCATCGCTCAGCTAGTATTGGTCTCTTACAGAGGAAATTTTTCCATGCGTAGCTGTAGAATTGGTGTCTGTGGGAAGAGGTGAGTACAGGATCCTCCTACATTGCTGTCTTGACCAAATCCCAGACAAATCTTTTTGGGGACCACACTTCAACCCACTCCATTTGTCTTCTGGCCTGCATCTTTTCTGATGAGAAGTCAGTACTCATTCAGGTGGTTGTTCTCCTGTATGTAATTTGTCACATTTTTCTCTGGCTGTTTTCAAGACTTTTTTTTAATCTTCGGTTTCAGCAATTTGACTATGATGTGCCTGGGCATGGTTTTCTTCATACTTATTCTGCTTAAGATTTGCTGACCTTGAATCTTTAAATTTATATCGTTCGCCAGACTTGGGGCAATATCAATCATTTCTGCAAATATTTTTCTGCCTTTTCTCTGTCTCCTCTTTCTGGAGATTGTCCTACAGGTCCCTGAGTCTCTGTTCACTTTTTTCCTCATCTTTCTTCTCTGTCTCTTCTGATTGGGTAATTTCTTTTATTGAGTCTTTCCTCTGTCACCTCCATTGTGCTGTTAACTCCATCCAGTGAATTTTTTACTTCAGATATTGTGTTTTTTTCAATTCTAGAATTTATTTTTTTTAAATATGCATTCTCCTAACTTTCATTCGTTGCAAATCTGTTTTCCTTCATGCCATCGAGTATTGTTATAATAAACACTTTAAGATCTTTGTCTGCAAATTTCAACATCTGGTCATCTTAAAATTGGTCTCTATGGACTGTCTTTTCTCCACAGAGTGGGTCACATTTCCCTGTTTGTATGTTAAGTAATTTAGGGCAGTACCCTGGATGTTCTGAAAGTCATATTGTGGAGACTGGATTCTGTTATATTCTTCTGAAGGGTGATGGTGATGGTGGTTGTGATTTTAAGCAGGCAGTTAGTTTGGTTGAATTCAGACTGTAAACTCTGTCTCCTGGACATCAGCTCACATCTCAGTTCAGTTCTTTTATTCTTGGCTGGGCTGCTTGCAGTCAGCCCTGTGCATGCGTAGTTTAGGGGTCAACTAGAGTTTGGACAAAGCTTATACACACAATCTGGGGCTTCTCTCTCACCCTCTCCTTTCTGGGATATCCCTCCTCACTTTGCAGCCACATAATTGTCCTGAAGTTTGTTCTCTGGTTTTTAAGGCCAAAAAGACTGAGAATTTTCTTTCAGGGTTTGAGCCGCTTTGCATAACACCAACTGCACCCTATACCCTCAGGCTAAAAGCCACAAAAATTGGAAACTCATCTCATACTATTCTCTTCTTTCAAGTTCCAACTCCCCTCCAGTATACACCTGCTTTTATTTACTCTCGTGTCTTTAGGTCATTTGTTGTTGTTTTTATTTTCCATTTTGATCCAGCGTTTGTAGTTGTTATCTGTGGGAAAGTCAGATTTACTCTCACTCAGAATATACCTAGGTTTTTTCCTTCTCCTTCAGCTGGTGGAGAGAACCTTCCTCTCCCAGTGAAGCCATAGGTATCAGCTGAAGGAGAGGCATTAATGGTGCTCAAAACTGGTAGCCTATTAAGTAACTCCATGAATGGGTTGGAGCAATATTCTCAAGGGCAGAATGTGCCATCTCTGAAACTGGAAGAGGCCTGGCAAGCATGGTGTTCCTTTCTTAGCATTAGGAGTTGCAAGGTGCAATAATAATTCCTGTACTCTAAAGGGGAGGTCCTGGCATAACACACCCTGGACCATTGAGCACTTCAAAACTACACTTGCATAGTAAGATTTTTATCTCCCAATCTCTTGGAGCGCGTGGTCTTACTGAGACATATAGAGTAATGGCCACTTCTTGCTCATCAGGTCCAATTAATATTATGTATCCATATAATGGACTGCTGTGACGATACATGGAAGGTCCAGAAAATCACGGTCCATTTGGACTGTGTTTTGACAGAGTACAGGAGAGTTCACAGGAGAGCCCTGAGGTAAGATTGTCAATATATACTGTTGTCCATCTGTAAATGCAAATTGTTTCTGATCTTCCTTTCTGATCAATATTGGAATATTAGGTCAATAGCCACATACTATGTAAGAGAGGCTATGTTGCTTCCTTCCAGTATAGATACCAATCCAGCATAGCAGTTGCCGTGTGGCTGCCCCTTAGCTAAGTCTGCAGTAGACCACTGTCATCTGCCATATCTATCTGGTTTTTACAGGGACCAGACTGGTAAATTAAAATAAGACATAATGGGGACTACCATCCTTGCATCGTTTAAGTTTTTTAGGTTAGCACAGCATTTGACCCAAGAGGCAGTATTGTTAGTGATCTACTATCTTAGCCAGATTCGGAGTGATGGGGAGGAAGATAGCAGTTCAGGGGCTTTCATTTGGCCTTTTCTACTGTAATAGTCCTTATTACATAGGTCAGGGAGCTAATGTGAGGGTTCTTCCAGATGCTAAGTATATACAACCTGATTATACATTTAGGTACCAAGGAAATGATTACAGATATATCTGTGAAGACTTCGGACCCACTGTAACAAAGTCCAGAGCCAGGACTTACATATATTACCTAACCTCCAGAATCCCTGCTTTAATGATGAGTCTTTGATGTGCTTTAGTTTTGGAACTTTTACTCCCCTTCTCAGCGCTGTCATGGTAGTTCCATGATAGTACCTCACTTAACGTGGGCATCAGCTTTCCAAGTATCTAAACACTATCTTACTCTTAGGATCAGTTCCAAGGCCTCTTGTCAGCATATTAAATATTGAGTCCTGGAAAAGTACCTCCATGTCAACAAACACTCCTTTAATCAGACTAATAGTCCACCACCCCTGACCCTGGTTCAGCATCCTCGGTACATTTGCAGGCAAGCACTCCTGGCTTTTGCTGCTACATATTAGCCTGGTCCTGTAGCTCCTTTGGTGAATAATTCTTTTCCACCCTTAACAGGCCAGCACTTCCCCAGGTGGGTCGTGCTGAGACTTAACCCTAGTTATTGGCCTAGGGTCCAGAAGGGGTTGTGGAGGAAGATCTTGAGGAAGGCCGATACTGTTTTGCAGGACATCTGCCTCAGGTAAGACCTCTGCATAGTTTCTGCAAGGAGGCGTGCTGCTGTTGTCTTCTAGCGAGGGGAAGTAATTCACTTTTGCATGCCCAGAATGTTCAAATGGATCTCAGGTTCAATATTCTCAAGTGCATCTTTCTGGATATCCCTATCCAGTCTCAGCATCCCACTTCATCCCTAACAGGGGCCTAACTTTGGTGTAGGAGACTTATTGAGGCTGTAAAGTTAGCCACTGCTGAAATTCTACTATTCTTACAGTATAGTCTTGTGCCTGGTCTTTAGCACAATTTACCTTCCAGCTACATACAGTAGATGACAGTCTTTTTTGAAAGCTGCTAGTGAGACCTTCTGATTTTCACATCTTGCCTTAAATTGGTAATTGTCTGCCCTGAGCTTGTCGTTTTCTCTCTTCCATGCATCAATAGCATCCAGCAATAATGAACTAATTGCATAGTCCTTTAAGTTATTGTTTCCTCTGTATTGCACAAGCCCATACAACTCTTTTCAGTTGTATCTGATTCCAGTTTACTGCAGGTACATATTTTAGTAATGTCAATGTTATGGCATATCAGGTGATAATAACACTGCACTTACCATCAGTGATGGCATCTTTATTGCCATCTGACCAGCAAGTGATCAGATTCCAAAATCTCGTCCTTAGAGTCTGTTTCCTGTGACCACTATGAATTCCAAATGTCTTAGGTAGCGTTCTTCAGAAGCAGACTATGAAATGGGACTTCATGTGCAAGTAATCTATTTAGGAAATACTCCCAGGAAAAACTGGAAAATGAATAGGAGAAGCAGGATACAGGAGGGGAAAAGCAAAGCAAAGCAAGTGTGTGATCTCAAACAAAGTCCCATGGAGGGTAGCTTCAGCTTGATGCCACAGGGGAACTTTGGAATATAAATTGGGCCTCAGTTTTTGTCCTGACTTGTTGCCAGGAAGCTGGGCTTTCACACTCCCACACCAGTCAGTCACTGGCTAAGGCCCATCTCAGGGTGGGTGGACGTAAATTCCCCGAGCACTTCTGACTCTGCCTGTGGGCACAGTGGCTCCAGTAGCCCTTGAGTAGGCCTTTGAAGAGTCTCAGGTGTGGACTGTTAGAAGCAAAAGACACAAGCTGCAGAAGGGGCAAAGAGAAACCTTTAAGGGGGATCTGGGTGGAGCTCCAGGAGTATCCACTATAAGTGCTTACCTTTCCTTCCCTCCGTAACTCCTCTTTTACTCCTCCAGTCCTGGAGGAGCCAGACACAACAGAGTGAGTGGGGAAGAAGAGAAGAGCGAAGAGGCAGATTAATTGAGATAGGCTAGGTTATACTGTACTGTACTGTACTAACACACAACCCTAAAATCTCAGCAGCTTATCACAGTAAAGTTTATGCTTTCTTATGCCTCATGTCCTGTGTGGATTGACACCGGGCTGTGCTCCACATGGTCACTGGGGGCTAAAGTTGTTAAGAGGATCCACTGTCTTGCTCTGCAATATCTTGAACACACAGCTTCCTGGGTGATTTTTTTTTCTTCTAATTGAAGTATAGTTGATGTATAATATTATATGTTACAGGTATATAATACAGTGGTTCACAATTTTTAAACGTTATACTCCACTTATAGTTATTATAAAATACTTGCTGTATTCCCCATGTTGTACAGTATATCCTTGTGGTTTATTTTATACCTAATAGCTTGTACCTCTTAATCCCCTAATCCTGTATTGCCTCTCCCTCCTTCCCTCTCCCCACTGGTAACCACTAGTTTGTTCTCTGTGTCTGTGAGTCTGCTTCTTTTTTGTTATATTCACTAGTTTGTTGTATTTTTTAGATTCCATATATGTGATAGCATACAGTATTTGTATTTCTCTGACTTCTTTCACTTAGCATAAAGCCCTCCAAGTCCTTCCATGTTGCTGCAAATGGCAGAATTTAATTCTTTTCCGTGTGTGTGTGTGTGTGTATGTATGTATATGTGTGTGTGTGTATATACATATATATACACACACACATATATATACACACCATATCTTCTTTATCCATTCATCTGTTGACGGACACTTAGATTGCTTCCATATCTTGGCTGTTGTACATAATGCTGCTATGAAAATTGGGGTATATGTATCTTTGCAAATTAGTGTTTTTGTATTTTCTGGATATGTACCCAAGGAGTAGAACTGCTGGGTCATATGGTAGTTCTATTTTTAGTTTTTTGAGAAACTTCCATACTGTTTTCCACAGTGGCTGCACCAATTTCCATTCCCCCCAGCAGTGTACAAGGGTTCTCTTTCTCCACATCCTCACCAACGTTTGTTATTTGTGTTCTTTAGCCATTCTGACAGGTGTGAGGTGATATCTCATTGTGCTTTTGATGTGCATTTCCCTGATGATTAGTGAGGTTGAGCATCTTTTCATGTGCCTGTTGGCCACCTGCATTTCCTCTTTGGAAAAATGTCTATTCAGTTCTTCTGCCCATTTTTTAATCAGGTTGTTTGTTTTTTTGATGTTGTATTAGCTGTTTATATATGTTGAATAGGAACCCCTGATTGGTCATATCTCTTGAAAATAATTGAAATATAGGGAATCAAATGGTGCAGTTGTTGAGTATCATCCCTACCATTCCTGTCTTTTTCACTGCAAGCTTCTAAGTCTAGTTTAAGCTTGAGCTGGATGAGAAAAAGTTTAAATCAAATGTGAAAGTAAAACTTGGTAACTAGATTTGCCAAAATAATTTTAGAAAAACAATGGTATTTGCCAGAGATTTTGTCACCAAGGCAGGGGGAAATGGTTTTACCTAGCACAGAGGATGTGAAAGAATTAAGGTTCCTAACAAAAAACTGAAAATAGCCAAAATGCCTAACTATATAATAGTGGTTAGGTAGATTATGTACATTGACAGGTGGGTAGGTTACTTAGCCATTTCAAACTATGTGTTTCCCGAGAACTTTCAGTGGTGTTGTTAAAATGCTTATGATATAAGGGGAAAAAGTTAGGATATAAAACTGCATATGAGAATTCCCATCTCGTACCTGGATTACTGTAAAGGCCCTACTTACCACCCTTCTGCTGCTCCAGTATGTTCTTTATGTTGCAGCAGTCACCTGTCTCCAACATAAAGCCAGTGTCACACATGACCTTCAGGATAAAATCTCTGTTTCTTTTCATAGTTTATATATATCTCTCTGGTCTGTCTCTCCTACTTCATTTTTCTCAACTACCCACTTTGTACCCTATTCTCAAATTTATATCCCCAGCCCAGACATTCCCTCCGAGCCCCAGATATATGTAGACAAGCAACATCCCTCTTTGGTTGTGTCACAGGCATCTCAAATTTAACATGTGCAAAATTAAACTTGGTTTTTTTGGAGGTCTCACTTTAAAATTGAACTTCTGATTCCCTCTCTTCAGTACACTAGTATCCTGTGCCCGTCTTTTCTAACTCTGTAAATGCTACCTCTATCGACCCGGTCACCAAAGCCAGAAATTCAGGAATCACCCTTGAGTTTCAGCTCCTTTCTAACTTCAGCTTGCACTTGGACCCTCATGGTCTCTCTGATCCCTCACTATGTCATGGTATTTCAGCCTCTCAACTTCCATTTCTAACTGGTTGTTCTCTGAGTATACCCCAGTTCAAATCACTAAGAGAGAGATTCCAGTTGATTCAGCTTTGTCCCTACTAGTTTTTTGATGTCCTGAAGGAAGAGTCAATCAATTTTTTAGCATGTTTCCTCTCTCTTGGAATTGGTAAGAAAAAGGTTTTGCAAATTTTTTCAAAGTCTCATCCAAAGTGAGAAGACATGGACAAGTAGAGGTAGGAAGGATAGAGCTCCAAACTAATTTAATGATTGTTGGAGGCTTATGACAACATCTGCTATTGTGCCTATAAGTGTATAGGCATATTTCATTATAGGCATATACAGAATATTTCATTTCATTTATTCTTGTTTCATGTCTAGACTTTTTACTTGTTTTTTTTCTTAATAAAACTTTTCTTGAGATATAATTCACATACCATAAAATTCACCCTTTAAAATTATACAGGCAAATCTCAGAGATATTGTGGGTTCACTTCCAGACTGCAATAAAGTGAGTATCACAGTAAAGTGAGTCACATGAATTTTGTGGCTTCCCAGTGCATATAAAAGTTATGTTTACACTATACTGTCATCTGTTAAATGTGCAGCAGCATCATGTCTAAAAATGCTTAATTAAACCTTAATTAAGGGGCTTCCCTGGTGGCGCAGTGGTTGAGAGTCCGCCTGCCAATGCAGGGGACACGGGTTCGTGCCCCGGTCCGGGAAGATCCCACATGCCGCTGAGCGGCTGGGCCCGTGAGCCATGGCCGCTGAGCCTGCGCGTCCGGAGCCTGTGCTCCGCAACGGGAGAGGCCACAACGGTGAGAGGCCCGCGTACCGGAAAAAAAAAAGAAAAAACTTTCTTGCTGAAAATGAAAAAACAATTACAGTAGTAACATCCGAGATCACTTATCACACATCACCGTAACAAATACAATAATAATGAAAAAATTTGTAGTGTGAGAATGACCCAAATATGAAGCAGAGACATGAAGTGAGCAAATGCTCTTGGAAAAGTGGTGCCTCTAGACTTGCTCAATCCAGGGTTGCCACAAACCTTCAAGTTGTAAAAAACACGGTATCTGCAAAGTGCAATAAAGCGAAGCACAATGAAATAAGGTATGCCTGTACAACCAGTGGATTTGTTTTTTTTGTTTGTTTTTTAGTATATTCAGAGTTACACAACCATTACCGCTACCTGATTTTAGAACACTTGGTTCCTTTTTAAACTTTTGTTTTTAGCTCTCTGCTGAAAATTTCGAATCACATCCTCTGTCTCCTCAAAGATAGTAAGCACAGTGATTTTATACTCAGATTACTCCAGTATCTGGCACCCCTGTTGGTCAACTTCTAATGTTTTTTCTGCCAGCTTTAGCTTTAATATTTTCCTATGTGCCTAGTTGTTTTTTTGGTTTGTTTGGTTGGTTGGTTTTTTGGCTGTGTTGGGTCTTCGTTTCTGTGCAAGGGCTTTCTCTAGTTGCGGCAAGCAGGGGCCACTCTTCATCACGGTGCGCGGGCCTCTCACCGTCGCAGCCTCTCTTGTTGCGGAGCACAGGCTCCAGACGCGCAGGCTCAGTAGTTGTGGCTCACGGGCCTAGTTGCTCCGTGGCATGTGGGATCTTCCCAGACCAGGGCTCGAACCCATGTCCCCTGCATCGGCAGGCAGATCCTCAACCACTGCACCACCAGGGAAGCCCCCCCTAGTTATTTTTTAATTGTGTGCTAGACATTTTACTTGTAAAATTGTTTGCAGAAATCGTTGAAACCTAAGATGTTGTTCCCCTTCAGAGAGCATTCACCTTTGCTTCTGCCTGGAGCTTGTGAGCACTAGCAATACTGCATCACCCGAGGCCAGTTTTAAGGGTTTTGATTATTTGAAGGAGAACTACAGTACCTATGAGGCCTCGTAACATCAGGTTTACTGTTATTCATGGGTGTAGCCTTTGAGGGCCCTACAGAGGCAATGGTTTCACTTGGGTCCCCTCTGTCCTGCCCTTATCAGGCTTCTAATCCTTGTGCTCTTGGCCCTGGGAGGTTGTCAAAAGCTCACCTCCACATTTCTGTTATCCACTCTGGGATCAGCAAATGCTCCCAGGGTAAAATACCAGCATCGTCCCTCTGGCTCTCCATCCTTGCTTGAATCCTAGCCTGGTAATTCTTCACTATCTTGTAGTTCTCATATGCCTTCAAGTAGATGTGTTTGTTACCGACCAGGGTCCTTGGCCTTCTGTAATCAATAGAAATTGATAAGAGGCCAGACAAGAAATTTAGGCCAGGCTTTATTGGGGCCCCTGCTGCAGCAGGGGGAGAGCGAAAACAAGTAACAGGTTCCCTTGTTCTCTCGCTCGCTTGCTGAGCGGGGGCTGAGCTGGTTCCTTACATGGGGTGAGGGTAGGGGTGTGTCCAAGGGTCAGGCCCAAACTGTGGTTTGCCCACGCCTTAGGTGGTGTTGTGTGGAGGGGGTGTGCACAGTACCCTTCTTTTGCTCCTGTCTCCCTGCTTTTGCTCCTGGCTCTTCAGAAGTGGCAGTTGGGTTTTTTTGGTCTCTTTGTATCTTGTTGTCCATAAATTGCCCCAGCTGCGTGGGCATGCATGCAGTTATTTTTAGTTCCTTATAGTTTCTTTGTATTTTGTTGCTTGAGGAGACATTTGTCCAGGTGCAAGCATTGCAGCACTGTAGCAAAGGGTTCCAGGTCCCTTGTCTCATCCCGTCTCTTCCCTGCTAAGGGATTCTACACCCCTTATTCTTAAGGGGTAAGGGGCCAAAGGTCTGTCCTTCTGAAACTTCTTCTTGCTGGAAAGGGGCTGTAGGCCCTAGCCTACCCTAGAGGTACAGTTGCTGACTGTTCCAAGGACCTGTAGAGACCTGGGCCATCCTCCGCTGGAATGGGCTGAATTCCTTGAGCCATTAGGAGTCTTACTTGAAACTGTTGGAGCCTAGAAGACACAAACTTAAACAAAAAGTTAAATAAACAAGGGCCAAAAAGGGGAAGGATAACAATAGCCATTAAAGGGCCTAGAAAGGAACCAGCTTAACTTCCGGAGGACTTCTTTAACTGCTGACCAGACAGTGGAGGAGATACCACCCCTACCAAAATTATGAAGCCACTCTGCCTGCGCGTGTATTTCCAGGTGTGGTAGGAAGTATTAGTTATCACACAAAGTATCTGTCAATGGTGCCTGTCTTTTGAATAGGTATCTCAGATTTTCCACTGGTTCGCAGGTGTATTATTCTTTTGTGACCTGCGGGCTTTCTGGATGTAAAAGCTTTGGTCTGGCAAAGGTACCCAACTAGCTGTCCCTTGCAGGTTGACAGCAGTGGCGGTGGTTAAAGTTACTTTATAGGGGCCCTTCCATTTTGGCAATAGTTGGCCTTTGGGGGACCCCTCTTTCCAGGCTTTAAGAAGAACTTGGTCCCCGGGGTTTATTTGTGAAGGAATTGCTCCTTCCTCTATGTTTTTAGTGGGAGCTGGCAGTGCCCTGTGGGCATAGTCCTGGATTGCCTTCTGAACTTGTCCTAGATTAATAATGTATCTCAGGGCTTCCCTGGTGGCGCAGTGGTTGAGAGTCCGCCTGCCGATGCAGGGGACACGGGTTCGTGCCCCGGTCCGGGAAGATCCCACATTCCGCGGAGCCTGCACGTCCGGAGCCTGTGCTCCTCAGCGGGAGAGGCCACAACAGTGAGAGGCCCGCGTACTGCAAAAAAAAAAAAATTAATAATAATAATGTATCTCAGGGCCTCGTTCACTTCCTCATCCAGTAGAATGTCAGTAGTTAGAAAAGGCCTCCCGTAGGTCATTTCAAATGGGCTAAGACTCAGACCACTCCTGGGGGTTACACGGACCCCAAGGAGTGCAATAGGAAGAAGTTGGTCCAGGGTTCATGAGTTTCTTGGTAGAGCTTTGCTAAGGTTTTCTTTAAAGGATGGTTCATTTTCTCTACCTTCCCTGAAGACTGTGGGTGCTAAGAGATGTGTAGCTTGTAGTCTATCCCTAGGGTGGTTGTGAGCCCCTGTGTGATTTTGGCTATAAAAGAGGACCCATTTTCGCTTTAGAGGGACTTTGGAAGTCCAAACCAAGGAATTATTCCTTTTAATTGGGACCTATAGACTTCCATAGCCTTTTCAGATTGCGTGGGGAAGGCTTCAGCCCATCTTGTGAAAGTATCAACAAACAGCAAAAGATATTTATATCCTGATCGCAGGGGCATTTGGGTGAAATCTAACTGCCAGTCTTCCCCCGGATATGTCCCTCCGTGTTGAATTGGCCTGAGTAATGAAGGGGGGATTGGATGGGCCTGTGGGCTATTCCGGGCACATAAACCACAGGCAAGCGTTACTTGTTTTACTGTTCTTTTAAGCCCCGTCCCTGAAAAAGTCTTTTGCATCAAGTTCCACAGTGCATCCCTCCCATAGTAGGTGGCATCATGTAAGCTCTTAGTGAGTTTCCATGGTTGGGCCTCAAGGATTAGAACCTTATCCTCCTTTTTATACCAGCCTGTGCTTCCCTTCTCAGAGCCCCCTTTCTCAGCATTTTCTTGTTCCTATGGGGAATACTGGGGGAGGCTAGGGAGTTCACGGGGGCAAATCACTAGGGCCATGACTTGTTCAGGTTCCTACAGTCGAGCTGCCTGTTTTGCAGTTTGATCAGCTTTGCTGTTCCCTTGGCTCACAAAGGATCCATCCCTCTGATGGCCCCTACAGTGGATTACTGCTACCTGGGTCGGGAGCTGCACTGCTTCTAAAAGATCCAAGATCAAATCTTTATGTTTTAAGGGGGAATTTCTAGCGATTAACATTCCTCTTTCTTTCCAAATGGCAGCATGAGCATGTAGCATGTGGAACCCATATTTAGAGTCAGTAAAAATATTTAATTTCTTATCCTTCCCTAATTGCAAAGCTCTCATTAATGCAGTTAGTTCAGCCTTCTGGGCTGATGTCTGGGGTGGCAGAGCCTTGGCTTCTATGACTTCATCTAGACTAACTATGGCATACCCCACCTTCTAGGTTCCCATTTCTAGAAAACTGCTCCTATCAGTAAACCGTTCGACCTCAGAGCTGCCAGGAGGTTCATCTAGAAGATCAGGCCTGCTGGAGTAAGTTTGTTCTCTGGTCTCTATACACTGATGCAGTAAGTCTCCACTCTCGACCTCTGAACGTGCACAGTTGCTGGGTTCAGGGTTTGGCACACCTTTAAGGCAATGTCTGGGGTGTCCGTTAGAAGGGCCTGACATCTTGTTAACCTTCCTCCAGTCAGCCAATGATGTCCTTTGACTTCCAGCACAGATTGTACCTGATGAGTGGTTAATACATCTAAGTGTTGTCCCAGGGTAAGCTTGGAAGCCTCATTAACCAACAGGGTTGTGGCTGCTACTGCCCGCAGGTAGCTTGGCCATCCCAGGGCCACTGAGTCCAATTGTTCTGAAAAGTAAACCACTGGTCTCTGTCTGATCTGGTCCCAGCTTTTGGGTCACGAGTCCTAGTGCTATCCCTGACCTCTTGTGAATGTATAGGGTAAAGGGCTTGTCCAAATTTGGAAGTCCCAGTACTGGCGCTCTGCTCAACTCAGTCTTTTTTTAAAATTTTGGCTGCACCAGCTCTTTGTTGCAGCATGTGGGATCCAGTTCACCGAGCAGGGCTCGAACCCGGGCCTCCTGCATTGGGAGAGCAGAGTCTTACCCACTGGACCACCAGGGAAGTCCCTCAACTCAGTCTTTAGAGTCTCAAAGCCCCACTGGTGGTCCCTATTTCATTGAAGGTTTTCCCTTTCTTCTCCCTTTAGAACCTCATATAGGGGTTTTGCTGTAAGGCCATAATTTGGAATCCAGATACCATAGAACCCAGCCATCCCGAGAAAGCCTCGGAGTTGCCTCTTTGTGGTTGGGGATGGTTATACACTAATTGCTGTTTTTCGATCTATGGCCAGGGGTCGTGCCCCTGGGGTCAAAACAAATCCTAAATATTGAACCCTTGTTGTGAGATCTGAGCCTTGGTTGGAGAGACTTTATATCCCCTTTTTGCCAGAAAATTTAGGACCCTAACAGTATTTTGATCTGAATCTTATTTGGTCTCACTACTTATCAATAGATCATCAACATATTGTAGCAGAGTTCCCTTCTCAAGGCTCAGTTCCCTCAGTTCCGTAGCTAACACATTTCCAAAAAGATGGGGCTGTCCCGAAAACCCCGCGGAAGCACTGTCCAGGTGTATTGGGTAGCCTCCAGGGAGTCAGGGTCCCTCCATTCAAAGGCAAAAAGGCATTGAGTTTGGATGTAGGGGAATACAGAAAAATGCATTTTTGAGGTCCGAAACAGAGAAATACTGAGTGCTCCCTGGCACTTGGGTGAGGAGGGTGTCAGGGTTTGTTTGGCACCAGTGGGTGAATAGGGCTGACTGCCTCATTCACTGCTCGTTAAGTCTTATACAGACCGATACTCCCCGTTAGGCTTCTGAACGGGGAGGACCGGGGGTATTGCGAGGGGATTGGCAGGACCTAATGGGTCCGTGTTTTAGGAATTTGGTGAGCAGTGGTTGGATTCCCCTCAGGGCCTCAGGCTTTAAAGGATATTGTCTTTTCCAGGGGTATTTTTCCCCAGGCCTTAACCTTATTTTTTATTGGGGGAACACATTTTGCCCTTCCTGGCACCGAGGTATCCCAAACTGCAGGATCTCCTTGTTCTCTGGTTTCTTGGGGGATGTCTTGGGGGGATATTTTGATGACCAGCAGGTGGGTCATCTGGGGCTCCTAATAGATGCATTCTCTGTTTGAATTCTCTACCTCCTTGGACTTCACCCTCTCCTAAGCTGTCCTATTAGCTCCTAACTTATTTAGCACATCTCTCCTGAGGAGGGGGACAGGGCATTCTGGCATATACAGAAAGGAGGGAGTAATAATAATGGACCCGGCTCTGCAGGCAAGGGGAGACATAAATCGCCTTACCTTTGGCTGTCCATCACCTCCCGTCACAGTACAGTCATGGTTGGAGAGGGAAGCCGGCCAAGTCAGAAAAGAGCAGGCTGCTCCAGTGTCTACAAGAAATTCAGTTCTCCTACCTGCCACATCGAGGGTGACCCAAGGCTTCAGTGGAGTGATGAGGAAGGACTGAGTGGGATCTGGAGCCGGGCAGGCGCTTGGGCCCCATCAGTCCATGTGTGGGTATCTCTCATCCGAGACATTCCTGGGGAACTGGGGCCGGTCGGGGTTGCCCCTCCAGCATCCCACAGGAGGGCGCTCAGGACATTCCCCCTTCCAGTGCCCCTCCTTCCAACAAAAGGCACACTGGTTTGGGCTTCTTGGCGGTCTGTCTAGCCTTCTCGGCCCTCCAGGATCCCCTGGAGGTGGTGGGTGAATCACAGCAGCCAAAAGCTGCATTTTCTTTATTAGCCTCTTATCCTTCTTGGCTTCCTCTTGGCTTAAGTCTCAGTTATTTTAGACCTTGAAGGCCTCCTCTACCAAGGTTGACAATGGGGTTTGGGGCCCAGCCTCAAGCTTTTGTAATTTTCTCCTGATATCAAGAGTAGCCTGGGTGATAAAATGCGTGGCCAACAGTGTCCTTCCTTTTGTGGGCTCAGGGTCTGTATCAGTGTGTGGGTCATGTTCTGGGACTGCATCCCCACCCACCTGATAAATTTGGTGGGGTAGACTGGTGGCCAGCAGGCCATCTGTGTGTTCCCCGGCCTTTTTTAGTATACCCTTCTTTTCATCCAGGGTGCAACAGGGGGCCAGAATAACCATGATGTGCTGACAAGTAAGAGAGAATGTTCCTATAAGTTCCTATAAGACCCTCAGGTCCTGACCCCTGTGGCATTTTCCATTGTGCCCAACTCCTATTCCACCAGGAGTTCCTTTTTGCACCTCTAGGACCCCCATCATTCCAGGCCTTGGCATCCCAGACACTGTTACAGATTACATATTGGGCTGGCCACTTCCAAGTAGCCGCATCCTAGGCTTTACAGATGCTCAATCTCAAGGAATACATCCCAGCATAGGGAAACTTACAGGAACATTCTCTTACTTGTCAGCACATCATGGTTATTCTGGCCCACTGTTGCACCCTGGATGAAAAGAAGGGTATACTAAAAAAGGCCAGGGAACATGCAGATGGCCTACTGGCCACCAATGTACCCCACCAAATTTATCAGGTGGGTGGGGATGCAGTCCCAGAACATGACCCACACTATGAAGATCGTGTAGGCCAGGCTAGGATGAGACATCATATTACTTGTGTATTAGAAGGAATGAAAAAGTGCATGGTGAAGCCTGTAAATTTTGTTAAGGTCTGAGAGGTTACACAAGAAAAAGATGAAAACCCGGCAGTCTTCTGAGCCGGGTGACAGAGGCATTCAGGAAGTACACTGATACAGACCCTGAGCCCACAAAAGGAAGGACACTGTTGGCCACGCATTTTATCACCCAGGCTACTCCTAGAGGTGGGAGTATTCCCCCAAGGGACTTTTTTTCCTTTTTTTTTTTTTTTTTTTTTGGACATAGAGTAAGGTGAGAGTCTAGGCAGCAGAAGAACCCAAAACCCTTTCCTCTGTCTGTTTCGTGGCTACAGTAAAATTGGGGACAGCCTGATGATTCCGTCTGACACAGGCAACAGTGAGTTTGGACGGTGTTTCCCATGTAATTTAACATATCAAATGAACCCAATTAGTTTAGGATTTCTCTTTGGGATGCTCCAGGGGTCCCTTGAAGCACCCCAAAGTTAGCTGGAGGTCAAAACAATTTCAATTAGAATTTGATATTTGGGAAGCCTGTCAAAAATTTCGCAAAGTTTTAAAACACCTGGTCAGACAGGATCATAGGTTGCTGTGAAACAGTACTTATTTCTTGAGCTAAGGTGGAAAAAAGCTTTCAAAAATAAATACAGATCACTTAAAGGCACAGAAACTCACACAATCTGTTATCAAAAGCAGCATTCCAGGAAAACTTTGTTCTCTTATGAGAGAGAGAAACCAAATCCAGACTTGCATCAGCCTACTCTTAATAAAATCCATTTACCTAATTAAATTTAATCCAACCGTAGAAAGTCCTGACCACATACAAAATTCTTTTTCAATTGTTTCTTTTCCACAAATCTACTGCAAATTTCTGTAGCCATATTTTGTCCCTTATTCTTTTCCCATTCAGAAATAACCAGATCTAGGACAAAAATCACCTTTTTCCTTTTAACAAAATACATTTTCGTTCCTCATACCTTCTTTTCTGAAAACACACATCCTACTTTCCTTAAGCAACCATGAACTGTCTTTTACAGTAGCATTCCTTGATTGGAGTATCCCATAACCTCTAGAAGCTTGTATCTTCCCAAAGCACAGTTTCTTTCCTCAATGTGGTGCAAGACATGTGTCTAATAAACCCAAACATTTTTAGTTTCCCTCTCGCAAGAAGACAGTAGTAGGTAAATTTAGACCTATTTAGCAATTAATGTTCCAATATTTCATCTTATTTGAAATGGCCTGGATACTCAGTGGATTCCTATCATTCAACTTAGTTAGTTTCAAGTTACCAAAATTTGGAGGGACTATTTAGATGGACATTTCCAAAACATAATTATTCCTATAGAGTTTACCAAAAAGCTCTTATCCCAGTTATATTTACTTAAAAGTTTAACTATATCAGGTTATTCTACTTGTTGACAGATTTTATAACAGAAACAATATGCACTTATTGACTTCCAGTAACCTTAGGTACAATATAAGTATTGATATTACACTTAATGTTAATGACTCTAAAGACAGGTCTGTATTAATTAAACCCACAGATTTAAGCTAGACAAGTTAATTTTTACCTAAAGACAGAACCAGAGATCTCATAGTTTTCCCACTTGAATGTATTTTTTTAATTTTTTAAAAATTTGTATTGGAGTATAGTTGATTCACAATGCTGTGTTAGTTTCAGGTGTACAACAAAGTGAATCAGCTATACATATATTGGGAAAAGTATACATATATTATGGAAAAACCCAACATTTTGGCCAACCCAATATATATATCCATTCTTTTTCAGATTCTTTTCCCATATAGGTTATTACAGAATATTGAGTAGAGTTCCCTGTGCTATACAGTAGATCCTGTTGTTTATCTATTTTATATATAGTATTGTGTATATGTTAATCCCAATCTCCTAATTTATCACTTCCCTCCACGTTTCCCCTTTGGTAACCATAAATTTGATTTCTAGATCTGTGAGTCTGTTTCTGTTTTGTAAGTAAGTTCATTTGTATCATTTTTTTTGTGGATTCCACATATAAGTGGTATCATGTGATATTTGTCTTTCTCTGACTGACTTCACTCAGTATGATAATCTCTAGGTCCATCCGTGTTGCTGCAAATGGCATTATTTCATTCTTTTTTATGGCTGAGTAATATTCCATCGTGTATATACGTACCACATCTTCTTCATCCATTCCTCTGTCGATGGACATTTAGGTTGCTTCCATGTCTTGGCTATTGTAATTAGTGGTGCATTGGGGTGCATGTATCTTTTTGAATTATGGTTTTCTCCGGATATATGCCCAGGAGTGGGCTTGCTGGATCACATGGTAGTTCTATATTTAGTTTTTTAAGGAACCTCCATACTGTTCTCCATAATGGTTGTACCAATTTACATTCCCACCCCACTTGAATTTAAAAGACCTCTTTTTTTTTCTCTTCTCAATTTGGGGGGCTACAGATAGATCAGGTAGTTCCTGAGAGCCCAGGCAGAATAGTTACATTGCAGAAGCAGAGGAGAGAAATGCAAACTCCTTGAGCTCAGATAGAATAGTTACGTTGCAAAGGCAGAGGAGAAAGATGCAAGCTCCTCTCCCCGGCTGCCCCCCGCCAACTGCCTTTTTTTCTTTAAAATCCCAGTCAGTAGCCCAAGGCTGGAGTCTCGGGCGATGTGGGCCGTGTTTGTATTTCAAGGCTTAAGTGTTCCACTGTGCCCACAATGTCGGCGGAGACTTGCAGGAGCCATTGGACAGGCAAAACTACATAAAACAAAGATACCAATGACAAAAACTTAAAGACACGAACAAGAAGTTTTCAGGATAAAGGGGACCGGAGTGCAGGTATAAGGATCAAGGGAGAGATAAAGGAGGAAGGACAGAAAAGACTGAAAAAGAGAAAGAGACAGCAGGAAAATAAAGGGGAGAATATCAGGACAATAGGACTTCCAGCCACTACACAGTACGAGGTTTGAGCCTCTATCACTCTCATAAATCTCCCTTCAGAGAGAGCCCACTGGACCAGGATCTGCAGGGTGTGAGGTGAGCCTCTCCCACCTCTGCTTGTCACCTGTCAAGGTGAGCCATTGCCGGCCAGAGGGAGCATGGTCTCATAAGCTGAGAGGAGTGATGCTGTAGCTGCCTGACGTCCACTCGGAAGGACAGGCCAGAAGTAGGAGAGGAAAGAGAGAGGAGAGGTGGAGAGCTATCAGGAGAGGGAAAGGGACAAGGGAGAGGGGGAAAGCGTTGCCTGAATGAGGGTGCTGAGGCCCCCGGGGGCCAGGAAGGCAGACGTACCAAACGCGGTGATGCTGAAACAAGACGTTCAGGTGGCCACTCGTCTGTCACCCATGGGGAAGCTGCATTCGGTGGCCCCAGAGGTGCCCAGATCCCCTCCCGGGAAGGGGACAACTGCCCCACATTGGGTGCCATAAATCTGTTACCAACCAGGGTTCTTGGCCTCCTTAATCAATAGATATTGATAAGAGGCTAGACAAGAAATTCAGGCAAGGCTTTCCCTTGCTTGCTCCCAGGGAAGGGGGCGTGGGCATGAGCTGGTTCCTTATATGGGGTGAGAGTAGGGGTGTGTCCAAGGACCAGCCTGGAGGGGTGGCTTAGGTGGTGTGCCCAGCCCTTTGGTGGTGCTGTGTGGAGGGGGCATGCATAGTACCCTGCTTTTGCTCCTGACACCCTGCTTTTGCTCTTCAGAAAGGAGAGTTGGGTTCTTTGGGCCTCTTTGTATCCCGTTGCGCATAACTTGCCCCATCTGCGCATGCACGCAGTTGTTTTTAGTCCCTTGTAGTTTCTTTGTGTTCTGTTGCTCGAAGAGACATTTGCCCAGGTGCAAGCACTGCAGCAAAGGGTCCCGGGTCCCAGCCTGTCTCACGTTCAGTATTTTTGTCCAGATTTTCTAATCGTCCTCAGTGTCAGGACTGATCAGGATGACCTAGTCTGCCATCCCTGGAATTGAAAGTTCTCTGTTTCATTTTTAACTAAAGACATACTTGTTAATCAGACCTGGTGAACACGCATGGTAGCACAGTGAGTTAATATACATCCAATCTACAGCCCCCAGATCCCCACTGCTCCCGCTATGGCATGAGAAGCCCAGACGGCGTATCTTGGTGTTGCAGCGTGCTGGATTCTGGGTGTTCAGGGGTCAGCTAAGGTCTTACTCCCTGCCCTCATGAAGCCTGCAGTCTGCCCTTTCCTTCCTAAAGTCTCCAACCTTTGTGAGCCAGTATTCCCATTTGATGTTGTCTCTGTTCTTCTCGGCCCATCTCTTGGATTGCTACACTCATGATTTCAGCTGTCCTTCCTCTGAGTAAACCCTTTCCCAGCCTTCGCACTGCTCTCGGGGCAGTAAAGGTCAGCCTGAGCCTGGCGTGCAGGTCTGGCCCTGTCCTTTGCTCAGCGTCATGGCCCATAAACCATTCACTCTCAACTATAGCCCAGTCTCTGAATGCATGCGTTTCGGCACATACAAGTTTGTCCTCCTAGGCTCAGCATCACCTCCACTGGGAAGCCTTCCCTGATTCTCCCAGGCTACATCAGCCTGAACTAACACTCTGCTTCACCAGGTCTGTTTCCCCAGGAGGACAAGCATTTTGAAGCCAGTGTCAATGTCTTATTCATTTCAGCGTCTCTAACACTTGGCGTTTAAGAGGTGTCAATTAATGTGGAAGGATCTCATGGGAAATCTCATGGGAACTTGGGGAAGGTGCCACGCATCCCCTAATGCATTGTCTTTTCCACCAGTCGAATGAACCTCTTTCCCTGGGAACCTCAGTCAATTTCTACTCCTTAATGGGAGGCATGCCAGCTGCTTATCCGCCTGCATCCCCCCAGACACATCGAGTTCACAGACCTTTGGGACACTGTGACAGTGGACTGCCACCTGCTGGTGAGAAGGTTTCTTGGACAGTGACAGGAAAGTTTCTAGGCCAGTGACAACTCAGGGCTACAGACAGAGGAGGGGTTCTTAAGGCATTCCACAAACAATATAAGCCCCTTCTCAGAATAGTATTTTCAAATGCTCAGTATAAAGCACATAGATTACAAGTGAAACCAGTCATAATGAAATAGAGGTGTCAAAATATTAGAAAATATATATACTATGTGTGATATGTTATATGTATTATATATTTGTATCTCATTAAATAACAAGATCTAGTAATAGGTCCAATAACTGCTATAATTTCAAAATGATGAACGAAAATGATAACTGAAGACGTCTGCAACAGCTGTAATGTGAGATGCAGTCTCTGTGATTTCTACTGCTGACACAGTCACAAGTACTGCTAATAATATTAGAGTTTGTTGCCTATACCCATAAGGAAAGGAAATGCTGAATTTCAGTTAGAGGTTAGTGAAACTAAAGACCAAATATTTCCCATCCAGGTACAAAGATACCCTGAATTCTACCCATGGATCCCTTGTGTGTGTTTGAGGGGGGGTCCATTGACTCCAGGTTAAGAACCCCTGAATGAGGTTTTAGAGGCATGGCTGACACTTTTTTGGGGGGCTGCATTGGGTCTTTGTTGCTGTGCGCGGGCTTTCTCCAGTTGCGGTGAGCAGGGGCTACTCTTCGTTGCAGTGCGCGGGATTCTCATTGCGGTGGCTTCTCTTGTTGCGGAGCACAGGCCCTAGGTATGCGGGCTTCAGTAGTTGTGGCACGTGGGCTCAGCAGTTGTGGCTTGCGGGCTCTAGAGCACATGCTCGGTAGTTGTGGCTCGTGGGCTCTAGAGCGCAGGCTCAGAAGTTGTGGCGCACGGGCTTAGTTGCTCCGTGGCATGTGGGATCTTCCCGGACCAGGGCTCGAACCTGTGTCCCCTGCACTGGCAGACGGATTCTTAACCACTGCGCCACCAAGGAAACCCATGGCTGACACTTTTGAACATGGCAGAGATGCTGGTGGTTAAGTGTGTGTGACTTGCTGAATGTAATGGGTGCAGTTGGCAGGAGAGGAGCTGTGGAGGAGACAGTGAAGTTCAAACTTTGAAGCCATAGGCACTTTATCAGCACTTACCAGTGCTCTGAGCTTTCGCCTGACTCTCCCCCTTACCCAGCATGTTTCCTCGTCTATAAAACGAGAATGACAATGTCTTCCTCGTGGGTTGTTGAAAGGATTCAATAAGTTAACATGTAAAAACTCCTGGGGTCAAATGTTCACTGTTAAATGAGAATGATATAAATGTCTGTAGAGAAAACACACACGCAGCCAAGCGTCACTTCTTTCAGAACAGAAACCCCAACGTCTGACCTGCTGTACAACCTGGGGGGCACCAGTGTACTCAGAAGATAGGAAACCCTTTCTTGTTTAAGTCTGCCCTGCTTTTCCCACCCGACTCCAACAGAACAAACCCAAATGCAGAGAGTTTCTCACCTTGTTATTTTATTAGAAGCATATTTACATTCTCGCAGTTAACTTTGCAGAGCACATTTTGCAAACTTTTTAATATAAAGTTTGGAAACTACATAAAAATAACTTCTATTCTTCATAAAGAGGAAAATATAAGTTAGTTCTATTTACTCTGCTAAAAATTGACTGTAAATGAGAAACAGTTCCGTCTGTCCGTTCCAGAGAAAACATTAGCACAGAACACAAAGAATACTGCATGGGCCTTCTCAATGTTGGGCATTGCACGCTGGCTCAATTGTGAGACTGGGAGACCCAACCAGACCCCATCCAGAAAGGACAGGGGAGGTGTTAAGGCTAGGGCAGCACTGAGCAGGAAGCAGCAGCTCCTTGAATGAGATTCCAATGTGAACGACAAACCAAAGAAGGAAATGATCAAAGACTTTCACCTACACCATGAAACTGGCATTTCACCTAATACTCATTCTCACACCCCAGGCTACAAAAGGCAGTATGGTAAACAAAGCACAAGTCAGCCCTGCACTGGCCATCACCTGACCATTCGCCAATGCTGGCCTCGCCTGGTGGAACTGGGTCTGTGTTCTGTAGTTACACTGTTCGTTCACGTTTTCCCAGCACCTGTGCACCAAAGAGAATCAAAGGGGATAATTGTTTCACTTGTCTCATTTGTGTGAGACCTGAAAATTGTCCCTTCTGGGTCAAATACTGAAGCAGGCAAGCTGAGTGCTCACTAACCAAAGAGGACCAGTGCCTTCCCATGGCCCCCAGTGCATCTTTACTGCATATGTAAGTCTTTGGAACCCCAAGTCCCTTTTCCTATTGAATGGTTACCCTACTTTCCCAAGATCCATTTACAACCAGTGCCCAGAAAACTCCAGGGAACTGCTTTAGAAAGACAAAGCACTAAACCCTTACCTATAAGGGTGAAGAAAGAGGAAGTGCTCCCAGGGTGTGTCAACCACCCCATCACCACCAGAATAGTACCCAGACTCAGTACACCCATTTGATTCCTCAAAATCACCTTCAGTTTTCTGCTTTGTTTTTTTAAAGCAGGTATTTTCCTAAGGAAGCCATCTATTTATATTTTTTTCAAGTTAGACATAAAGGTGAAAAAAGTTTTCTTTGTAAATAA
The DNA here is from genome assembly GCF_949752795.1 of Hyperoodon ampullatus. Classification (NCBI taxonomy): domain Eukaryota; kingdom Metazoa; phylum Chordata; class Mammalia; order Artiodactyla; family Ziphiidae; genus Hyperoodon; species Hyperoodon ampullatus. Next base: position 16,205,189 of record NC_136917.1, read on the forward strand.
ACCGAACGCTGAGTTGAGCATTTGCTTTTATTGGGTTATCTATGCTCTGCAGCCTGTGGGGATCAGAATCTGTGGGAGGCCAGCTGAGTCATCCAAAGGCCCAGCATTCCATCTGAGATACAGAAGCTTTGCTTTTGCCAGGTTCCTGGGGGCAGGAAGCACTGCATTTTCTCCCTGATGCTTTTTTCTCCCTGAACAGAAGTTCCAGTGACTGCCAGCCTCTGCCTGAGGCGTAAGGCCGGACTCTGAACTAGGAGGGACACAGAGCAGAGGGCAGCAGCCTTCCCGTATCACCTGCAGACAGGATGGGCAAGTATGAGACAGAATGACTAGGGTGGGAAAGGCTTGTGGGGCGAGGGATTTATCCCTGAACACGGGATCCCGCGCAGGCCCAAAAGGAATCGCAGGCTGGCGGTTCAGCCTGTGCCTCGGGTGCCAACCCCCAGCACGCCCATACCAACGGCTCCCCTCACGTGTTCAGTGGCACAGGCCCAGGCAGCGAATGTGTTCCAATCCACCTGGCACAAGAGGCCCAGGGGGCCAAGGGGTGTGTGTGTGTGTGTGTAGGCATGTGTGTGCAGGAAGGGGGAGTACAAGATGGCACGGAACACTTGAGGTCAGGGTGAAGCGTTCAGCCTCTCCCCATCCCACCACTGTAGATGCTGTCTCAAGAAGAAAGCAGATTGGGGGAACTGGAGGAAGGAGGGCACCCGCTGAGCAGCTGGCTGCAGACTAGGCCCCACTGGGGACCAAAATGGCTGTTAGAAGCCGTGGTTCTTGGTCTTGACACTGCAGGGAGTGGCTGAAAAGCCACCGACAGTTACAATAGGACACGCCCACGGTGACTTCAGCAGTAGCACTTTGTGCCCACAGACAGCAAAGCTGGTGTTTTGGCAAACAGGAGGGGCCTCGAGGCCACAGAACACCTATTCCTCCTGGTCCCTGGCCCCCCAACAGCCCAAGTCGCTGACAGCTCAAAGGAACCTGGGTCTCAAATGGAATGCACGTTAGGATCAGGCAGCACGTCATAAAACCTCGCCCTCCACGACGAGCGAGAAGTCAGAAACGCCGGGTGGGTCTGTCAGGCACAGCTGGGGTGGCACAAGGCAAGGGGCTGCTGGATTCGAGCCGGCATGGAAGCAAGAGGGAAGGGGCTCCTGAGTTACTTGTTCACAGAGAATGGGAGGGCCCCGAGGCCCACCGGCCTGCCAGCCACAGCCCCGGGCGGCTGTTACGAAGCATCCGCAGAGCTGTAGGGGAAGAACCTGGTGGCCTTGTTGGGGGTGGTGGGGCTCAGGCACTCTGCCTCCTCGTTCATTTTGAAGAACATCTCCTGCTCTCGCTTCTTCTGGTTCAGCTCTTCTTCCAGAGCCTAGGACAGAGGGCAGACGGAGCTCGTTTGGAACCCCAGGACACAAGTCTTCCCCAACCACAGGACCCCCACCAAAGTGGCCTTCTCTGGAAATTCCCCTCCCAGGCCTCAGTGCTCGGGTAACTTGGTCTTCCCTCACTCCTGTCCCAGCGCCCATCACCCAGAAGGTAGGTACCACCTCCTCCTTCCATGGCCACAGCCACGCAGGAGTTTCCTATGTACCAAGGGCTCTGCTTTGGGGAAATGCCAGTCTAGATGGGGTGTGAGGGAGAAGCAGATGCAAATCAGCTGGCAGGAAAACAACCAAAAGAATGGAGAAAGGGCTTCCCTGGTGGCGCAGTGGTTGGGAGTCCGCCTGCCGATGCAGGGGACACAGGTTCGTGCCCCGGTCTGGGAAAATCCCACATGCCGCAGAGCGGCTGGGCCCATGAGCCATGGCCGCTGAGCCTGCGCGTCCGGAGTCTGTGCTCCGCAACGGGAGAGGCCACAGCAGTGAGAGGCCCGCATACCGGAAAAAAAAAAAAAAAAAGAATGGAGAAAAACCTGAGGTAGAAAATGAAGCAAGAGTTTTAACAGCAGTGGAAACAGAGATGTCCGAGTTACATGGTGTTCCTAACCAGGGCACCATCCTGCAAAATCAGGGGACTTCTTTTCAAAATATACCTGCAGTCATGCCACCCCCCTGAGATTCTAATTCTGAACGTCTGTGGTAGGACAGGGGTTCTCTATGTTGTAAAAGCACATCAGATAACTGCAGGGGGAGCATCTAGACGACAAGCACCGCAGGAGCTTCCCTTGGGCACACGCAAGTTTATCTAGCTAAATTGTGTCCTACCAGAAAAATTTCTTGAGGGTTCTCCAAAAATAAATAATTATTCAATTAAGAAAGGAAGCAGAGTGCAGAGGAAAGAGCAGGGGCTTTACAGTCAAATAGGATTCAGCTCCATTACCAGCTGGGTGGGCCTCTGCATGCTACCTTTCCTCTCCAAGCCTGTTTCCTCTCGTGTAAAATGGCGATATCACTACCTGCCTGGCCGGGCTACTGCAAAGATTAAATTAAAAACGAATGGGCTATAATTACTTAGTACTTCCTACATGTCAGGCACTATGCTAAGTGCATTATATCTTATTTAATCTTCACCCTATGAGATAGATACCACTATCCCCATCTTAACTATGGAGAAACGGAGGCTCAGAGAGCTTAGGTCACTTGCCCAAGGTCATTCAGCTAGCTGTGAGCAGAGCCAAGATGGGTCTAACTTCAGAGTTCAAGCTCTGAAACACTGTGTGCCACCATCTGCAGAGCCAGGCACACATGAGTTACTCAGCAAATGTGGCTGCTTTATTACTTACTTTCACTATAGAAGTAACCACTTCCACAGGATTTGACCAGCATTCTATTATGTCTCTCTCTTTAAAACTATTATTTGATGCCCTGAAATAGTCTCAACAAACAACTTAATTACTAGATACCCCCTTAAGCTCTCATTCCTTCAACAGTACTAAATTCTAGTGAGCTCTACCTCTAAGGAAAAATGGGGAAGGGACACTGAATCGCAATGCCAATTTTTCCAGTCTGTTGTAAGATATCCATATTCAAAAGATACTGGAAATCCAGATTTTTATGTAAAATTTCCTTATACTTAAAAAACTGGCAACTTGGGCTTCCCTGATGGCGCAGTGGTTGAACATCCGCCTGCCAATGCAGGGGACACAGGTTCGTGCCCCGGTCTGGGAAGATCCCACATGCCGCGGAGCGGCTTGGCCCGTGAGTCATGGCCGCTGAGCCTGCGCGTCCGGAGCCTGTGCTCCGCAACGGGAGAGGCCCCAACAGTGAGAGGCCCGCATACCGCAAAAAAAAAAAAAAAAAAAAAAAAAAAACTGGCAACTTAAAACAATTTTTTGAATTGCTGTATGTTGGCCATACCTAATGTCTCTAAGCCAATTTCAGCCTGTGGGCCATCAGTTTGTAACTTCTGCTATCAGAATACCAATTTTATTATAATAGCTACCACTTTTTTGAGCACAGAGAGGTTTAGTAACTTGCCCAGGGTCTCACAGCTAGTAATGGAGCTAGGACTTTCTCCCACGTCTGTCTTCCTTCAAAGCCTATGCTCTTAAGCACTAGTCTGTTTTACCTCTATATAACCTATATATTCCTCTATATAACCTATGGCAGGAGGCAGCAGTCTTTTTTCTGTAAAGAGCCAGATGGTAAATATTTTTGGCTTTGCAAACCTTAAGGTCTCTGTTGCAACTACTCAACTGCTGTTTGGTGTAAAATCAGCCAGAGACGATATGTAAATGAACGAGCATGGCTGTGTTCCAATAAAACTTTATTTACAAATACAGGTGGTGGGTCAGATTTGGCCCATGGGCAATAGTGTACTAACACCTGTTTTAAGGGAAAAAATGTTATCTTCATCTTATGGCCCCAAAAAGCAAGGTTCAGGAGGGAAGACTTGTCTGAGGCCACATTCTGTGTCAATTATGACCCATGCAACACCTTATTGACCTTACCAGATATTCTATACTTACTGAAAGAAATATGAATCTTTCTAGAAATATTCCACCATGTACAGTCATCTCCCCTGCCCCCACATACATGGGCAGCAGCTCAAAGCTGCTGACTGAAATGCAAGAGTGTAAAATAACGTTTATTCCAGGATGCAGATCATCACCTCCGGGTCAGTGTTCCAGCAGCAACCCAGGTGACTAAGGATAGGATGATTCTATAAAGAATTCTGGAAAGAGGCAGCCCGCACCAGCAAAATCCAGTGGCTCTCCAAATACACACTTGTGGCACCTCCCCTAAGCCCAGGCACCCCCAAGAAGCAATCTGGGCAGTGGCTAGAGGCAAGATGATGATTCATTTTCAGACTCAGGATGTGCCAAGGGTATGGAAGCCGTAGGTAAGAGAACCAGGTGAGCATCTATTTCCTGAGGCCAGATCAGCCTGTGTCAGCAGGAGTATAATTGATTTGAGTGTTAAGTATCAAAAGTCCTAGCGGACCATGCGTGGTTACAGATAAGCGTGGGCCTATTAACAGGAAGGTCTGGGACCCTGGCCAGCTTCCAGCTAGAAAGCTCCATTAGCACAGGGAGGGAAGCCTCTATTCAAGGACTCCCAAGGCCGTTATATGGCTGAGGTGGGCAACTGCCTCCTGGGCAGATCACAGTTACAGCAAGCAGAGCTCAAGTACAACGGCAGAACAAACCTCACGGCTCAGGACACATGATCAAGGGTAATTAGGGCAGCTCTCTCCTCAGAGAGTTTAGGAGAGTGGAAGGACATGAGTACGTCCTTGGCCTATACTGTGGGCTGGTGGCTTTCTGCATAACACTATACAATATTCATTATCTTCACTTTACAAATGACCACACGGAGGCCCTGTGATGGTCAATTTATTTGTCAGCCTGGCAAAGCCATGGTAACCAGTTGTTTGGTCAAACACTAGTCTAGATGTCACTGTGAAGGAATTTTTTACATGTGATTAACATTTAACTCAGTAGACTGAATAAAGCAGCTTACCCTCCAAAATGTGGTTGGGCCTCACTCAATCAGTTGCAGGCCTTAAGAGAAAAGACTGAGGTCCCGCTAAAGAAAGAGGGATTGGGCCTCCGCACTGCCCTGGGGCTCAGCACTGCAACATCAACTCTTCCCTGGCTCTCCAGCCTGCAGTCTGCCCTGCAGATTTCAGGCTTAACAGTCCCAACAATTGGGTGAGCCAGTTCCTTCAAATAAATCCATAAATCTGTACCTTATCCATATCTGTATCTATATCCATACCTCAGGCAGACACCGATGGCACAACACGAAGCAGAGCCCACCACTGAGCCCACCAGCCCAGACAGGGTTACCTTTTTGCGTGGCCGAAGCTTGTCCCGCCATTCCTTTAGGTTCTGGTTATGGCTTTCGTCCAGGGCCTTCAGCTTCTGGGTTTCATGCTCTACCAGGAGGTGACACTTTTCATTCTGCAACATATTCCAGGAAGTACAGGTAAGAAGCACAGAGGGGTGAGATATACCATGAAGGTACCGGCATCATTCATTTATTACTTCTCCTTGATTATAAACTCCATTTATACAAAACGCTCTACATGTAAAGACACATGCACCAAAAGGAGCCTGGAAAACTATTCCAGAATATTAACATTAATAATTCTTATTGAGTAGTGGAATCTGCAGCAATTTTGCAACTTTCTACTTTGGGCTTTCTGCATTGTTTGAATTTTTCAACATGAACGTATAAAACTATAATACTATAATAAACTAAACTATAATAACAATAAATCTGTGCCCTAATCCCACCACACAGAGGCAACCACCACAGAATTTTAGATATATTTCCTGTCAGGCTCTGTCCTGTGCGTTGTTTAGCTCACCCCGTATACACAATTCTGAAACCTGCCTCCCTCTCCTCTTAACATTGTAATGTAAACATTTCTACATTTATACAAAGAATTAACATCTTTTACAATCATCATTTTAATTCCTGCAAAATATCCCACAGTATGGTTTGTCTAATTTATTTAAACATTTCCCTATTTTTGGCCACTTAGGTTGCTCTTAATCTTCACTATTATAAATAGCATTGTGTTAAACATCTGTGCTATGTACTGAATTGTGTCTCCCCAAAATTCATATGTTGAAGCCCTAATGCCCTATGTGATGGTATTTGGAGATATGGGGCCTTTAGGAGATAAATAGGTTTAGAGGAGGTCAAGAGGGTAGGGCCCTCACGGCGGGATTAGTGCCCTTATAAGAAGAGACCAGAGAGCTCACATGCTACAGTGCTCCCTCCCTGTCTCCTTCCCTGCTTTTCTCCCTCTCCCCATCTCCCTCCCCGTCTCCTTTTCTCTCCTCTCTCTGCCATGTGAGGACACAGCAAGAAGGCATCCATCCGCAAGCCAGAGAGAGAGACTTCACCAGAACCCAGCCATGCTGGCAAAGCTGATCTTGGATTTCCAGGCTCCAAAACTGTAAGAAAATAAACTTCTGTTGTTTAAGCCACCCAGTCTGTGGTATTTTGTTATGGTAGTGTGAGCTACGATAATCTGTGTGTATAAATAGTTTGTATTTATATAAGTTACATAATTATCTGCATCACATACCATTTCTTCAGGAGAGATTTGCGACAGGGGTTAGGGCCATGGACCTGGCTGAGGCTTGCCGACCTCACTGTTCTCTCGCTGAGGTAAGTTACCTGCCTCACAAAACTTAACCTGGAATCTCTCATGGGCAAAAGTGGCAATTCCCTGTTGATTCCTCACAGGGAATCAATCTTGTGGTTTATAAGGAGTTTATAAGCAGGGGGAAAGTGCCTTTATCCAGATACCTCAACCCTACTGGACTGGAAGAGTACAACCCCTTGGGGAATTTTTATTTGGGGTTTCAAGCTCAAGGGTTCTGGGAATTTAGAAATTGCCTTGGTTGGGAATAATACTTACGGCAGCCCTGAGTACCTCTGGCCTGCCCAGAGCTGTGCTCCCAGCACTCTTTATGGGTTTTCTCAGTTCATCCTCACAGTAAACCCACGAGGCAGGGTTGGGAACATAGATACAGGTGAGTGGCCTGGCTAAAATTCACGCAGCAACAAGCAGCAGAGCCCCTACCTGACAGCCTTCAATACCTGCAATGTTTCCTCCACACCTCCCTGCCTTTCCAGAAATTGCCAGATGGATCCAATCGCCTAAAGAATTTCCTGAGGTCACAGAGGTTTGTGTCAGCCCGTCTGTCAGGTATGGCAATGCCTCGCTCCACCACAAGGGGGCTCCAAGTACCAGCCCCCGGGCGGGGACCCTTAGGGTGAGGCAAACCTTTTGTAAGGCAAACAAAAGGTCAAGGATCTCCCCAGGGAAAGAGGTCACAAAGGGGCTTGTCAATATCAGGATACCTTTTCCTGACTTCAGTGGGAAAGCTTTGAGCTTCTCACCATTAAGGGCGATGGTAAGTAGCTGTAGGTTTTTATAGATAGCCTTTATCAAGTTGAGGAAGTTCCTTTCTATTCCTAGTTTACTGAGCAGGTGTCAGCTTCTGTCAAGTACTTTTTCTGTATCTGTTGATGATATGATCATGTGATGTTTCTTCTTTAGCCTGTTGATGTCATAGATTACATTAAGTCATTTTCATATATTGCACGAGCCCTGGGATAAATCCCACTTGGTCATGGTGTATACTACATTTTATACATTTTTAAATTCTGTTTGCCAACGTTTCGTTGGGGATTTGTGCATCTGTGTTCATGAGAGATACAGGTCTGTAGTTTTTCCTCCTTGTAACGTCTGGTTTTGGTATTAGGGTAATTGGGACACCTTTTCCCAAGACACAGTGGTGACCGAGAAATCCAGCAGCATGCCCACTACCAGGCCCCGGGCATGGCACGTTCAGCTCAGCTCTGTCATCTCATTTACAAAGCCTCACTCCAGTTCTGCAAAATAGGAATTATCATCCTTACCCCCTGCCTATTTTACGAATGTGGAAACTATGGCCTGGGAGGGTGATGTGATTTGGCCAACATCACACAGAGCGGCAGGATGGAAACCACTCCACCCTGAGCTTCAGACTCCTTCCCCATTTGTAGGGTCTTTGGGCCCACGGGGAGCTGACTGCCTCGGGGGCAGTGAGGCAAGCAGGGGCGGCGCAGAAGGGCAGTACCTGCAGCTGCTGCAGCTCGCCCATGTTGCTCTCGCACTGTGCCGCCATGTCCCGCGTCTGGCTCTCGTGTTTCTGCTGCTGCTGCAGCCGCTCTGACTTCTGTCTCTTCTCCTCCTGCTGGGAGAACTGCAATGGAGAACAGGTGAGGCGCCTCAGCGGGCCACGGGCCTGGCTGGGGGCCCAGCTCAGCCCTGTCCCGGGGAGACCCCATCTGAGGGGCTGGTTTGTACAGAGCCACAGTGCCCTGCGCCACTCAGGCTGTGCCCCCCGTCTGAAGTCCTCCCCCCTGAGCTGAGACCCAGCCCCTGCCCTCAAGGAGCCCCCAGATTGGTGAGGACACCGAGACATGCTAGGACAGCGTATGTAGTAAGCAGGAGTCACAGGAGCCCACGGCCACCGACTCTGTCCCCGAGCCACATGGGTGACTTGTGAGCGGGGTCTCCGTAGAGGAGAGGAAGGAGTTTACCAGCAGAAGCTGCTGCAGGATAGACACCCTGAGTGGGACAGGGAACGCGCATGAGAAAGCAACGCCAAGCCTCGTCCCCTGTCCGCCAGAGGGGGGAGTCAACGTGAGGCTTTTAGGCTTCCGGGCTGTGACTTCTGGCTTCCATTCCATTCCTCCTTCCAAGACCCCGTGCTGCGTCTTATACTCTATACTCCCCCAACCATATAAGATCCAGGCCGCCCCAAACCTGGATCTGGCCCCACTCCAGGACCCCCCCGGCCCCCCACCTGCTTGATCTTCTCGCGCTGCTCAGCGGCACTGCCTGCCCCATTGATGTGGAGGCTCTTCTTGTACATGGCCATGCGCGTCTTGCCCTCGCTCCTCTGAATCTTGGGCAGCCGCGCCCTTTCCTGCTGCTGCCGCACCCTCAGCTGCTCCATCATGCGCTGGTTGTAGCGCTGCATCTGCTCGCACTCCTGAGGGGGACACCCAGCCGGGGCCAAGGTCAGCTGCGTTCCACGCACGCGGGTGTGGTCAGATGCCAAGGCTGCCACACGCAACTCGGGAGCCCAGGACCTGCGTGGTCCAGAATGCTCAGCAGAGCAAGGCTCGTGTCATTTTACTACTACTCTTAAATAACATTTTCTGTTCTCACTTTAAAAATTACCGTTAATAACCTTACCTTCTTACCTTCTAAATGCCTTCTTAATCTCCAAAATATACAAACAGCTCATACGACTTAACAAAAAAACCCCCAAGCAACCCAATCGAAAAATGGGCAGAAGACCTTAATAGACATTTATCCAAAGAAGACATACAGATGGCCAGTAGGCACGTGAAAAGATGCTCAACATCACTAGTTATTAGAGAAATGCAAATCAAAACAACAATGAGGTACCACCTCACATTGGTCAGAATGGCCACCATTAAAAAGTCTACACATAACAGATGCTGGTGAGGGTGTGGAGAAAAGGGAGCCCTCCTACACTGTTGGTGGGAATGTAAGTTGGTGCAATCACTAGGGAAAACAGTATGGAGGTTCCTTAAAAAACTAAAAATAGAGTTACCATATGATCCAGCAATCCCACTCCTGGGCATATACCCGGACAAAACTTTAATTCAAAAAGATGCATGCACCCCTATGATCATAGCAGCACTATTGACAATAGCCAAGACATGGACACAACCTAAATGTCTATAAACGGATGAATGGGTAAAGAAGATGTGGTACATATACACAATGGAATACTACTCAGCCATAAAAAAGAACAAAATAATGCCATTTGCAGCAACATGGATGCAACTACAGATGGTCATACGAAGTGAAGTAAGAAAGACAAATACCAAATGATATCACTTATATGTGGAATCTAAAATATGGCACAAATGAACCTATCTACAAAACAGAAACAGTCTCACAGACATAGAGAATAGACTTGTGGTTGCCAAGGCCAGGTGGGGAGGGAGAGGGATGAACTGGGGGTTGGGGATTGGTAGATACAAACTATTACATTTAGAATGGATAAACATCAAGGTCCTACTGTACAGCGCAGGGAACTGTGTCCAGTCTCCTGGGATAAACCATAATGGAAAAGAATATTTTAAAAAGAATGTATGTACGCATATAACTGAGTCACTTTGCTGTACTGCAGAAATTAGCACAACATTGTAAAGCAACTATACTTCAATTAAATAAAGTATTCTGAGGGAATGCATGGGAAAGAGAGAGAAAATGAAAATGGAAAGAAAGGCAGGACAAAAAAAGGGAAAGAGTGAGAGAGACATGTATATCAGGTGTCAGAGTCAGCGAGGGAGCTGCTCGGGCCATCTGCTTCCCTGCACAGTTCCCCCAATTCCTAGCCCCTGGATCTGAGGCAGGACATCACCCAAGAAGCTCTCAAGCCTCACTGTGGCCGACTTGGCTGCTCTCAGGAGCACGTGATGCCCCACTGAGGGGCAGTCTCACAGCTCTCCCAGGTCTCCCAGTGGCAGCCCCCGAAGCCAAGCTGACTAGGAGCCTCACCTTCTCATGCTTGCGTACCAGCTCGTGCCGCTGGAGGAAGTACTGGTCTTTGAGCTGCTGCTTCACCAGCTGGTGCCTCTCCTGCAGGTGATGCTCCTCCATCTCCCACAGCGCCGCCTCCCGGTCTGTGGAGGACATGTCACCCGGTGAGGTGCAGATGGCCAGAGCCCCACCAGGCCCTCCCCTCCACTGCCCCGAGCCAGGTCTCCTCACACTGGCTGATAACTGTGCCACGTCCTTAGACTATGTGGGCTGAGCCAACTCCTAGAAACTTCCAGGGATGACAGCACCCAGCAGCATGGTACAGCAGGAAGTGTTTGGAGTCAGGAGCCAGAGAAACCAGAGGCTAAAACCCAGCTGCATCACTGGGATTTGAGATGAACACAAAATCCTCTCCAGGCCTCACCTTCCATCTCTGCCAAATGGGCACAACCACACCACGGAGGGAAAATGTCCTTGGAAGATACTTTTATGTTCAATCTACATTGCACCTCTGCTTTCCTAATGGGCAAATAGGAAGGGCTCACGTGGAAACCCCATGAAGAAAACAGCCTCTTGTCACTATTTCCTCCTTTGAAAAATAGGTGAGACCCTTCATGTCCCATATATGCATTATTGAAACAGTTATCTGGCATTTTATCACTGGAAGTCTATTAACCAACCCCTGTGCTCAGGACAGGGCAGGGAGCTGGTGTCAGATGGAGAACCTCACACCCTGCAAGATACAGCTGGTATCATGCTCGGCCTACTGCGAAGTTGTTTATTTCACTGCACTCCTGTCCCATGAAAGCCAGCATCTATCCACAGAACATCAAAACAGTGATTTGGCTTCTAAACCAAAATCAGAACCCCAGTCCCACAGGTAGGATGGTTCTTACAGACCATCACGTGATAAGAAAAGGAAACAAGGGCTTTTCTGAAACATCCGTGGCTCTATTCAGAATGCTGGAATACCAAGGACCCCATTTTTCTTGGCCCACATCAAGTACTGAGTGCTTTATACTGTTTAACTGCCCTGGCCATCAGAGTCCTGGCTGTGGCCCCTGTTATAATAATGAGCCAGAGACAGCACTCGTATATTAGTCCTATGTTTACATCTTTACAACAGACAGGGACCATTAGCTCCAAAGCCCACAGGCACCAAACTCTAATTTTCACCCATCCAGTTGTTTTAAATGCAGTTCAAACAACAGACTTCCAGCCATTTGGAGCCTGCTTGCTTTGCATACCCCATAAAATTGTACCCAACATCTGCTAGCCATAAATTAGATAGCCTGGGGGCTATATACAGACCCCAAGCCCTGCACCCTCCAGAGCTCTCTACCCCAGAGCTTCCTCAGCTGAGTGACATCATCCAGATACATAAGCCCCCTCTCTGATCCCTGTCTTCCCCAGGATTTCCCCTGCCCTCCTCCCTCTGGGTGGTGGCTCACACTGTTGCCCCTGGACAGTCTAATGCTGGGAGGGACTCACCGGCATGCAAACCTGCCAAAGCACCACCACACAAGGGTAGTTAAGAGATTGGCTTCAAGATAAGGTCTGCATCCAAGGCCCACTCTACCATTCATTAACTGTGCAACCCAGGCCAAAGAAGAGTCACTCTCCAAGCCTCAACTTCCTCATCTATAAAAATGGGGAGAACAGTAGGGCCTGCCGTGCAGGGTTACGGATAGGATGCAGTGTGACTGAGGTGTAAGATTAAGGCACATGGCCAGGCAGAGGAGTCGCTCACTACGTGCTGGCTGCTAGGAGCGGCTCTCAGTACTGCCCCCCGACCCCCGTTAACCCAGCTCCCTCATGTGCAATTTCCACCCACTCTACATTGCTTCCCTTTTTTTTTTTTCCTTTCCTTGACATCCACAATAATGTCAGATAGTGTTGTTGCTAACTGGTATCTCTGCCTCAGTCCCGACTTCAGTGGGGATTTTCCTCATGTTTCACCATAAAGGCTGATGTTTGGCCTTAGGGTGGAGAAGACCTAGCAGTTCTTCCTTGCCCGGGGCTGGCATGTACATTCATAGAGAGTCTGGGCCAACATGTGTGCCCCGCTCTCGGGCACCCACCTCGAAGGAGCTCCTGCTTCCTAGTGAGGCACTCGCGCTCCTTGCCGCAGATCTCCCGCCTGTTGTCGGCCGTGATCCTCTTCATCGCCAACTCCAGGTCCTCCTTCTGCTTGGCGAGGAAGTCCCGGTCCTATTAAGTATTTAAAATTTTAGGCGTGTTCATGGTATTGTGGTTATTTTTTTTTAGAGATACATATTGAGATATTAACAGGTGACATGATACGACGTCTGGGATTTGATTCAAAATAATACAGTAGAGTGGGGCAGTGAGTGGGCAGGAGTTAATAATTACTGAGATCAGGTGATGGGTATATGGGGATTCATTATACTATTATACCTGTTTCTGCCTATGTTTTAAATTTTCCTTAATAAAGAGTAAAGAACTGAAATTTAAATTTAAAATTTTTAGCTACTATACGTGAAGTAGATAACCAACAAGGACCTACTGTATAGCACAGGGAACTATACTCAATATTTTGTAATAACCTATAAGGGGGAATTCCCTGGTGGTCCAGCGGTTAGGACTTGGAGCTTTCACTGCTGAGGGCCCAGGTTCGATCCGTGGTCAGGGAACTAAGATCCCGCAAGCTGCGCATCGGGCACAGCCAAAAAAAACCAAAAACAAACAAACAAAAAAACCTATAAGGGAAAAGAATCTGAAAAAGAATATATATATATATATATATATAACTAAATCACTGCACTGTACACCCGAAACTAACACAACATTGTAAATCAACTATACTTCAATAAAAAAATAATAAAAAAAATTTTTTAATAAAAATTTTAGGAAACATGTTAAGAAACTAAAAATTTGCACTAATCGTATCACTCAATGCTAGCAACTGGTTTTGGTGTATCTATATAAATGTATTTACATCTGTTGTTGTTTCACAAAAATTATTTTAAAAGACTTGAAGAAATATTTGTACACCCATATTCATGGCAGCATTATTCACAACAGCCAAGGGATTGGAAACAACTCAAGTGTCCATAAACAGATGAATGCATAAACACAATGTGGTATATACATACAATGAAATATTATTCAGCCTTTAAAAGGAAGAAAATTCTTATATATGCTACAACACGAATGAATCTTGAGGACAAGGTAAGTGAAATAAACCAGACACAAAAGGACAAATACGGTATGATTCCACTTATATGAGGTCGAATTTGTAGAGACAAAGTAGAATGGTGGTTGCCAGGGACTGGAGGCAGGGTGTCATGGGGAATTACTGCTTAATGGGAACAGAGTTTCTGTTTTGCAAGATGAAGAGTTCTGGAGATGGATCATGGTGAAGGTACTCACAATGATGTGAATGTACTTAATATCACTGAACTGCACACTTAAAAATGGGTAAGATACCAAATTTTATGTTATGTCTATTTTACCACAACTTTAAAAAATTATTAAAAAGACCTTTTCATGTCATAATGTAATCTATCAAAAATAAGGGTTTTTTTGTTTGGTTTTGGTTTTTTGCGGTACGCGGGCCTCTCACTATTGTGGCCTCTCCCGTTGCGGAGCACAGGCTCTGGATGCGCAGGCTCAGCGGCCATGGCTCACAGGCCCAGCCACTCCACGGCATGTGGGATCCTCCCGGACCGGGGCACGAACCCGCGTCCCCTGCAGCGGCAGGTGGACTCTCAACCACTGCCCCACCAGGGAAGCCCCAAAAATAAGTTTTAATGGCTGAAAATATTTCGTGGTATAGCTAGCTACACCCAGCTTATCTACCCAATATATAATAGGTTGTTTATAGGTTTTCTTTATTTTAGATACTGCTGCTCTTCACATTCTGGTAGCTAAATGTCCTTGAACTTCTGTGATGATCATCTTCAGGATTAGTCCTAGAAGCAGAAAATCTAGGCCAAAGGATGTGTACATTTTTGAAGCTCTTGATGCAATTGCCAGAGTGGCCTCCTAAAAGGGCCAGTCTTCTCTCCCTCTGTGGGACTAGGGCCTGTCTCCCCACCCTCCCTAGCCCTGCATTCTTTTTTCTGATCAACCTGTCAAGGGACAGGTTGGAGGAAAGTATGATGGTGTCCTGGAGTCAGACTCAGCTTGAGGCCTTGGACCCCACTGTTAACTGTGCAGTGTCACCTCTCTGAGCCTTAGCTTCTTCCTCTGTAAAGGGGAAAACAAACAGCACCTATCCTGGTAAGCCATGAATGCTAAACCAGATAATATACAAAACAATTGTAATTGTAGACTCTAATTTTCTTTGCATTTGGGGGCAGAGGAAGTGGGACAAAATGAGAGCATGAAGTGAAAAGAAGGCTACGGAGGGGCTTCCCTGGTGGCGCAGTAGTTGAGAGTCCACCTGCCGATGCAGGGGACGCGGGTTCGTGTCCCAGTCTGGGAAGATCCCACATGCCGCGGAGTGGCTGGGCCCGTGAGCCATGGCCACTGAGCCTGTGCGTCCGGAGCCTGTGCCCCACAACACGAGAGGCCACAACGGTGAGAGGCCCGCGTACCACAAAAAAAAAAAAGGCTACTGAGGCTTGGGTAGAGGGGACTGAGTGTAGCTGGGAGAGGCTGACAAGAACAAGACCTATAGGGCCTTGAAAGCATGTGAGAAGGCTGATTTGATCTTATGGAGAAAGTGGGAGCCACTGAAGGTTTTAAAGGCCCAGGGCTGTTGGGGAAGGGTGCCATGATCAGATTTGGAATTCGTATTGATCACAACAACTGGTATGAGAGAAAGAACTGCAAGAACTGGAGGGAAACTAGCTGGGAGGCCACTGCAGTAGTCCAGGCAAAAGACAAGAATGGCTAGGGAGTCAAAGAGATGTTGACAAGTTGATGGATCCAGAGAGAGTTTGGAGGTTAAAAAAAAAAACCCAAGCTTCAAGAGGTGATGAAGGATTGCAGGAAAAAGAGGTGTCAGGAATGACAGGGCTTCTGGCCTGACATCACAGTGGAGGACGGTATCCCCTCAGAACACGAGAACAGGACCAGGTCAGGGAGATCTGGGTTTGGTGTCTTTGAGACTCCAAAAGATGCCAAGTGGGCAGAGGGATGTACTGGGTTGGTCAAGGAGATGTGATATACAAACAGCTATAAAACAAGGCAGGAAGTGCTAAAGGCTTTGGGAGAGGTGGATGTAAAGGTCTGTGGTATCTCCTAGAGATGGGAGGGCTCACTTCCAGCTGGAGCAAGGGCAATCAAGGAAGCCTGCATGGGGGAGGTGATAACAGGGATGATAATCAGGATGGTCTGATTTATTCAGAATGAGAGGTAGGTGAGTATTCAAAGGGCAGGGCATGGGCACAGACAGAGAACAGCTCTGGTCACCATTCAGGGACTCAAACCTGAGACTCCCCAACGCCCCTACTCCCCAACTGAGGGGCAAGGACTCACAAGAAGCTGCTTCTTCTGCGCATGCTCCTCCATCTTCTGCTTCATGCTCTCCTTCCGCTGCTGCCTGGGGAGCTTCTCCACCTCATTCTTCACCTGCACCAGAGACAGCAGAGAATGGCTAGGTCAGGGTACCTCCACACTTCATATTGAATAAGGCTTCAATCCCAGAACTCCTGGGCCAGGAAGACTGAAGATGAGGCTCAGCTTTCTAGGCACCAGCCCCGACTCTGCTCTCCACTCCGCTGACAGATGGCACCTACTGGCCACCTGTCTGCTGCTGGCTCCAGTTTCCAGACTCCTTCAGAGCAGACAGATGCTG
The DNA here is from genome assembly GCF_949752795.1 of Hyperoodon ampullatus. Classification (NCBI taxonomy): domain Eukaryota; kingdom Metazoa; phylum Chordata; class Mammalia; order Artiodactyla; family Ziphiidae; genus Hyperoodon; species Hyperoodon ampullatus. Next base: position 16,221,435 of record NC_136917.1, read on the forward strand.
TTTTTGCTGTTTGGTATCCATCCCCCTTCTGATGACAGCACCTCAGTTTCTTTTAGGACAGTGTTTCTCAACCTCTTTTTAAATTGTTGCCCCCTCAGAAGCCCTTTTAGACATTTTTTCCCTAATTAACCAACACCATGAAATTTTAATCCCACAGATATACTCTCAATCTGTTAGACCATTATAATATCTAAGATGTTTTTAACTCCTTGGGGGTGATATCACCCCGGTTGAGAATGCATGCATTAGGAAGCCCCTGCTCAGTCTCTGAGGTTCAGGTATGGCTGATGCCCCCAGCCCCATCTGACTCTAGGCTGGCATATGATCCTAGCTGCCAATCAGCATATTCCATGCCTTGGCATCTGGGATTGGTTCAGAGATGAGCATGTGATCTTCGCTGGGCTAGTGAGAGCTTCAGGATGGGCGCTGGAATTATTGGGGGAAGCTGCTCTCTGTCCTTTAGGGTTGCTGAGCTGGGAGGATGTAGGCCATGGTGGACCACCCTGGAGGGGTCTGCCTGAGACAGAATCAATGCATGGAAGCAATGTTAAGGGATGAAGGATTCCTGGTGACACTTCTGCCCTCCTGGTCAGAGACAGGAGTTCTTGGTTTGATGCCCTTGAGACTCCAAAAGATGCCAGGTGGGCAGATGGTGAACTAATAGTATTCTCAAGCCAGCTGGAACTGGCTTTCTGTTTTTTATAACAGAAGAAGAAGAGATTCATGACACTTCACTATAAGGAAGCTAGAGTTCCTCAAATAGTTTTCTCTGAGTAACCCACACCTTCACAGTTACCTGACACCCCAAAACATGCACTCACTGACTGGGCTCTTAGGAGCAGGTAGTGAAGGATTTTTCCATACTGTCCATGATCAAAAAGAGCATTCCAGGAGAGTTCTACTTCTGGCGTGGTGAGGTACGCCAACGCAGCCTCTCATTCCTGCTGGTTACAGTGAAAAACTCTGGATAAAATACAAAAAGCAACTAACTGAGGACTCTGAAAAGTAAACAAAATCAGGTGGCTATGAAAGGGAGTCAAAACTTGTAGAAGGGGCTGGTACCGGGGGTGAGTTTCCTGGGATTTTTTTTTTCCTTTTGCTCTCCTGGCTTTGCCCCTGTCCTAGACAGTGATGCAGTGGCTAAAACTGTAAGAAACATTGTGTTTCTGGCCAAAGAATCAGGCAGAAGTCAATAAAATTAATAAACCTTTAGTCAGATTGACAGAGAAGATGGAGGAAGTGGAGAAGAAAAAGGAGGAGGGAGAGGAAGAGGATACTACAACACAAATTACCAGTATGAAGGGTGAAAGAGAAATCACTACAGATCCTACAGTCATTAAAAAGGATACTAAAGGAATCCTATGAACAGCTTTATGTCAATAAATTCAGCCACTTAGGTGAAATAGACAAATTCCTTGAAATAAACTACCAAAGCTCATTCAAGGAGAAATAGATAACTAAAACCAGAGTGACATTAAAACCACTGACCAAATCCTTTTCATAAATATAGACTCAAAAGTCCTCATCAAAATATTAGCAAATTCAATCTAGTAATATATAAAAAGTAAACTACATAATGACTAAGTGGACTTTATCCCAGGAATGTAAAGCTCATTCAATATTTGAAAACAAAGCAATGTAATTCACAATATCAATAGACTAAAGAAGAAAAACTATATGATCACATCAATTGATATAGGAAAAACATCTGACAAAATGCAACATCCATTCATGACAAAATCTATTAGCAAACTAGGAATAGAAGGGAACTTCCTTAATCTGAAAGAGGGCATCTACAAAAAAACCCTAATGCTAACATCGTACTTAACTATGAAATACTAAATGTTTTCCCCTTAAGACTGGAAACAAGGCAAGGATGTCCACTCTACTATTCCTATTCAGCATCCCACTGGAGGTCCTTGCCAGCATAATAAAGCAAGAAAAAGAAACAAAAAGCATACAGATTAAAAAGGAAGAAATAAAACTGTTTGCAGACATTATTTTCTATGTGGAAAATCCCAAGAAATCTATTTTTTAAAAAGTACTAGAACTGGTGAGTGAGTTTAGTGAGGTCAGTATACAAGATCAATATACCACTATTTTCTATACTCTAGCACTGACATTAGAAATTGACATTAAGGGGGACCTTCAAGATGGCAGAGGAGTAAGACATGGAGATCACCTTCCTCCCCACAAACACATCAGAAATACATCTACGTGTGGAACAACTCCTACAGAACACCTACTGAAGGCTGGCAGAAGACCTCAGACTTCCCAAAAGGCAAGAAAATCCCTACATACCTGGGTAGGGCAAAAGAAAAAAGAAAAAATAGAGACAAAAGAATAGGGACAGGACCTGCACCTCTGGGAGGGAGCTGTGAAGGAGGAAAAGTTTCCACACACTAGGAAACCCCTTCACGGGCGGAAACGTGGTGGGGTGGGGTGTGGGGGGTTAAGCTTTGGAGCCACGGAGGAGAGTGCAGCAACAGTGGTGCAGAAAGCAAAGTGGAGAGATTCCCGCACAGAGGATCAGTGCCGACCAGCACTCACCAGCCTGAGAGGCTTGTCTGCTCACCCACTGGGGCATGTGCGGGCTGGGAGCTGAGGCTCAGGCTTCGGTGGTCTGGTCCCAGGAAGAGGACTGGGGTTGGCTGCATGAACACAGCCTGAAGGGGGCTAGTGCACCACAGCTAGCCGGGAGGGAGTCCAGGAAAAACTCTGGACCTGCCTAAGAGGCAAAAGACCATTGTTTCGGGGTGCACGAGGAGAGGGGATTCCTTCCCCGTCTGCCCACAGAAGGCAGAGCAATGCCTAAACGAGCTCCAGAGACAGGTGCAAGCCGCAGCTATCAGCTTGGACACCAGAGACAGGTGTGAAACGCTAAGGCTGCTGCTGCAGCCACCAAGAATCCTGTGTGCAAGCACAGGTCACTATCCACATGCCCAACCCCCACCCCCCGCAAGCCTGTGCAGCCCGCCACTGCCAGGGTCCCGTGATCCAGGGACAACTTCCCCGGGAGAACACACGGCACGCCTCAGGCTGTTGCAACGCCACGCCAGCCTCTGCCGCCAAAGGCTCGTCCCGCATTCCAATTATAACTACCATACCCCTTCCTCCTCCCCCACCCCACCGGCATGAGTGAGCCAGAGTACCCTAATCAGCCGTTTCTTTAACCCCATCCTGTCTTAGCGGGAACAGAAGCCTGAGGGCAACCCACACACTGAGGTGGGGCCAAACCTAAAGCTGAACCCCAGGAGCTGTGCAAACAAAGAAGAGAAAGGGAAATCTCTCCCAGCAGCCTCAGGAGCAGCGGATTAAATCCCGACAATCAACTTGAGGTACCCTGCACCTCTGGAATACCTGAATAGACAACGAATCATCCCAAAATTGAGGCAGTGGACTTTGGGAGCAACAGTAGACTTGGGGTTTCCTGTCTGCAACTGACTTGTTTCAGATTTTTATGTTTATCTTAGTATACTTTTTAGCACTTGTTATCATTGCTGGATTTGTTTATTGGTTTGGTTGCTCTCTTTTCTTTTTTTTAGTACTTTTTAATTTTCATTATTTTTTATTTTTAAATTTTAATTATTTTATTATTTTTTTAATTTAAAAAAATTATTTTTTCTTTCCTTTTTCTCCCCTTTCTTCTGAGCTGTGTGGCTAACAGGGTCTTGGTGCACTGGCCTGGTGTCAGGCCTGAGCCTCTGAGGTGGGAGAGACGAGTTCAGGACACTGGACCATCAGAGACCTCCTGGCCCCATGTAATATCAAGCGACAAGAGCTCTCCCAGAGATCTCCATCTCAATGCTAAGACCCAGCTCCACCCAACAGCCAGCAAGCTCCAGTGCTGGACGGCCCATGCCAAACAACTAGCAAGACAGGAACACAAGCCCACCCATTAGCAGAGAGGCTGCCTAAAATCGTACTAGGTTCACAGACACCCCAAAACACACCACCAAATGCAGCCCTGCCCACCAGAGCACACACACCACTCCCCTCCATCAGGAAGCATACACAAGCCACTGAACCAACCTTACCCACTGGGGGCAGACACCAAAAACAATGGGAACTATGAACGTGCAGCCTGCGAAAACGAGACCCCAAACACAGCAAGTTAGGCAAAATGAGAAGACAGAGAAATATGCAGCAGATGAAGGAGCGAGATGAAAACCCACCAGACCAAACAAATGAAGAGGATACAGGCAGTCTACCTGAAAAAGAATTCAGAGTAATGATAGTAAAGATGATCCAGAATCTTGGAAATGGAATGGAGAAAATACAAGAAACATTTAACAAGGACCTAGAAGAACTAAAGAGCAAACAAACAATGATGAACAACACAATAAATGAAATTTAAAATTCTCTAGAAGGAATCAATAGCAGAATAACTGAGGCAGAAGAACGGGTAAGTGACCTGGAAGATAAAATAGAGGAAATAACTACTGCAGAGCAGAATAAAAAAAAAAAAGAGGGCTTCCCTGGTGGCGCAGTGGTTGAGAGTCCGCCTGCCGATGCAGGGGACGCGGGTTCGTGCCCCGGTGCGGGAAGATCCCACATGCCGCGGAGCGGCTGGGCCCGTGAGCCATGGCCGCTGAGCCTGCGCGTCTGGAGCCTGTGCTCTGCAACGGGAGAGGCCACAACAGTGAGAGGCCCGCATAACGCAAAAAAAAAAAAAAAAAAAAAAAAGAATGAAAAGAATTGAGGACAGTCTCAGAGACCTCTGGGACAACATTAAATGCACCAACATTTGAATTATAGGGGTCCCAGAAGAAGAAGAGAAAAAGAAAGTGTCTGAGAAAATATTTGAAGAGATTATAGTTGAAAACTTCCCTAATATGGGAAAGGAAATAGTCAATCAAGTCCAGGAAGCACAGAGAGTCCCATACAGGATAAATCCAATGAGAAACACACCAAGACACGTATTAATCAAACTATCAAAAATTAAATACAAAGAAAAAATATTAAAAGCAGCAAGGGAAAAGCAACAAACAACATACAAGGGAATCCCCATAAGGTTAACAGCTGATCTTTCAGCAGAAACTCTGCAAGCCAGAAGGGAGTGGCAGGACATATTTAAAGTGATGAAAGGGGAAAACCTACAACCAAGATTACTCTACCTGGCAAGGATCTCATTCAGATTCAATGGAGAAATTAAAACCTTTACAGACAAGCAAAAGTTAAGAGAATTCAGCACCACCAAACCAGCTTTACAACAAATGCTAAAGGAACTTCTCTAGGCAGGAAACACAAGAGAAGGAAGAGACCTACAAAAACAAACCCAAAACAATTAAGAAAATGGGAATAGGAACATACATATCTATAATTACCTTAAATGTAAATGGATTAAATGCTTCAACCAAAAGACAGAGACTGGCTGAATAGATACAAAAACAAGACCCATATATACACTGTCTACAAGAGACCCACTTCAGAACTTGGGACACATACAGACTGAAAGTGAGGGGATGGAAAAAGATATTCCATGCAAATGGAAATCAAAAGAAAGCTGGAGTAACAATTCTCATAACAGACAAAATAGACTTTAAAATAAAGACTATTATAAGAGGCAAAGAAGGACACTACATACTGTTCAAGGGATCAATCCAAGAAAAAGATATAACTATTTTAAATAGTTATGCACCCAACATAGAAGCACCCCAATACATAAGGCAAATGCTAACAGCCACAAAAGGGGAAATCGACAGTAACACAATAATAGTGGGGGACTTTAACACCCCACTTAAACCAATGGACAGATCATCCAAAATGAAAATAAATAAGGAAAAACAAGCTTTAAATAACACTTTAAACAAGATGGACTTAACTGATATTTATAGGACATTCTATCCAAAAACAACAGAATACACTTTCTTCTCAAGTGCTCATGGAACATTCTCCAGGCCAGATCATATCTTGGGTCACAAATCAAGCCTTGGTAAATTTACAAAAATTGAAATTGTATCAAGTATCTTTTCCCACCACAACGCTATGAGACTAGATATCAATTACAGGAAAAAAAACTAAAAAATACAAACATATGGAGGCTAAACAATATGCTACTAAACAACCAAGAGATCACTGAAGAATTCAAAGTAGAAATCAAAAAATACCTGAAACAAATGACAATGAAAACACAACGACCCAAAACCTATGGGATGTAGCAAAAGCAGTTCTAAGAGGGAAGTTTATAGCAATACAATCCTACCTCAAGAAACAAGAACAATCTCAAATAAACAACCTAATCTTACACCTAAAGCAATTAGAGAAAGAAGAACAAAAAAAAAAGCAAAGTTAGCAGAAGGAAAGAAATCATAAAGATCAGATCAGAAATAATTGAGGACTTCCCTCATGGTGCAGTGGTTAAGAATCCACCTGCCAGTGCAGGGGACATGGGTTCGAGCCCTGGTCCAGGAAGATCCCACATGCCACAGAGCAACTAAGCCCGTGTACCACAAGTACTGAGCCTGCGAGCCACAACTACTGAGCCCATACGCCACAACTACTGAAGCCCGTGTGCCTAGAGCCCATGCTCTGCAACAAGAGAAGTCACCACAGTGGAAGTCTGCACACCACAATGAAGAGTAGCCCCTGCTCACCACAGCTAGAGAAAGCCCGCATTCAGCAATGAAGATCCAATGCAGTCAAAAGTAAATACATAAGTAAGTAAATTAAGAAAAAAAGAAAGAAATGAAAAAGAAGTGAAGGAAACAGTAGCAAAGGTCAGTAAAACTAAAAGCTGGTTCTTTGAGAAGATAAACAAAATTGATAAACCACTAGCCAGACTCATCAAGAAAAAAAGGGAGAATATTCAAATCAACAGAATTAGAAATGAAAAAGGAGAAGTAACAACTGACACCAAAGAAATACAAAGAATCATCAGGGATTACTATATGCCAATAAAATGGACAACCTGGAAGAAATGGACAAATTCTTAGAAATGCACAACCTTCCCAGACTGAACCAGGAAGAAATAGAAAATATAAACAGACCAATTACAAGCAGTGAAATTGAAACTGTGATTAAAAAGTCTTCCAACAAACAAAAGCCCAGGACCAGATGGCTTCACAGCCGAATTCTATCCAACATTTAGAGAAAAGCTAACACCTATCCTTCTCAAACTCTTCCAAAAGATAGCAGAGGGAGGAACACTCCCAAACTCATTGTACGAGGCCACCATCACCCCGATACCAAAACCAGACAAAGATGTCACAAAAAAAGAAAACTACAGACCAATATCACTGATGAACATAGATGCAAAAATCCTCAACAAAATACTAGCAAACAGGGCTTCCCTGGTGGCGCAGTGGTTGAGAGTCCGCCTGCCGATGCAGGGGACACGGGTTCGTGCCCCGGTCTGGGAAGATCCCACATGCCGCGGAGCGGCTGGGCCTGTGACCCATGGCCGCTGAGCCTGCGCGTCCGGAGCCTGTGCTCCGCAACGGGAGAGGCCACAACAGTGAGAGGCCCGCATACCGCAAAAAATAAAAATAAAAAATAAATAAAAAATAAAAAATAAAAAAAATAAAAAATAAAAATACTAGCAAACAGAATCCAGCAGCACATTAAAAGGATCATACACCATGATCAAGTGGGGTTTATCCCAGGAATGCAAGGATTCATCAATATATGCAAATCAATCAATGTGATACACCATATTAACAAACTGAAGGATAAAAACCGTATGATCATCTCAATAGATGCAGCAAGAGCTTTTGACAAAATTCAACACCCATTTATGATAAAAACCCTCCAGAAAGTATGTATAGAGGGAACTTACCTCAACATAATAAAGGCCATATATGGCAAACCCACAGCCAACATCGTTCTCAATGGTGAAAAACTGAAACCATTTCCTGTAAAATCAGGAAGAAGACAAGGATGCCCACTCTCACCACTATTATTTAACATAGTTTTGGAGGTTTTAGCCGCAGCAATCAGAGAAGAAAAAGAAATAAAACGAATCCAATTCGGAAAAGAAGTAAAGCTGTCACTGTTTGCAGATGACATGATATTATAAATAGAGAATCCTAAAGATGCTACCAGAAAACTACTAGAGCTCATCAATGAATTTGGTAAGGTAGCAGGATACAAAATTAATGCACAGAAATCTCTTGCATTCCTAAAACTAATGATGAAAAATCAGAAAGAAAAATTAAGGAAACACTCCCATTTACCACTGCAACAAAAAGAATAAAATACCTAGGGATAAACCTACCTAAGGAGACAAAAGACCTGTATGCAGAAAATTATAAGACACTGATGAGAGAAATTAAAGATGATACAAACAGATGGAGAGATATACCATGTTCTTGGATTGGAAGAATCAACACTGTGAAAATGACTATACTACCCAAAGCAATCTACAGATTCAATGCAATCCCTATCAAACTACCAATGGCATTTTTCACAGAACTAGAACAAAAAATTTCACAATTTGTATGGAAACACAAAAGACCCTGAACAGCTAAAGCAATCCTGAGAAAGAAAAACAAGAGCTGGAGGAATCAGACTCCCTGACTTCAGACTATACTACAAAGCTACAGTAATCAAGACAGTATGCTACTTGCACAAAAATAGAAATACAGATCAATAGAAAAGGATAGAAAGCCCAGAGATAAACCCACACATACGGTCACCTTATATTTGACAAAGGAGTCAAGAATATAAAATGGAGAAAAGACAGCCTCTGCAATAAGTGGTGCTGGGAAAACTGGACAGCTACATGTAAAGGAATGAAATTAGAACACTTCCTAATACCATACACAAAAATAAACTCAAAATGGATTAAAGACCTAAATGTAAGGCCAGACACTACAAAACTCTTAGAGAAAAACATAAGAAGAACACTCTGACATAAATCACAGCCAAGATCCTTTTTGACCCACCCCTAGAGAAATGGAAATAAAAACAAAAATAAACAAATGGGGCCTAATGAAACTTAAAAGCTTTTGCACAGCAGGCTTCCCTGGTGGCGCAGTGGTTAAGAATCCGCCTGCCAATGCAGGGGACACGGGTTCAAGCCCTGGTCCAGGAAGATCCCACATGTCATGGAGCAACTAAGCACGTGTGCCACAACTATGGAGCCTGTGCTCTAGAGCTCACAAGCCACAACTACTGAGCCCACGTGCCACAACTTGAAGCCCGTGAGCCTAGAGCCGGTGCTCAGCGACAAGAGAAGCCACCACAATGAGAAGCCCGCGCACCACAATGAACAGTAGCCCCCACTCACCCGCACGCAGCAACGAAGACCCAACGCAGCCAAAAAAGAAAATGTAAATAAAATAAATTAAAAAAAAAAAAGCTTTTGGGCTTCCCTGGTGGCGCAGTGGTTGGGAGTCCGCCTGCCGATGCAGGGGGCATGGGTTCGTGCCCTGGTCCGGGAGGATCCCGCATGCCGCGGAGCAGCTGGGCCCGTGAGCCATGGCCGCTGGGCCTGCGCGTCCAGAGCCTGTGCTCCGCAACGGGAGAGGCCACAGCAGTGAGAGGCCCGCATACTGCAAAAAAAAAAAAAAAAAGCTTTTGCACAGCAAAGGAAACCATAAACAAGACCAAAAGACAACCCTCAGAATGGGAGAAAATATTTGCAAATGAAGCAACTGACAAAGGATTAATCTCCAAAATATACAAGCAGCTCATGCAGCTCAATATCAAAAAAACAAACAACCCAATCCAAAAATGGGCAGAAGACCTAAATAGACATTTCTCCAAAGAAGATATACAGATTGCCAACAAACACATGAAAGGATGCTCAACATCACTAATCACTAGAGAAATGCAAATCAAAACTGCAATGAGGTGTCACCTCACACTGGTCAGAAAGGCCATCATCAAAAAATCTAATAACAATAAATGCTGGAGAGGGTGTGGAGAAAAGGGAACCCTCTTGCACTCTTGGTGGGAATGTAAACTGATATAGCCACTGTGGAGAACAGTATGGAGGTTCCTTAAAAAACTAAAACTAGAACTACCATATGACCCAGCAATCCCACTACTGGGCATATACCAAGAAAACCATAATTCAAAAAGAGTCATGTACCCCAATGTTCATTGCAGCACTATTTACAATAGCCAGGACATGGAAGCAACCTAAGTGTCCACTCACAGATGAATGGATCAAGAAGATGTGGCACATGTATACAATGGAATATTAGCCATAATAACAAACGAAACTGAGTTATTTGTAGTAAGGTGGATGGACCTACAGACTGTCATACAGAATGAAGTAAGTCAGAAAGAGAAAAACAAATACCATGTGCTAACACGTACATATGGAATCTAAAAAAAAAAATGGTTCTGATGAACCTAGGGGCAGGACAGGAATAAAGACACAGACGTAGAGAACAGACTTGAGGACACGGGGAGGGGGAAGGTTAAGCTCGGATGAAGTGAGAGAGTAGCACTGACGTATATACACAACCAAATGTAAAATAGATAGCTAGTGGGAAGCAACTGCATTGCACAGGGACATCAGCTTGGTGCTTTGTGACCACCTAGAGGGGTGGGATAGAGAGGGTGGGAGGCAGGCACAAGAGGGAGGGGATATGGGGATATATGTATACATACAGCTGATTCACTTTGTTATACAGCAGAAACTAAAACAACATTGTAAAGCAATTATACTCCAATAAAGATGTTTAAAAAATTAATTAATTAAATAAAAATAAATTCTTGTATACTCACAAATGAAGAAAAAAAAGAAACTGACATTAAAAAATAGCACCTTGGGGCTTCCCTGGTGGCGCAGTGGTTAAGAGTCCGCCTGCCGATGCAGGGGACATGGGTTCGTGTCCCGGTTTGGGAAGATCCCACATGCCGCGGAGCTGCTGGGCCCGTGAGCTATGGCCGCTGGGCCTGCGCGTCCGGAGCCTGTGCTCCGTAACGGGAGAGGCCACAACAGTGAGAGGCCCACATACCGCAAAAAAAAAAAAAAAAAAAAAATAGCACCTTGTAGAACAGCACCAAAAAAATATGAAATGAGAATAATTCTAACAAAATATATGCTGAATCTGTATGCTGAAAACTAAAAAAGAACACTAAGGAAAGATGTCAAAGAAGATCTAAATGAATGGAGAGATGTACTGTGTTTATGGAAAGGAAGGCTCAATATTGTTCAGATTCCCTTCTCCTTAACTTGATCCATGGATTCAACTCAATCTCAATCAAAAATCCCAGCAGACATTTTTATAGAAATCAAAAAGCTGATTCTATGGTGTATATGGATAGGCAAAGGACCTAGAATAGCCAAAACAATTTTGAAAAAAGGAACAAAGTTGGAGGACTCACACTACTTGATTTCAAAATTTACTGTAAAAATGTATTTATCAAGACATTGTTGAACTGGTAAAAGATAGAACAGCACAGAGAGTCCAGGTATAGACACATAAATGTGTGGTCAATTGATTTTGCACAAAGATGCAAAGGCAAGTCAGTGGAGAAAGCATAGTCTTTTCAACAAATGGTGCTAGAAAACTAGGTGCTAGGACACCCACAGGCAAAACAATAATGATAATAGTAGTGAAACTCACCCATATATTATGCATTTAATATAAAACCTAAAATTATAAAACATCTAAAACATGTGACCTTGTGTTATGCAAAGATTTCTTAGATAAGCCGCTAAAAGCACGATCCCTAAGAAAAAATGATAAGCTGGACTTCACCAAAATTAACTGCTTCTGCTCTATGCAAGACACTGTTAGGAGAATCAAAAGACAAGCCACAGACTGGGAGCAAACATTTGCAAAATATATAACTGACAAAGTACTTGTATTCAGAATGTAAAAATAACTGTCACAATTCAGTAATAAAAAAACAAATCACCCAGTTAAATAAATGGGCAATAGGTTTAAACAGGTACCTCACCAAAAAAGATATATAGATAGCAAAAAAGCACAGGAAAAGATACTCAACTTTAGTCATTAATGAATGCAAATAAAAGGCCACAATGAGCTACCACTTCCTATCAGAATGGCTAAAACAGAAAAAATAAAACTGATAATACCAAGTACTGGTGACGATGTGGAGCAACTGGAACTCTCACACATTGTCTTGGAGATGTAAAATAATACAGACTCTCTTGGGAAAGTTTGGAGGCCTCTCCTAAAGTTAAATATACACTATCATCTGACCCCAAAATCCTATCAGCTATTCTTTATTGTCTCTTCTTCAGTTCTTGGATGTTTTCTTTCATGGTTTTAGGTTTGTAATCTGAATTCTGCCCCTTTGTTCTTTAGCTTTAATGGCCTTGGATTAGGGTTTCTCAACCTTGGCCCTATTGACTTTGGAAGCAGATAATTCTTTGTTGAGAGGGATGTCCTACGCACTATGCAGGATGTTATTAGCATCGCTGCCCCTACCCACTAGATGCCGTAGCACCCTCTCCCCAGCTGTGACAACAAAAATGTTTCTAGACACTGCCAAATGTCCCCTGGTGAGCAAAAGAGTCCCTGGTTGAGAATCACTGTGTTAGAAGTCCTCATAAAATATCTCAAAAATCTCATTTGTGCCACTTCACCTTCCATTTCCAGGGGCTCCCTTGGATATATGGTACCTAACCATAATTCAGCACCAGTCAGGTGTTTGTCAAAACGCCTCTGACAGCCCCATTCAAGGCATCATACAATTGAAAGGATGCATTAGCTTAGAAGTGTGCTTTTCAAGCTTGATGATGCGGTTTTCCAGGACAGAAGATGAGAAACAGCAGTTTAGAAAAGGGTCTGGAGGTTTCTGCTAAAGGCACTGAAAACAGTAAGAAGTCTTATACCACTGACAATGGAGGGAGAAAGCAAAAGAACATCCAGAGTAGAGTCACATGGAGCTACTTAGCAAAGGGACACCTGGACCTGCTCATAAGTAACCCCTGAGGACAGGGATGTACCAGCGCCACTCTGGCTGAGGTCTATAAAGAGAGGCTTTCTACTACATGTCAGAAATCCTGCTTTCTGGTCCAACTGCACACCTTTGGAACAGTCCCTGGACTTGTTTCCCATTTTCTCATCAGAAAAAATTATCTGGCTTTTAGCTAAAACTTCTAGGGTCCTTCCAGGAATATAACTCTGTGATGTTATAGAGATCCAAACTATTTAAGAAATAGTTAAATTATGTTTAATGAGTTTTGTCTAGGAAGGCAGGAAAACAAAGAGTTCTGGAAAGCTTTCCTTCAAGACTGATTGAATTTGTTTTCAAATTTAGATGATCTAAGAAGTAAGTTACAATTGTCCACTGAGTTTCTCGTGGATGTTAAGTGTACTGTGTGTGTATGGGGACTGAGGACCAGACCATCAATTCCATTCTCATAGAACACACTTATTATACATTTATTATATTTCTATATGTAGACACACACAGTACTAGATTTAGTTAATTACTTGAAACAACAATGAAGAATAAACACGTCCCCATTCAACTAGCTTACTAATAATGATTTTTCCTATATGCATACCTCCCAAATGCTGGAAGGTCATTAGTATGATATTTCATAACAATTGCTGTAACCATGAAAGAGGTCCCATGAGGCATCTCAAGTTTTACCCTCTGTTATTTTTGTATGTTTTCTATGCCTGAGATCACATCATGACTGGCTTTCTCACATTCAGTGGATCATAGGGAGATGGACAGGGTGAACCCTTCCTTGCTCTGAACTGATTAAAGTCAAGTCCACATGGGTCTCTGTATGGTCTTCTTCTCCAGCATCCACGTGTGGATTTCTCTGATGCAGCACTGGGCTGGCTAATGCATCTGTGGGTAGTTCAGAGCCTGCTCAACTGGGGGTCCTACTCATTCCCACTTTTGTCCTTCACCCCTGCTGCTACATCCTAACCACCAATCCAAGGGCGTACCCAAGCCTCCCTGCTGGGCTTCACCAGCAGCCCTCATACAGGTGACCTTTGTGATCAAAGGTCTTCGGACTGTGGAGTAGGCAATGGCGGGACATGGAACCGTGGGACACCTGGGGGGGTACCATGAAGCAAAGCCCTTCACCGGCCCCCACCAGCAAGAATCTCTAGACCTTACTTTGGAAACTGATAATAATGATAATGGTAAGAATAACCGAAAGGGCCACCATGCAGTAAGTGCTTACCAGGTGCCAGGTGCCTGGCCTGCATTCTGTCATTTAGTCTCTATCCAGAACAGCTTCATGAGTTATCCTGTCATTACCTGCTTTCACAGAGAAGACAGAGGCTCTGTGAGTTGAAGCAGCTTGCCTGGGTTCAGAGCCGGGATTCAAACTCGGGTCTCTCTGACTCCAGGCCCACACAACCACTTCCCTATGATGTCATCCTAAAAGAACTTGCTTCTCTCTTTACAAGTGGAAAAGACCATCTTCCCCCTTTACTCCCTCTGATAAAAATATAGTACGTTCTGAAACTTCTTATAACCATGTAACATGCAGCCTCTTACAACAATGGCAAATCTGAGGACGGGGGCTGTGTATGATTTGCTCATCACTGCCTAACACACAGGTGACAAACAGTAGGACCTCTAAAAATATACACTGATTAATTAAGTAACAAAACCCCCGCAGCTAGCTCTGGGAACCAGAAGCAAGCGCAAGCCTACACTTTGCCTGGCTCCACCGTGAAGCAGGTTAAAGCCAGCAGCTCTGTTCAGTCAGCGAGCCGGAGTCCTGGCAGCAACAATGCCTCATGAGAGGACAGTGACAGGGTCACAGTCTTACCAAACGGCAGAAGCCAAAAGGGCAAAGAGGTCAAGCTTTTTCTTTCCATGAAAACTTTTTGAAGAAAAACACCCAGGGAAAAAGAAAAACCTAAAAACTGAATCTGAGTAGAAGCTCAAGTACCAGATCCCACGCACTGCCTCAGAATTCACTGACCGGCTTGAAAACCCTCCCAGAACGCTGCCAACAACAAGAACGTCCACCTTTGTTAAAGGTCGGTGCCGGCCAAGGGCGAGGAACTCCGTGGCGACCCCTCACACCTCCCCGTCCCAGGCACCTCCTCTTTTTCCCACTTTTACAGTCCCCACAACTCCTTCCCCCACCCGCACGTACAAAGGGTGCGCATACATGACGGGGTGAGGCACCAAGAGGAAACTGGAATCCGCGGTGTACTTGCTCTGGGGCAGACACTGGGTGCTTCTCATTTAATGCTCAAAATATCTGAGAGGAATGCACGGTAAACAGCGCCGAATCAAACAGCAAACTCCTGCCTCTGACTCACCTCCCTCTGGGATTTGGCCCCTCTCTACCTGTCTGATTTCATCTCGTCTGAATCTCCCAATCGCTTCCTAAGCTCCTACCACACTGATCATTTTCCCAGTTCTTTCCAAGCTTTTTCCCACACCTCAGGGCCTTTGCATATGCTGTTCCACCCTCCTGGCATGTTCTTATTACTGGAATGTTCTTTGCACATGGCGTTCCACCCTCCTAGAAACATCCTTCTGGTCTCAGCCTAAATGTCACATACTGATCTCTCCGTAACTTCTCTAGTTAACCAAACTATTTGCTCTCACAGCATGTCTGGAATGGGCAAGTGTTTTTTTATTTGATGTTGTGCTTTTTTTTTCCTGGTTTCCCTGGCAATGAACAACTCCTCGAGTGTAGGAACCCTATCTATTTTGTTCATTACAGTATCCCTGGCACCTCATACAGTGCCACACATGTAGATATTCAATAGAACAGTAGCTGAATAACTCTCACTGTGACAGAAGGCAGCCAGAACTCAGGCAAGAACTCAAAAAATATTGCTGGCTCGGTTCCAGACCACCACAATAAGGTAAACATCTCAATAAAGCAAGTCACGTGAATATCTTGGTTTCCCAGTGCATAGAAAAAGTTATCTTTACACTATACTGTAGTCTGTTAAGTGTGCATTAGCATTATGTCTAAAAAAACAATTGTATATAACTTAAAAAATATTTTATTGCTAAAAAAATGCTCATCATCATCTGAGCGAGTTGTAATATTTTTGCAAAAGTAACATCAAAGATCACTGATCACAGATCACCATGACAAATATAATCATAATGATAAAGTTTGAAATATGCAAGCATTACCAAAATGTGACACAGAGACAGGAAGGGAGCAAATGCTGTTGGAAAAATGGTGCAGAAAGACTTGCTCAACGCAGGGTTGCCACAAACCTTCAACTTGTAAAAAAAAGAAAACACAGTAGCTGCCAAGTGCATTAAAACAAGGTCTGCCTGTAGCTTGTCCAAAGCCCAGCAGTTCGTTTTGAGCCACACAGCCGAGACTTGGAACCAAGTCTGTGCTCCCAGCATTGGAGCGGGGGATGTGCTTAGTAACCGCTTCTCCCTCCTCCCCACCACACATCTCGGCCCACTGGCCCATCTCTCAGCAGGAGGTTCAGGACCAGGGTAAGTCAAGGCACTCACCTCAGGCACAAAAGGGAATGCCAAAAAAACTCAGTAATCAAGATAAATACAATTTTAAAAACTCAAAATTCATGCCAAAAAAAAAATTTATGAACATGGGCTTCCCTGGTAGTGCAGTGGTTGAGAGTCCGTCTGCCGATGCAGGGGACACGGGTTCGTGCCCCGGTCCGGGAAGATCCCACATGCCGCGGAGCGGCTGGGCCCGTGAGCCATGGCCGCTGAGCCTGAGCCTCCGGAGCCTGTGCTCCGCAACGGGAGAGGACACAACAGTGAGAGGCCCGCGTACCGCAAAAAAAAAAAAAAAAAAAATTATGAACAAAATTCAAATACAGACAGGATCAAGTCCTATACTTGCAGGGCTCAGCCCCATCGCCTCACACTAACCCCAGCCCTGTCGGATTCTGCCTATTTTATTTTATTCTATTTCATTTCATTTATTTTTGGCTGCACCATGCGGCACGTGGGATCTTAGTTCCCCGACCAGGGATCAAACCTGCGCCCCTTGCAGTGGAAGCGCAGAGTCTTAACCTCTGGACCGCCAGGGAAGTCCCCTGCCTCTGTTTTAAATAGCTGATATTCTGTTCATCATGAATATTTTACATGAATTTTTATTTTAAAACACTGCATCAGAATATTATTTATCTTGATTATGGAGTTTTTTGGCACCTCCTTAAATTCTGTGCCCTAGACAAGTTGTCTCATCCCAGCCCTGGCCCTGCTCAGCCAGCCAGTGGCCCCGGTTCCCACAGGCAGCCACCGGAGGGCCCTTGGATACACCAAATGTCACGTCCGTCACAGTAAAGTCTAGGAGCTGGGTTCTGAGGTCCCCGAGCACCATGGACTACCCTTAGAAGCTGTTCACCCACTGCTCCCATCTGGAGATTGGGAAGCAGCCTTGATTGGTATGCCTGCCCCAGGGCTCCTACCCTCCTCGTCCGCCTCCTTCCTCCTGAGAGTTTAGGAAAGAAAGTCTGTCCCAGCTTCCCAGTGTCTGGCTCCACAGGGGGAGGTGTGGGCTGCTCTCTGGGACCCAGATGCCCTTCCCTGGGCAGGCTGAGAAATACGCCACCCTGCCCTTGTCTCAGGACCACCTACCTCTATGCCACCTCCCACTTCCCCCTCCAGCTGGATGGGTAAAGAGGGAGAACAGGCACATAGGTCCAAACTAGGGGGCTGCTCTTCTGGGAGAAGGGAGAGTAGGCATGGAGGACGTGTGTGCACCCATCCAGCACCCACTGCCCCTCTGGAGACAGCATCTCAAGTTTCCCTGAACTGCCATCCCTTCCTTCCCCCTGCTCTCTTTCAGTGAGGGCTGCTAAGCTGGGGGGATGTACAGGAAGCTGCCTGAGGCCACATGGCGAGGGCCTGCCCGAAACCAAATCCACACAGAGGAAAGCAGAGCCCAAATGATGGGGAAGGGGCTCCTAATGGCACAGCTGGAGGGTGTCGATCCAGACATAGCTGGATGTGAGCTTTTCATGTACACAAGCTCCCCAAAATTCCCTGTTTCTGAGGCCAGGTTGAGTTGGGTTTTGATTACTTGCAACTGAGAGGGTCCTAATCCTCCTAGACACCCCTGCTTCCACCCAACACGTATTCACCTCCTTCTTCATCAGCTTGAGCTGCTCCTGGAACCTGGCGTAGTCCCGCTCCTGCTCCAGGCGGATCCGCTTGGCCTCCTCCCGGCGGCGCACAGCATGGTCTTGCTCCATCTTCTCCACTTGCTGCTTTTGCTGACGCTCCAGGTTCTCCAGCTCTGTGTCAAAGAACTTCTTCTTGGCCTGGAAGGAGCAGAAAGGGAAATTCAGGAAAGTCACCTTATATCTGGGAGGGAGATGGGGAAAGCCCAGAGCCTGTGCTCAGACCTGGGCTTGAATCCCGGGTCTACCACCTCTTTGCTGTGTGACCTGGGACAAGTCACTGAACCTCTCTGAGTCTTTTGCTCATGTGCAAAAGGAAGACCAGACCATCTACCTCGCAGGGTTGTTGCATGGGGCTCAGTAAAGGTTATGTCCCCTCTAGAGATCCTCCTGTGTGACTCAGAGGAGCATCATGACCTTCACGCAATGCTGTGTTTATAAGTCAATGCCTAATGAGAACAGGAAACAGAGGAATTGGGCAATTGTTGTGAATTATTCTCCATGCCCAATCATCCTCACTCTGCAACTTCCGCTTAAAGAAACTATGGAAGCAAGAAGCCCTATAGGGACCCATCTTTTCTCACGCTCACATTGATTTCTTGTTCAAAACGTTTGTGCATCTGCTCCAGCTGCAGCTCATGCTTGCTGCTCAGCTGGGTCTGGTTCCGATGCTCTTCTTTCTGGAGCAGCCGAAGTTCTCGGAGTTCCTGGCGCCTGAAGGGTGGAAGGATGTGGACATTTCAGTCAGAAAGTGCCCTCAGTGATCACATAACTCATAGCTAGGGACACTGAAGGCTGGGGCGTGGAGAGGCGTCACACAAGACTGGGGTAGAGGCATGACGCGAACTTAGAACTCAGACTTTATTTGACATTTATTGACAGACAAAACATTAATAATTTTAATATATAAAGAGTGCTTCCAAATCAATAAGAAAAACAGGAATATCCTAATTTTAAAAAGTGGCACAGAACATGGACAGACATGAAACAAAAGACAAAATCTTTAAATTAGCTATGTGGATATGAAATACAAATTAAAAAGAAATAACATCTTCATTAAATAGGCAAGAATATAGGGGAAATTGATACTTTCATATACTGCTGATATGTACAAACTGACACATTTCCGGAGGACAATGCAATAAGTCTCTGCCTTTTGACATAGTAGGTTCCACTTCTGGATACTGATTCTAAAGAGATAATCATAGATGCACAACAAAATTGAATAGGGATATTCATAACAACGCTATTTATAATAGTACAAAATTAGAAGCAAATGTCCATCAATATAGTCTAATTAAATATGTCCATCTGATGTAATTTTATACAACCATTAAAAAAATCAAGTTCTCAGAGATATTGAATTACATGGAAAAAAATCTATGAAAAATGCAGCAATTCTTTATGAACAGATAGGGATTGATCCCTGAATGAAAAAAGCAAGCTGTTGAAGAGTATGGGTCTTTTATGCTACCTACCATCTGGGTGAAAAACAAAAAGGACCCTATATGTGTGTGCACGTGTGCATGTGTGTGTTTACTTTCCTATTTAAACACCGAGTGTTTCTGGAAGGATTACACTGTAAAATATTAACACAAGGAGGTGAGCTGGATGGCTGGCAGAAAAGTGAGAGGGAAATTTTTCACTGTTTACCCTCTTTTTCTTGTTGAGTTTTGAACCATGATATTACCTATTCAAAATGTAAATACAATAAAAATTTGACCCCAACCACACAGTGTACCTTCATTTGGTAACATACCTATTGTCACTGTGTATATGTGTGTACACAGAAAAAACACTGGTGGGATAAACCCCACCCACTGTGTTTCTTTCTGGGCAAGTCCATTAAAAATTGGTATGTATCATTTATGGAATCAGAAATTAAAATGATGCAGAAAGAACTTGGGCCTCCTGACTGTGAACAGGGGGCGGTTCCCTGGCAGCCTGTGTCCTATTCCAGTCCAGCGTCTGCAGCCTGTACCATGGCCACCCCCCTTGTGGGGCTTTCCTCACAGCTCTGAGCGGGTACAGCTACTCAGGAACTGCCCACTAACAGCTGCAGGAGGAGAGGCCTGCACGCTCTCAGGTGTCGGGGCGCCTTATTTGAATCTTAGCTCAGCTCACTTCCCCTTAGGCAGTCGCTCAGTCTTTGCAGGCTCTGTTCCTGCATCTGTAAAATGGGGAGAGAATCTTTACCTCTCAGGTTCTTTAAGGTTACATGAGATGATACCTGTAGTGTCTGCCTGGCACATGGCAATCACTCCCCAAGTGGTAACTTCTCATATGATAATGAGGAAGAAGAGGTAAAGGCTGCCCAGTCTCTGGGAAAAGCCAGAAATGCTTTCTAGAAGCACAGAAGAAAGCTTCCTTGGGAGCCTCTGCATTTGGGAAGAGAGGAGGCAGGAGGTGATTGCTGAGAGCTGACAAAGAGAGGGAGACCCCGACACAAGAGAGACTAAGGCTCAGAGAACAACTGACCAAAAAATGAACAGAGAAGAAGGTATGCAGCCAGGTTCTGACATTTCCTCCTTGACCAACCCGAGTTCTCACAAGGAAAGGGCAGGCAGACACAGGCTTGAGAAGGAAAGAACCAGCAAGTTTAGGCAAAACCAGAAGGGACTCTGACCTAGCAGCCTCAATCTGTGAGAGCAACTATTCGGTGACACCATTCAAAAGCCTACGTGTCACCCAATCCTCCAGAAATGCTAGGATCCAGGTAAGACCAGGGACGTGGGCCAGAGCCCGCCACAGCTCGCAGCCTGGCGGTCTGGCCACACTGACAGGACGTGCGGACCTTCAGACCACGGGAGGCAAACAAGCAAAGCCTTGTTCTTTCCCTGTGAGCACCTCTTCTCCACAGCGGCTAAATCTTACCTTTCAAACCTAAGTGGCACCCACTCCTCTGCTTGGGAGGAAGGTGGAGGCCCAGTGCCAGGGCCAGAGGCATTGCTTCTAGACGGGGTGTGCTGGGTCTGGAATTTCAACCCCAGGAACCTGAACTGCCCAGAGGGGAGGTGACGGAAAGGAAACTGAGCCCTTGGGGTCTGAAGAGTGAGGAGTACAGGTTACCTCCCAGGTGACCATTAAAACAGAAGGTGGTGTCATCCTCGAAGACCAACCACACCCACCCCTCCCCCGGCCTCAAGCCTCTCCAGCGCACACAGATGAGGACACCAGTGCGTGCGCGTGTGCGTGCGTGTGTGTGCGTGTATGCACACGCATATGCATGCACGCAGAAACTCCACCAATGAAAAGTCTGCCTCTCATCCCCCTGGCTCCTAGAGGGCAGAAATGCCCCCCAGGCATCCAAAACTGCTTCTATTTGGCTTTGGAATGTCTGTGCTTTTTTTTTTTCTCCTTTTTATTTTACTTACTTACTTACTTACTTACTTATTTTTACGTCTTTATTGGAGAATAATTGCTTCACAATGGTGTGTTAGTTTCTGCTGTATAACGAAGTGAATCAGCTATACGTATACATATACCCCCATATCCCCTCCCTTTTGCGTCTCCCTCCCACCCTCCCTATCCCACCCCTCTAGGAAAATCAGGCCTTGTTTCTTTTTTAAAAAAAATATTTATTTATTTATTTTTGGCTGCACTGGGTCTTAGCTGCTGCACGCATGTGGGATCTAGTTCCCCGACCAGGGATTGAACCTGGGCCCCCTGCATTGGGAGTGTGGCGTCTTAACCACTGGACCACCAGGGAAGTCCCTGTGCTTTTTAAAGATATGAATGTGTTTGATATGTTAGAGATGTCCTACAAATCAATCATGAATTTAGCCTTCAAAGGCCTGGCCTCAAGGGAGATTCGTGAGTCCAAGGCCTCCCTCCCTAACGAAGCCCCTCACCCCTGGCCCTGGCAGCCCCCAAGCAAGCTTCCTGGTCCAGTGGAAGCCGGGAAGAATCCTCACACAGACAGAGCTTCTCACCTGGATGACCTGAGGCAGGTAAGTTCCCACCAAGAAACAGTTTCCTAATTTACGGAACGGCCAAGATAGGGTCTCCCTGAGGAGGGCTGAGCGCCTTAAAAGTACAAAATGGTTCCTAGCAAACAGCTTTGCCTCACACCCTCCTCTCCACACCAATCCCTTCCAGTTTCACGGGTTTTGCCTCCAAAATGCATGCTGCATCCAACCACTTCTTCCCTTGTCTGGCCACCATCCTGGCCGGGGTCTCCCTGGATCCCTGCATCAGTCCTGCCCCCTCTATGCCCAGACTCATACGACAGCAGAGCTGGCTTTCAAAAGGGATGTTACCGCGGGTCACTCTCCAGCTGCTTCACTCCAGCTACACTGGGGATGAAATCCACACTCTTCCAACATGACCTTGGCCCTGCAGGTCCCGGGGACGGCTCCCCATCCTTTCCCTCCCACCTTCACTCCACACTCCAGCCCTGCCCTCTCAGGTCCCTAAACAAGCCACGCGGTCAACCCTCAGGCCTTGGCCTTGCAGTTCCCTCCGTGATCCCCCGGCTCTGCTCGTGGCCAGCTCCTCTCAACCTCCTGGCTCTGCTCAGGGGATTTCCCACAGAGCAGTGTCCCCGACCCCAGCCCAGGGGCTCACTATCCTTTCACCCATATTATTCCCTTCACAGCATGTACCACAGTTGGGAATTATCTTGCTGTTTGTTGTAGAATTATCGTGCTGTTTGTTGGCCCATGAGGTGTAAGTTTTACAAAGGCAACAGCCTCAACTACCTGGGTCACCACCATGTCCCCCAACCTGCTGGGGGGTATGGATACATGGGTGAATGGCTGGCTGGCTGGAGGGGAGGGTGGAGGGCTGGGTAGGTGGGTAGGTGATGGATGGGTGGATGGATGGATTGGTGGATGGGGGGTTGGGTGGGTCAGAGAATGCAGGATCTCAGGCAAAGCCAGCTTCCTTTTGTGTCCTTGATCCCACACTTGATGCTGTAGACAGACAAACAGCTCTTGCACCAGAAGGACTCACGCCCATCCCTCTCACCGCATCCCCACCCTATCACCACCATCAGTGGTCCTTCCCAGGCTTACCTGAGAAATCTCATCTCCTCGTCCTTTTTCTCATCATCACTGATGATCTTGGAGGTGGTGATGCTCACCTCCACACCATCCACCACAAACTTGCGTGTCCTCTTGAGGGTCTTATTGTGCAGCCTCGAGTTCTGGCCGGGGAAGATCATGAGGCAAAGCTCAGCATCACAGCTAAGAATCCATGGGCGACACAGAGGGTGCAGCCCCCAGCCCTCCTGGCCCCAGAGCCTCAGCCCCGTCCAGGTAGGAGGTGACTGTCCATTGTCCCCCTCTTGCCTGAGTGTCTGACGCTGGGCCCGTTCCTCTCCCTGATCTCGCCCTTCAGACACGGCCCATCCCCTGCCCGCTGGCTGCCAGCACTCTCTCACACACAAGACGTGGCGTCAGAAAGAGCGAGCTGGGTTCCAATCTTCCCTCTACCACCTACTGGCTCTGTGACCCTGGGCAAGTCCCTTGTCCTGTCCGAGCCTCAGCTTCCTCGACCTGTCAGAGGAGGTTCCAAAGATGCGATGGTGGTGGGACATACAACAACACCCAGCTCACGGCAAGGGCTCCACACTCGGCATGTAGGTATGTATGTATGTATGTATGTATGTATTTGTTTGTTTGTTTGTTTTTTGTGGTACGCGGGCCTCTCACTGCTGTGGCCTCTCCCATTGCGGAGCACAGGCTCCGGACGCGCAGGCTCAGCGGCCATGGCTCACGGGCCCAGCCGCTCCGCGGCATGTGGGATCTTCCCAGACCGGGGCACGAGCCCGTGTCCCCTGCATCGGCAGGCAGACTCTCAACCACTGCGCCACCAGGGAAGCCCGGTAGTTATTTTTGATGGTTATTATTGCAGACCACGAGCTCTTACCCTCAATGCCAAAATCCAAAGAGCCCGGAAAACCAGAGTTCATAACTGCTTTGGCAGCCAAATCTGACCTGACCTGAATTCCACAGGAGGCCACGCCCATCTAGAGCCACCATGAGATTATTCATAATCTTTATCTTTACTTTTCCCTGTGAATAATCATGCCTTTCACGTGTGGTTGCTTACACAGTGCTGCCGGAACTCCTCCAGGAGGAGTTAAGGGTATTTCAATACCCTTTGAAAGTCCTCCATCCTGATTCGGATGAGGCCTGTGGGCCTGCACGGAAGTCATCACGGCCTCTCCCCTCCGACCTCTCCACTGGTTTCCGAGGCCCTTCCTGGTGCAGTCCAGGCCGGCCTTTCCGAGGGCCTGCCAGCCTGAGAGTGCAGGGAGAGCCAGGGTGGCGCCCAGCAGGAGGCCTCTGCCCTCAAAGTTCGCGCTAACCCCCGTGCCCGCTCAGTCGAGCCCAGCAGACTGCCCTTGGCCCTGAGGTCTGGGTTCCCCTCCCCTGCAGGCTCCCACCTCTTCCCATGGCACCTCGCCCAGGAGCTCTGGATGCTATTGGCCCTGAAAGGTCACCCTGCAGCTCCTCGCCCTACAGCATCCAGCTCACGTGTCCCAGGACTCAGTTCAAGATGAGTCGGGCTAGCAACCAGAAATGCAGGCTGGCTGGAGATGGCGGGCGAGGAAGGAGGCCTGGGTGCAGCCCTCACACTAGAGCTGCTGCTGGTCACAGGGCCTCCGCCTGGGGGTAACAGGCTCCCCGTCAAGCCAAGGGTGCTGACGCAGCCGTGGACTCTTATCAGAACAGCCGCGTTCCCTGACTCACTGCCAGCCCACCAGCAAAGGAATGTTCTCAATACCCTTGAGAAGAGGTGGGGACCCGGCTCTGGGTGGGTCAACCTTTATTTAAAAGAAAAAAAAAGTGACTGTTTTTTTTTTAACCCTTAGTGTCTTTTTTAAGAAGAGAACGGACAGACCCCCTATCCTAAGGAAGATGATTATACATCAAAGCGGCTGCCGTCTCCGCTTGTCCTGGTGACCTGTTAAAACTGTGCTTGCTTTCTGTTCCCAAAGCTAATTGTGCTGGCTGACTGCCTCTCCTTTGGCTCCCTTTCATTTGGCCAATATTTCTGAGTCTCTGCTGTGTCATTTTCACCAAGTAAGTGACGGAAGGAAAAAACAAAAATGATGCGGAACCTTCCGTAAATTCAGCCTTGGTTGGGGATGAGGTCCTCAGTGTGGCCAATCAGGTGACCAACAGTGAGTTCACGAATAGCTCACGATTTGTGAGATGGGCCGGGGATGCGGTCTGCCCTTCCTGAGGACAAGCAGGCCAAAGCTCCCACCGCGAGGGCAGAATGGCATGTGGGATTCAGAGCTCAGAGTCTGGAGTCTGACAAGCTCCTCACCTCCCACCTGAGCCTCTGTTTGCTGGGCTGTACTCTGGGATGACTGAAGGCGCCTCATGTGTGGTTGCTTTTAAGCATTTTGCAGTACAGGCCTCGTGCTGAGTCTCAAGTGCAGTGGCTACTGTCGTTCACAATGCCACCTCCTGCAGAACAGCCACGAGCCAGGAGGAAGCCTCGAGCCCACTCCCTTTAACTGAATCAGTCGGCAGCTGGACCATACGGCTGACCTCCAAGTCAGAGAACTTTCGCTTCTGGAATTGTCTCTCCCCCATTTTAGCAGGGCCTTTAACCAAACCCAATTTAAATGGAAACCCAAACTGAAATTAAAACCCAAACCAATTAATTGCCTGACATGACTAAATCCCAGACCGAACTCAGATATTTGAGGGTTTAACTATGAATCAAACGGAGAGCTCTTTAAAGAAAGAGCAGTCTCATGAACTACTTATAATGGAAGGCAGCCACCATATGCTTTCAAACACCAAAACTGGGCAGCCACACATTCTGCAGTGCTTCCTGCTCCAAGCCTGAGGCACAAGGGGCAGCGTTACCTTGATAGACAGAGAGCCCGTCTCTCTGTTCAGGGACAGGTCGGCTGAGAGGGAGGCGCCATAGTCCATGCTCTCGGAGGTGGAGAGGCTGCCACAGTCTGAGTCCCTCTTGGAAGGGCCTAGAGCCGCCTGGGCAGGGAGCTCCAGGCTGCCGTTGGCCAGCTTCTCGCCACCCAAGGTCTCCAGGGCGCTGCTGTTGGGACGGCTCTGGCTTGCTTTCTGGGACCTGCTGGCTGCTGGACTGAGGTCCCCACCCTCATCAGTGGCTTGCTTCTCCTCGGATACCTGAATCCTGGCATCCATGGACACCGGTCGGGACTTCCGGAGGGGCACGGGCACTGCTAAGCCGTTCTCATTTCCAGGGGCCACATCTGGGGGGCTGGTGGCTTGGAGGGATGTGTCCCCAGAGGGTTGGTTGGGCCCATTCACAATGTCCTGAGGCTGGCTAGGTGGCAGTGGGGTGAAAGATGATTCTTTGAGAAGCTTGTCAGCATCGAGGCTCAGCTGACTCACCTCAGAGGAGTCCCGAGTGTGGTTCCCCAGAGGCTAGGAGAAAAAAAAAACATAGTCAAGGCCATGCTACTGTGTGTCCGAGGCAAGAGTCAGAGATGCAGTGAGGTCAGAAAGTCAGACACCCACAAGGTGAAGTGGGCCAGGGAGGTACAATAGGCATCCCTCTCTAGTAAGCCACAGTCCTCCCCACTCCTTATTGCCTAACTAACAATAAAATTATTGTACTACTTGCTTTGAGGAATAGGTATTCCTCCTAGGAGTGGAGGCAACTGTGGCCAGCTAGATAGCTCATGCCCTGTCGAAAGGGGGCAGTGGCTACTCCGCTCCAGCCAATTGTGACAACGTGGGAAAATGGGTCCCCTGTGCCCAGACCTCCAATTTTTCAAGACAAGCTCAAATCTGGACTTGTACATGACACCTCCCAATTTTTAGATGGCAACTAACTCAAATTTTTAAAAAAATCACAGAAAGGCCAAGCCAAACCTATCCAGGGGCTAGATTCAGCCCATTAGCCACTTTTTTTGTTTTGTTTTTGTTTTTTAGAGCTTTTCAGGGGTAGAAAGTACTGAAAATGTTGCTATTGTGAAATAGAACACTGATTTCTGCGGATGGAACATCAATGTCCAACCGAATGAATAAGGTGAGTACCCACACAGCCACCTTCCAGGTCAGGAGTGGGACACTGTCCCAAGTCCTGAGACCCTGACCTGTGTCCACCCTCCCCCTGACACAATCATTGTCCTGACTTTGATGACTTTGATCTCTAAGTGTTATAGGTCAGTTTGTCTGCTTTTAAACTTGATATTAACAGAATCATACCATAAGCACCCTCTTGTGCTTTTTTTTTTTTTTTTTTTTTGCAGTACGCGGGCCTCTCACTGTTGTAGCCTCTCCCGTTGCGGAGCACAGGCTCCAGACGCGCAGGCTCAGCGGCCATGGCTCACAGGCCCAGCCGCCCAGCGGCATGTGGGATCTTCCCAGACCGGGGCATGAACCCGCATCCCCTGCATCGGCAGGCGGACTCTCAACCACTGCGCCACCAGGGAAGCCCATCTCTTGTGCTTTTTTAACCTTGGATATGGAATCTTCAGAAGCAACTCTAATCCACCTTCTATTCAGTACCCAGAGCAATGATGGTTCAAAACTTCAGATCTGATCCTGACATCCACACAGCAACGCCCAGCCCCTGCCTGAAACCCTCATGGCCCCCCACTGTCTTCATGACAAAGACCAGCCTTCTGCCTGTGGAGAAACCAGGTGGGACGTGACACTTTCTGCCTCTTCCCCATCCTCGCTGCCCGCCCTCTCCTGGAACCAGGCCCCAGACACGCTGCTTGCCCCTCCCACTCCCAGCCCACACCTGGCCCTGCCACCTAAGAGCTCAGCAACTGCACCACTCGAACCTCAGTTTCCCCATCTGTAAAATGGAGCCTGGGTTCTCCTCTGAGTTGCAGGATGCCCGGCACCCAGCGGGGGCTCAGTAAGGGCTGTGTTTACTGTGCTGATTCCACTCGTCCTCCTTGGGGCGTCCGTTCCTCGTCCTGGTGAGGATTCACACCAGCTCAGGCTCCTCCCAGGAATGAATTAAACTTGAGAAAGTGCTGTACTGTCCATCCCCAACAGTCCAGGCCCTCCCTCATTAGGTCCACGGCACCATCTGTATAGCAAATCTCCCCTCCTGGGGGAGGCTCTCCCCAAATGGCTAGACCAGGGATCCGAAAGTAGAAGCTCAGGACAGAAGCCAGCCCACAGACGTGTTTTGTTTGGCTCAAATGTTTTATAAAAATGTAGATTAGCTTTAATTTAAATTTACAGCCAGCCAAGCACTGAAGCTTGCAGATGGGTTACGAATATGCCAAGACCTGGGTCCCCTGGGCACTCAGGGCAGCCAGACGGGGTCTGGGGTGGCCGGAGTCCTTCGGCCCGTTGCCTCTGATTACGTGCAGCCTTTATGTGCATTGATCCCACGCATCCTCATTTTGTATGTGAGCCACAACAGATAAAAGGCTGGGAAGCAAAATGAGTCAACTACCAGCTTTTAAAAACTGGAAGATCTCATATAAAAATCTGATTCCTGGTCTTCCCTGAAAACGTACAGGATTTGGTCAACACGCCCTGCTGCCTCATCCCGGCCCACGTGCTGTCTTACGTAACTGGTGGCGTGGGGGCCTGTGACCTCTGAGCTGGGGATAAACAGAAAGGAATCCTTCCTGCACCGCCCGGGCCACTCCCACACCAGTCAAGGCCTGCGGGGATCCCGTCCCTCCCGCATGCCCCACCCCCCACCCCCGTTCCTCCAGGCCTTACAGAGGTGGCATCCCCCGAGTCCTCCTCTTCCCCCTCATCCCGGCCGTCTTCAATCTCCTCCATCACTTCAGCCTTGGCCTCGGCCACCAGTTCCCGCAGAGCCTTGTTGCTGGTGATGCTGCTGACGAAGGGATGCTGAGGGTGGGCAAGACAGCTGGGTTAGAACCACTGTGGGCTGGGGGGTGAGGAGGCGATCCCCCAGGCGGAGAAGGCCAGCGGCATCCCTGAGCGAAACGTGAACATGAACTTGGTCAGGCAGACCCAGAGGCAGCTCAGAAAGTCCTGTGTGTGGTGGAAAGTGAGCCAGCTCCGCCACTCACCAGCTGTGTGACACCGAGCAAGTCCCCTTCCCTCTCTGAGCTACAGGCTTCTCACCTCTGAAGTGGAGACAATAATGCCAGACCCACAGGGAAGGCGTGAGGATGGAATGAGATCACCCGAAGGGAAGAGCTTAGCCCAAAGCAGGAGCAGAAGTCATGTTTCAGGAGGTTTGTTTGTGTATTTGTTAATTTACTTTTTTAAAAGGTTTTCATATATGGTTTAAAATATATAATATATACAGTATATACATGCATATACACACATACACTTTATTGAAGAATTACTTACACACAGTAAAGTTCACAAATCATTAAGCTCAGGGACTTTTTCCATACATACACACCTGGTGTAACCACCACCCAGCTTAAGACACAGACCATTTCCATCACCTCGAGAAGGTCCCCATTCCCCGTGCAGTCAACCTCACTCCCCACAGCCACCCAGCTCCAGAGACTAGGTTTGCCTTCTCTTTAACTTCATCTGAACAGAATCATAGAGTACGTATTCTTTTGTGGTTGGTTTTCTTCACTCAACACAAGTTGAGCTGAGACTATGAGATCTGCCTACCCTGTTGCATACGTCGGTAAACTCTTCCCTTTTGATTCCCGTGCAGTATTCTACCACGTGACTCTGTCACGGTTTGTGTATTCTTCCTGCAGTTGCTGGCCATTTGTGTTGTTTCCCATTTGGGGCAACTATTAATAAAGCTGCTATGAACATGCTCGTATAGGTCTCAGGGTGGATGTGTGTGTTTGCAAAATCTTGAGGCCAAGTAGTGTATGTTCTATTCCTAGGTGTTTACAGAAATGTCACGTCTTTAAAAAGTGAAGGCTCTTTCACGGATCTTGGAAAACACCAAAGCTTTTAAGACCTCAGCAGATGGTAAATCAGCCCGAAGATCTCCCTGGTACAAGTCTGTCTCTGAGCATCTTGTCCCCAGCACCAGGCTGTGGACAGAGACATGGGATTCCTCAGTTCCCCACACTCACTTAGAAAGGCATTGGCAGGGGCGGGATGGGGCAGTTGTTAGGTTGGAATTTGCTCATTTGAAATGCGCAGGAAGGCTCTGATGAAATTCACTGTTTTTACTGTCAGTTATCAGCGGAGGAACAGTGTCAACAAGATTGCAGGGAAGTATTTAAATGACTAAAGAGAATAAATTTTCTAACACCTTGAAAACACATTCACAGCTGATAGGTCCACTACAAATCGTTCCTAACTGCTTGTTCATTCCTATCTGTTTAATACATTTGTGGAAGGCCAGAGGCAACACCCTATTCAACCTGGGCACCGCACTCTGCACGCGGGAAAGCAATACGCCTCACTCCTTTTAAAGAGCCCTGTCATTCGGATCTTCCTAAACCAGCCTGACTTTCTCTAGTTAGTCCAAACTAGTAAAGACGTGAAGAATTTTATTTCTTATCTTTCTCTCCCACACCCCCGTTCATTCGTTGATTCATGCCTCAGCCCCATGTTGAGGCCAGTGATGTGCCAGGTGCTGAAATAAGGCCAAACAAGCAGACAGGCAAGCTCCCTGGCCTTGGGGGCTCGCAGCTGAGCGGGAAAGACAATGGGCACGTAACCAAACGACAAGATCATTTGTCAGATCAGGTAATAGGATAGGCTGGAGGAACATGGGCCTGGATTGGTGCGGTGGGTGGGTGGCGGGAGAGTCTGCCTAGGTCTTTGGGCAGAGGGCCCTCCTTGGGAGGTGACATTCAAGCTGAGCCCTGAGGGATGTGAAGGGGCCGGCCAGGGAAAGATCTGGGCACAGAGAATTCCACGCAGGGGGAGCAGCACGTACAAGGGCTGCAGCAGAGCAGTGATATAAAGAGTTACCCTCTGAAGGCATCACTCTGGCTGCTGTGTGGCTCTAAAAGGTCTTGAATTGGAATATTAATAAGGATGTACTACTAATCGTGAGAGGCAGGAGAGTATAGCAGTGAAGATTGCTGGCTCTAGACTCGAGAGCCAGGCTGCCTGGAATAAAATCCCACTTCCACCAACTCGGGCAAGTCACTCAACCTCTCTGAGCCTCAGTTTGCTCATCTGTATACTGGGAATAATAGTATGGCTGTTCTAAGCATTGTAGCAAGAGCTCAAAATACAGCAGCTATCATCTGTATCATCATCACCACCACCATCAGCAGCAGCAGCACCACCACCACCACCACCATCATCACCACTACCGTCATTACTAAAGCCACCATCATCACCACCATCACTACTGCCCCTGCCATCACCATGCCTACCATTACTACCACTGCCACTATGATCATCACTGCCATCACCAGCAGCAGAACCACAATCAGGGAAGCCTTTAAGCACCATTCCCTCCTGCATCCCCAGAGTGCAGCTTTTTGGAACTGAAGGTCAGAATCAGATCCCAAAAGCTTCCCGAGCTTCACACTGCACAACCTCACACATGTGAACTTGAGCAAGAAGCCACGGGACACTTCACTGCAGTTGCTGAAGCAGATGCGGCAGAAACAAACAAACAAATAGGGTTGAGAATTTAGAGAAGTTTAACAAACACAGGCTTCTGGAAATACCAGGTTTTCATCAGGCCATATCACATATTGACCAAATTAGTGACTCTTAAGCTTGGCCAGGAGCCTTGCTTTCTTGAGGTTGAATATCTTCTGCGTGGCCTCCCTTGAGCACCCCGGGGGCTTCAGGAAGCGGAGGGGGAGGCATGGGGAAGAAAGCCTCTGACCGAGGGGCAGGTGAGCAGGGCCATCCCCCA
Source organism: Hyperoodon ampullatus (assembly GCF_949752795.1). Classification (NCBI taxonomy): domain Eukaryota; kingdom Metazoa; phylum Chordata; class Mammalia; order Artiodactyla; family Ziphiidae; genus Hyperoodon; species Hyperoodon ampullatus. The sequence goes on from NC_136917.1 coordinate 16,253,147, forward strand.
GGACGCCAAGCTCCTGGAATCCCCGGGCGAGGGGCTGGCGGATGGGGCAGGCCCTCCTGTGTCTGACTAGGCCCGGAACACTGTTCTGTAACCGGGTCTGGGACACCAAGCACAGACCACCTCGTCCACTGCATCAGCTCTGCTACTTCCAGGGTTGTGTTTAGAAAAGACGTTCCAGGGCTCCCCTGGTGGCGCAGTGGTTGAGAATCCGCCTGCCGATGCAGGGGACACGGGTTCGTGCCCCGGTCTGGAAGGATCCCACATGCTGCAGAGCGGCTGGGCCCGTGAGCCATGGCCGCTGAGCCGGCGCGTCCGGAGCCTGTGCTCCGCAACGGGAGAGGCCACAACAGTGAGAGGCCCGCGTACCACAAAAAAAAAAAAAACCCAACAACAACAGAAAAGACGTTTCAACTGCCAAGCTGCCAAGGCCCATTAGAGACAAAGCCCAGCACAGAAGGGTGCGGGACCTTCCCCGGTGGCCAGTGCACTGTGCACCTGCACAGGGACAGGCTGGTCTGGGCACATGGGCCCCTAGAAAGGTGCTCGGTCACCCCCGTGGAAGACCCAGATCAGAGGGAAACTCAGCCGTCTGCTCCTTCAGGAAGACGAAAAGCTGTTCTGTGCTGTCTCTGCAGGGAGCCCCAAGGTGTCACAGAGCTCGCCAGCTGGCACCCACCCTCTGGCCAGGACCTCTCCTGCCATCTACGCAGTCATCCTTCCCAAGAACATGAGCCTAGTTTTCCTGTTTGCTTAGAAACCATCAGCCGGGGTGTCCCACACTCCAAGACTGGCTTTAGAAAACGCCTAATAACACTTCCAAGCTTTCAGGTGTCAGCATCTTTCCTTCAGTCCTCCTTCCCTCCCTCCTAACTTTATTCCATCTCTCTTTCTTTCCTTCATTCATTCAGAGAGGCAACTTACTAGAGTGGTCAAAAGAACAGGCTTTGGAACCAGATGACCAGGATCAGAAATCAGCTCTGTCACTTACACACTGTGTGACTTTGTGCAGGTTACCTAACCTCTCTGTGCTTCAGTTTTATCATCTGTTTGACAGAGATCCAAACAGTACCTATTATATAGGGTTGTCATGAGGATTATATTAGCTAACATTTGCTAAGCATTTAGAATAGAACCTGGCATGGAGAAGAGGTTACATAACACTTTGTTAAGTAAAAATAAGTAAATGTATTTAACGAAGGCCCTCTCCATACCAGGTACTACTCTGGATGAATGGGGCACATCAGTGAAAGCAAAAATGAAAACAAAAACAAAGACTGCTGTCCCCAGGGAGCTGACATGCTAGTCAGGGAAATCAACGATAAACTTAATAAACATGTAAGTGATATACTATAAGCGCTATGTGCCATGGAAAATCAAAAGTAGGGCAGGGGAAGGAGAATTAGGAATGTGAGGGTACAGGAGGTTTTAAACAGGGTACTTGGGGGAGGCCTCACTGAGAAGCTGCCATTTGAGCAATGACTTGAAGAGAAAGAGTCAGCCATGGAGGTGTCTAGGGGAAGAGCATCCCTGGCATAGTGGACAGGCAGTGCAAAGGCCCCGAGGCTGGAGTGTGCCTGGAGTGTCTGAAGAGTAGCAAGAAGGCTGGTTGGCTGGGGAAGACTGAGGGGGCAAGAGGAAGAGAAGTCTGAGGAGTCAAGGTGGGGTGGGCAGACCTTGCAGGACCTTGCAGGTCACTGAGACTCTGGATTTTACCCTGAGTAAGATGGGAGCCATTAAGGGGCTTTGGACTCAGGAGGTATAGGAGCTGACTTATGTTTTTCCCTCTGGCTGCAGTGGAGGTGGTGAGAAGTGGCTGGATCCTGGGCATGCTCTGAAGCCAGGGACAACAGGATTCCCTGGTAGAATGGATACAGAGCGTGTGAGAAAGAGAGGGGTTAAGGATGCTTGCGAGGTTTGGGGCCTGACTGCTGGCAAGGTGGGGCTGCCATCGAATGAGACAGGAAAGCCATCGCTAGAGCATATTTGGAGAAAGATGGGGGCGCTCAGTTGCGGACGTATTAAGTTTGAGATATCTACGGACACCTAAAGGGGTGGAGGGTAAACAGCCAGATACAAGGGCCTGTGGCGAGGAGGGCAGTCTGGACTGCAGGCAGAAATGCGGGAGTCATGGCGAACAGACGAGCCCATCAAGGTGATGGAGACGGAGGAAAAGGCCCTGGCGCACTTCACGTTAATGAGCTGGAGAAACAGGAGCAGGCGAAGGAGACAGACGAGTGGCCAGTGAGAAGGAAGGAAACCAAGAAAGCGTGGAGACCTGACATCAGGCGTTGACAGCCAAGGGGAAGGGGGTCGCCTGTGGCTGCTGCTGAGTCCAGCAAGACCAGCACCGAGGCCTGAGCTGACCACGAAGTCCAGAAGGTACTAACGACCTTGACAAGAATGCTGTGTTAGAACAGGGTGGGTTTAAGAGCAAATTCAACAAGTGCACGCTGCGCACCGGATGTGTGACAGCCACGACGCTGAAGACAGCAGGTGGGTACAGAATCGCATCCACTCACACACTTCCGTGATGCAAGCACGACCCTCCTCCTACAGAGGAGGAAACTGAGGCTCAGAGTGAGGACCACTCGGGTTTCAGGAGGGCGAGCCTGATTTCAGAGCCCGGGTTACCACCAAGTGATACGGTCCCAACAAAATATCCGTGCAAGCGAATGAATGGATCATAAATCAGCGGGGGCATAAGTCAGTCAGCTGAAGGCGGGATGCAGGGCAAGAGGAGGGGCCGGGAGGAACGTGGGGGCCGCAGGCAGATGTGAGGCTCTGGAGGGTGTGCTGGCAAGTCAAGGTCTGGGCTTACCTGTGGCCACTCCAGGTCAGGTGACCTCGGCAGGCCACTTCCCTGCCCTGAGCCTCAGGGTCCTCACCTAAGGGGGTAACGATGCCCCACCCTCCCTAACTCAGAGACGAACAGGCACGTGGAAAAAACTGAGGGCAGCCTAAGCTCTGAAAGGAGCTTTCTTTGTCTGGAGGGATCTCTACTTTCTTCTGCCACCCTTGTGTCTCAGTGAAGAGTCCTCTGGCAGGACGTTTTTCTCTCCACTATGGAACGGAAATTCCTGGCTCTGGCTGAGGCTCCTGGGCTGCCACGAGGGGATGAGGGACAGCTGGTCTCTTCCTGGCAGCATATCCTGGAGGCCGGATGTATCAGGCCAGGAGGTGCCTGCTCACGGGAAACAATTGGCCCCAGGAGCTTGGAGCTTTTGCATCTGACAGTGACGGCAGGCCCACGCACCCCCACCCCTGGTTGGCCTGGTCCAGTCCCTCGCCGACGCCACCCACCAAACGCCGCAATACCCTGAAAAGAAGGCCTCTGGTAACTCCAGCTGTGTGCTTTCAAATGCAAGGCAGAAATCTACAAGGAACAATCATGAGCCCCAGCAGACACCCCACTCTGCATCCTCGCTCCTTTCCATTTTTTAATAACTCCATTCAATGCAACAACTATTCACTGCGCACAGCACTTAACAACTAAGCTAAGCGCTTTACAGTGTCTTCTCACTTAACCCTGTAAGGGCGGCCTGGCTATCATCCTCACTTCAGAGTGAGAACAGGGTCACAGAGAGGTTAAGCCCCCTGAGCAGGGTCTCACAGCCAGTAAGTGGCAGAGCTGGGATTTGAACCCAGGACTTTCCAACCCCAGTCCACACACTGAATCACTGTGCTACACATCCCAGAGGGATGCACTGTGGCCCAGAGTGCCAACCACAGCCCCAGCACCTGGCGCACAGTAAGTCGGGGCTTGGGAGAAGCGGCTGAATGTGAAGAAAGACTCGAGTGCACGGAGGAGCGTCGGCCCCCTTAGCTCCCACCACACGAAGGTGGAAGGACCAGAGTGGACAGGCCACATCACCCAGGCCCACTTCCTCTCCCTCTCCCAACAGCACTGGTGGCCCGGGGACTGGGATCAGCCGCGCTAGAGACAGCCGGGTGTTTCCAAACACAGCTGCAAACACTCGAACACTCACCCCGCCAGGACACGAGGCATCGGCCCCGGACAAGGGCAGCTCGCAGCTACCTCCAATATTCCAAAGAGGTTCAAGGAAACAGTCATCCACTTCCCCACCTGGGGTCCGTTCAGCCAGCTCAGGGGATGCTCCCTGAGTCAGCTGTCATCCTGGCTGGTCTTGGAGATTCCACACCCAATAGTCAGAGGAGCCTTGTAAGTGTAAGTCAGATGGTGTCTCCCTCCTCCAAACCCTCACGGGTGCGCCATCACACACAGGGTGAAGCCTGCATCCTCCCGAGGTCCTGCATGACCCACCATGACCTGGTCCCCCTCCTCTTTGAAAGGCCTGCTTCCACCATTGGCCTTTCGCCAGGAACTTGGATTTGGGGAGGGTTCCCCCCATTAACTGATAAGAGGGGCCAGCTCTGCCTGAACTGCAAGCGACGTGGCCCACGCTGAACGCCTGCCAGCCTTCTGCAGTCTGGAACCCTGCCCGTGCCAGGCAGAGGCTGCCCACGTGGCCAGCCCCCAGTGAAACCCTGGGCCCCGAGCTCTCCGCCGTGCTTCCCAGGTAAACAACACCTCACACGTGTCACCACGACGCACAGCTGGGGGAACTAAGCACAGACCGTGTGACTCCACTGGAAGGGGACTCTGGAAGCTCCTGCCTGGCTTCCCTCAGGTGCCTTTTCCTCTGTATCTTTTTGCTGTAATAAGTCATAGTGGAGAGTACGACTAGATGCTGCGTCCCAAGTGTCCTCTTAGGGAAGCACTGAACCTGGGGGTGCACACGCCCCCGTACCGCTCCGATCTCCTCTCCAGCCCTGGCCCCCTCCTCACCCCGGCTCCTGCACCCTGGCCCCCCGGCTCTCCCGGCTGCACCAATCGTGCCCCCATCCTAGGCCTTCACCTCTGCTCCTGAGCACCATGTGCCTGGCCCCCGGCCTCCTTTGGGTGTCTGTGCACAGAACCCCTAGTGTCCTCCTTTTATAGGAGAGCAACCCCGCCCAGGCCCCCTCCCCTGTGCTGTTCTCTTTTCCTCCACAGCCGTGCTCTCCAGCTGCCACGTGCACTATCTGCTCATCAGCTGCCTGTCTCCCCCACTGGAAGGTAAGCTCCTTGAGCACAGGAGTCTGGGGGCTCCCTTACCACAGCCAGCCCTCCCCGCACGAGGGCCGGCACATGGCAGGTGCTCCGGGAACGTCGGCCGATGAGTGAACAGTTGTGCACACCATCGCGTGGGCTGGGGGAGGACGAACCCAGCTTCCAGGTCACGGGTGATCTGTCCACAGGAAGGGCTGGGCAGAGGGACAGGCAGCCACCCGGGAGAGGGGACCACTCACCTCCAGGAGCTGTGCAGCACTGGGCCGGGTCTCCGGGTTCTTATCCAGGGCCGTCTTCAGGAAGTCTCGGAACTCCGCAGACCTGGGAGGACAGACAGGTAAGCTGGGAGCGGGCGAGAGCCGAGAAAACTCCCCACATCACTGACTCCACTCTCCTGGGAGGCGCGTGCTTCCCAAACACGCCCTTCAAGGGACAAAGGGCGCCTTTATAAGCTACATGGCAGAGGCGACGGGGCCTTCAAGATGCCCTTCTCGTCACAGACATCACCAACAGAGAGGATGTGGAAATCAGAGGAGCATGGACCTGCCCGAGGGCACACAGTGAAACACAGCAGTGCTGGGGTTCGAGCCCCAATTCCCAGCCCAGGGTTGTGCCACGTGGCTGCTGGGGCTCACGTGGGCTCTTACCCCTGCAGTGGGATCCGGCTTATCTGGGTTACCCGTTCTCTCTGATGGAGAGCCTATGTCCATAGCACAGAGGGAGAAAAGAGCCAGGAGGGTCCAGGGAGCTCAGAGAGGCCTGCAGACCCCCAGGCCCAACCGCTGCCCAACTGCGGAGCCCAGCAGCGACGGCAGAGCCCTGGCACCCCGCATCCCAGGCCCGCTGGCCGTCCAGCAAACACCCTCAGGCAGGCCTCCTGGCCACTTACCACTTAGAAGGCGTGAGTAGCGTGGGAGGGTCCGACTTGGCAATCTTGAGCAGGACCCGCATGGGGTTGAGCTCGTGGTGCGGGGGCTCGATCTGGGCCATCTCAATCAGAGTGATGCCCAGGGACCAGATGTCGGCTTTGTAGTCATATGGGGTGTCCTTCATGGTCTCACACATCACCACCTCGGGGGCCATCCTGAACCAACCAAGGGACAACAGAGGGCTCAGACCCTGGCCTCCACAGGCGCTTCTCAGAGACTCAGGGTCAAGGACCAGCACAAGCCAACATCAGGGGGTTGGCAGCACTCCCGAGTCATGATTCTCATTCCTTTCCATCCCACTGTCTTCCTTAGGACCGTTTTCTCACACAAAGACGCCTTCCAAGCGGCTCCAATGCCCAAGTCCTGCTGCAGTTCTGATTCCTACCACAAGATGGCAGCAACAATCCAGAACACAGGGTCCTGGGGAAGGGGTGGGTGGGAGCAGTGGGGAAGGTACCCAGGGAAAACTGGGGGCGGGAAGGGGGGTGAAGAGAACACAACAGCACGGAGAGAAGGGATGGGAGAGAAACGGAGAAAGGGGAATAAAAGGGCAGAGAGAGAAAGAAAGAGTGAGTAATAAGCAAGCAAGAAAGGAACCTCACTCCAGGATGGGAAGTAAAACAGAAACTAGTTAGGTGTGAAACTGAGAGAGGTTTTTTTGTTTGTTTGCTTGTTTTTAAAGTAATAGTTTTGGAAAAGAAGGAAACACAATGGACTGGATAAGTCTGGGGAGATTTCATATAAGCATAGGAACTGAACTTGTATTGTTCATCTTCATGGCCCTAGCCCTATGCCTAGCACTCAATCAAGAACCGTTTTTCAGGGGTGTCAGTTCTTATTAATGGAGCATTTTCTATATGCACCATCCCACTCAATCCTCACAACAGCCCATTATGTAGGTGCAATTATACCCCTGATTTTACAGGTGAGTAAACTGAGGCACACGAAGCTGAGCAACATGGCCAAGGTCTCAGCGCTAGTGAGGGGATCTGGGCTTAGACCCAGCAGGCTGATGCAGGAGCCCCTGCCTCTGTTCTCTCTCCTCTAGACCAGCCAGAGGAACCATGGAGAGTTGGAGGTGTAGCGTTCAGTCCACCATCCCATTTCCAGAAGCTACACGGCTTACCAGTAAGGCGTTCCTATGAAGGAATCTCGTTTCTGCAGAGTCTTCAGATTCTTGGCAGACACACCAAAGTCAGCTGCAAGGCAAGAATCTCAGATAGAGTACTGGATGGACATTCCTCCACCCACAGCCCTGGGGCATGGACTCAGAGACACATGTTCCAAATCAACTAACAGATGCCATTTTCTAGCTAGCAAACTAGTGATCATTAAAAAACAATAATACCTACTGCTGTAAGATGTATTGAGACACGCACCTTCCTACTTGCTAATAAGAATAGAAACTGAAGGGGACTTCCCTGGTGGTCCAGTGGTTAAGAATCCACCTTCCAACGCAGGGGGTGCGGGTTCTATCCCTGGCCGAGGAACTAAGATCCTACATGCCACGGGGCAACCAAGCCTGCACGATGCAACTAGAGAGAAGCCCGTGCGCTGCAATGATGGATCCCAGGTGCCGCACCTAAGACTCAACATGGCCAATAAATAAATAAATTTTTTTTTTAAAAAAAAAGAATATAAATTGGAGAGGCTTTTAGGAAAGCAGTTTGGCAATAAATAGCAAGAACCTTTCAAATATCCATACTCTTCTGGTGCAGTACTTCCAAATCTAGAAATCTACCTTAATGGAATAATCGGGTTTTTTAAATTTTTATTATTTATTTTATTTATTTTTTATTATTTTCGGCTGCATTGGGTCTTTGTTGCTGCACATGGGCTTTCTCTAGTTGTGGCCAGTGGGGGCTACTCTTCATTGCAGTACACTCAAGCTTCTTACTGCGGTGGCTTCTCTTGTTGCGAAGCATGGGCTCTAGGCGTGCAGGTTGCAGTAGTTGTGGCTCACAGGTTCAGTAGTTGTGGCTCGCAGGCTCCAGAGTGCAGGCTCAGTAGTTGTGGCGCACGGGCATACTTGCTCCGTGGCATGTGGGATCTACCTGGCCCAGGGCTCGAACCTATGTCCCCTGCATTGGCAGGCGGATTCTTAACCACTGCGCCACCAGAGAAGCCCGAAATAATCTTAAATATTAAAAAAAAATTATGCATAACGATATTCATCGAAGTGCCATCATAATAGAGACGAGTTAAAAACAATCATAATTGCTTAGCTTTCAGGGAGTGATTTTAAAACTTCTTGTATGCAATATATAATATATTCTATCTTTTCCAAAAAGAATTTAAGGGACTCTCCTGGTGGTCCAGTGGTTAAGACTCCACGGTCCCAATGCAGGGGGCCCAGGTTCGATCCCTGGTCGGGGAACTAGACCCACATGCATGCCACAACTAAGAGTTCACACGGCACAACTAAAGGTCCCACACGCCGCAACTAAGACCTGGCACAGCCAAATAAATAAATCAGTAAATAAATATTTTTTTTTTTTTTTTTTTTTTTTTTTTTTTTTTTTTTTTTTTTTTTTTTTTTGCGGTACGCGGGCCTCTCACTGTTGTGGCCTCTCCCGCTGTGGAGCACAGGCTCCAGACGCGCAGGCTCAGCGGCCATGGCTCACGGGCCAGCCGCTCAGCAGCATGTGGGATCTTCCCGGACCGGGGCACGAACCCGTGTCCCCTGCATCGGCAGGCGGACTCTCAGCCACTGCGCCACCAGGGAAGCCCAATAAATATTTTTTAAAGAAAGAATTTAAGATGGTGTATCAAATACATACACACACACACACACACACACACACACACAGAGCAAGATGAACTAGGAAACTAGGAGAGGTAAGAAAGAAGGTAAAGGGTAAACAACTGAACAGATTAAGAAAAATGTGATACACACACAGTGGAATATTTTGTAGTCATTAAAGTTTTGAAGTACTTTATTCAATATTTTAATATTAAATTATACACATTAATATTAAATTTTAACATACATTTCATAATGATAATAGGTGAGGAAGGTTAAGAGGTAGAAACTTCCCATTACAAAACAAATGAGTCACGGGGATGAAATGTACAGTGTGGGGAATATAGCCAATAATCAAGTAATATCTTTGTGTGGTGATAGATGGTAACTAGACTTATCATGGTGATCATTTTGTAATGCGCAGAAATATCGACTCACTATGCTGTGCGCCAGAAACCAGCATAGTGCTGTCAATTATACTTCAAAACAAACAAACTCATAGAAAAATAGATCAGATGTGTAGGGGTTCGGGGGAGGGGGAATCGGATGAAGGTGGTCAAAGGTACAAACTTGCAGTTATAAGATAAATAAGTCCTAGGGAGGCAATGTACAACGTGACAAATAGAATTAACACTGCTGGGTGTTATATATGAAAGTTGGTAACACAGTAAATCCTAAGAGTTCTCATCACAAGGAAAAACACTTTTTCTTTCATTTTGTAACTATACAAATGGATGTTCACTAAACTTATTGTGATAATCATTTCATGATATATGTAAGTCCAATCATTATGTTGTGACCTTAAACTGATACAGTGCTGAATGTCAGTTATATCTGAATAAAACTGGAAGTAAAAATACATTAAAATTTTAAAATAACATATATTTCAATATTTCAATATTTAATAGAATATTAAAATATTTTATTGGTATATTTATATAGGTTAAATGGGAAAGGGAGAGGATGTATATTGTATGGTCAGAATTATGCCCCACTCCCCCCCCCACAAAAGGGCAAAAATATATTTTGAATTATTGGAGGAAATGTACCAGCCTGCTTAAATGGTTGTCTGTGGGTGGTAAGACTAGACGAGGTTTCTTCTATTTTCTGAATTCCCGAAGTTTGCTGTGAGAAACGTGTATGACTTTCAGGACTAACAGAAAATAAATAAATATAATTTCTCTTTACACACACATCCACCACCACCAGTCTTGCTTCACACACCCGCTGCTAAGGGAAGAGCCCAGCGCCACGAAGAGGAAGTTTCTCCAGTGCTTTGGCCTTCAGGGGCCAAGTTTCATCTTCATTAAAAACTAAACTCAGGAGGAAGCAACACCTTGAGAGAACTGTCGATGTTCAGTTTGAAGCCTGGCTTCGAGAAACTGCAAAGTTGTTATATAACTGCTGGCCACCCCGGGAGCCTCCGCCTGGGTCTGGAAGCCACAATCGGGTGCTTTAATCAGACTCACAATTTCAAACCAGGAGAGCATAATGCTGAGAGACGGGCCTGAACACTAGAGAGGTGGGTTCCAGTCTTGCCCCTTCTACTGCACCAGGTTCATTCATCTATTCATTCAGGTACCATCTGGAACCACACACAGGCCCAGGGCAGAGAATACAGTGGGGAAAAAGCAAATGAAGTCCTTGCCCTCGGGCAGCTCAAAGCTTAGTTGTGGAGGCAGACAGCAATCAGATAAACACGAGCTCACAACCATGTAAAGTGATGGAAAGATAGGGCTGCTGGGTCTACAGTCGGGGGATGTGACCTCAAGAGAGCAGGGAAGGGAGGACCTGGAGGAAGTGCCACCAGGCTATTCATTCATTCAACAAGCACTAACTAAACATCCCTCGTGGGCCAGGCACTGTTCTAGGCACAGAGATGAACCAAAACCCTCACCATCATTGGCTTGTTATTCTGGTGGTGGAAACAGGTTCTCCACACCACGTGATTCCTGGTAATGAGGAGGGCCATGCAGGGATAAGGCAGGGCAAAGGGACAGAGAGTGCTGGATGGATGGGTGGCTATTTTAGACAGGAGGTCAAGGTCTAGGGGAAACTATTTCCAGGCAGAGGAAGCAAGCTGGCTGGAGGGCCCAGGAGGCACAGGGCAGCATGGCTGGAAGGGGGTGGACTTGGATAAGTGGGGAAATAGGCAGGGGCCAGGATAGTTACCAAATCTCTGACCCTCAGTTTCCCCGCCAGTGACATGGGGATGGTGAGACTGTAGAACTGCTTTGTAGGGTTGCAGTGAGAATTAAATGACACATAAAGCAAGCAGCTCTAAGCCTGGCTCTTGGTAAATGCTCTGTCATGATGGTGAATATTCCACGGGTACTTGAGCTGGCACCCTCGAGATCCTTAGGTCGGGAAAAGGACGAGGCTGTACTGAGACCCCTTCCTGGGAATGGTCAGGAAAGCTGGTCTCTGAGCCTCAGTCAGAGAGGCTAACTGGACAACAGCTACTCCATCAGCTGATGACAGTGCTCACAGGACAGTCTGGCTATTGGGGTTGGGGGGCTGTCGCCTTCCAGGGTGGGAGCAGCTACTGCTGCAGGGTGAGCTGCAAAAACCAGGAAACCCAGGTGAGAAGCCAGCTCTGCTGCTGAACACCCTGTGGCCTGGGCAAGTCATCACCCAATCACTGGGCTCCTGGGTAAGAACGGGGAACCAGGCTCACCTCCTTCCTGCTGGGTCCGCCTGGGTCCCACATGGGCCTGCCTATCCTGTAAACACCAACAATGGCTGGCACGCCATTCCACGACATGTTTGCAGGAGAACGACTGCCTCTCAGACCCAGGGTGAGACTTCCAGGAGGGAGGCTAGAGCTGGCCACTCCCATACCACAGCACCCACTGGTCCCTTCCAGAGAAGGGAGAGGAAAAGCAGAAACCACCAACTTTCAAAATGACACACAGTTGGTCCCCTAAGCAAGCGCCTGCCAGCTTTTTGGGTGGCTGCTACTTCCCCTTCTGGGGACCAGCCAGGAGGGTGGGGCGGCCCCTCCCTGCAGCCCAGAACCCTCACACTGTCCCTGGGCAGCAGTGGCCACAGCCGTTTGCTCCCTGAATGGAGTTTATAAGCCATGTCCTCCAATAGGTAGATGGCTGCCCTCAGACAATTCAAAGGCAGTCTGGGATTTTCACCAGGCAGTCTCTTCTGTTGAAAACATTCCTCCCTTCCCTTTTCCTATTTTAAAACAAGAATCAGAGACAAAGCAGCAGGCAGGTGGGGACTCCATAAATTATCATTTCCATATGGAAAGAGGCCGTTTCTGCTTTGTCCACAGCAGTATCCCAGCACCACATCTGCCACATGAAACACTCAACAGGGCTCTCAAATGAACAACAGAATAAATGAACGGACGGAAAAAAATGACAAAACTGGGTTTTAAGAAATATGTTTGACAACAATTCTATTTCTGGAAATAAATCCCCCCCAAACAGATTTCACATATTCATGGAAGCTTCTGAAAGCATTACTCAAAAGAGTGAAAAATTGGAAAAAACCTAAGCTGTTGCTGGAGCCTGGTTGGCAGATAGTTCAGTAAATTTGGGCTCACCCGGACCATGAGATAACATGCAGCCCTTAAAAAGAACGAATTTGCCTTTGTACATACTAACTTGGAAGTTCGTCCATAACACACTGTCCCCACCATGGTGCTGACAGACCGATGCACTGTGTGGAATGAACAGTATGAATTCCAGTTGTATCTTAAAAGAATGACCCACGCATACTGCATGCACACAAAGACGTCCACAAACATCGAGAAGAGTCTGAAAGGCTGCACATCAAACTTAATTGTGACTACCTCCCCGGAAGTGGGATTCTGCTGGGGGCAGTGTGCTGAGGGGGCCTTACATTTTTTACTGAATACACCTTTTATTCTTTAAAATGTTTATGATAGAGAGTACGCATCGCTTTTATGAAAAGCAGGTTTGAAAAGCTGAGATGCATATGGCAAAGTTTGGGGTGAGGGTTGTGGGGTTTTGTTTTTGTTTTTTCCTTTTTAAAGTAAAACTCAGTGGGGGCCAGGATGTGGTGAAAGAACTTCACACTCCACTGCGGGGTGTGAACTGGCACACCCAGCGTGAACGGCACACTGGCCACGGGTATCAACACCACCCGACACGCTGCACACACCCAACAATCCTAATTCCGAGACTCCCCCTTAAAGGTGTGATTACAGACAGAGACTTGCAGACCCATGAACAAGCATGCCCATCGCTGCACTTGTTAGAGGATAATGTGAGAAACCTCACGAGATGCCTAAATATCCAACTTTGGGGGTTTCATAGGTCAGTTATGGTTTGTGCACAGGATGGAATGAAAGAAAAACATTAAATAACCATGTTTCCGAGGAATATTTAAGGATATGGGGAACTATCGGGTATTATTCAGTTTTTTTAAAAAGCTGACTGGAAAAAATATATATATATATACTATGATCCAATTTTTTTAAAAAAATACATGTTAATCTAATAAAAACTAATATTTACTGAGAACTTATAAGGTGTGCAGCACTACACAAAGAGGCTTATGCATATCATTTACCTTCCTCTGTATGTCATTTTGCATCTCAACAGCATATATATTCCTACGTATGTCATTTATATCTATGACCCTTTGGGGCAGGGAAAATTATTATCCCCATCTTACAGATGAGGGCAAGGAAGTTTAGAGAGATTAAGTAACTTGCAGGTGGTCACCCAGATCTAAGGACAAATGTGACACTAAGTCTGTGCCCTACCACTCTCTGGTCTTTCTGAGCTCAGAAAAAAGACTGGAAGGAAGCAGTGCATCTTGGCAAGATTAGAAGAGACTTTAATTTCCTTCTTTGTGGGTCTTATTCCTAACTGTCTATACGACTATATCTACCTATATACTCATTCATATATTTATTTTCTTATTACCGAGGTAATACTGCTTATCAAAAATTCAAACATTTACAAAATAAAAAGTCTCCATAATCCTGGCAGAGATATAAACACTTATGAGTTTGCTGCATATAGCTCCAGATTTATTTATATAAATAGAAATCATATATGTAAATAAAAATATATTAAAATTATATGTATAGATCATTTTCAGGTATTTGCTACTTTTAACAATGAAATCAGATTAAACATACTATTCTGCAACTTGTTTTTTCCCCCTTCACAGTATGTATATACATCTTTACAAGAGATTACACATTTTCTACAACTTAATTTTTCAATAGCTGAAGAAGATTCCATTGTATGACAGTACCATAACTTATTTAAATAATCTTCTACTGGAATAAATTGGATCATTTCTGATTTCTTGCTGTTACTAATACTGTTGCAACGAATACCATTGTATATATCTTTCTATACATGCATAAATAGCACATATTACTTTTATAATCAGAAAATTACATAACAGTGTAAAATGCATTACATATTATACACACGCACACACACACACATGCACGCAGTGAACTTAGAATGTATGAAGATATATAAGAGAATCTTTCATCTGTCCCCTTAACCGCAGGCGACCAAAAGAATCCAAGATAAGAAGAGCCTTTTCCCAGACAATGCCAATTAAAGGCAAACCACTGCCCAATTGTCCTCCTCTCCTGGACCCTCCACCCCACACCAGGGGAGTCCACAATCTACCTTGGTCAGGGCTTACACTCGAATTCTAGGTGTCTGAGAAGCTTCCAGATGGGCCTCAATCAGGGGTCGTGCCATGTGCCCCAGGAAGTATTTGGAAGTGAATGGGGGCAGTCAGGTTACCACAACAAAAGACAGTGCTGCTGCCATTTAGTGAGAAAGAGCCAGGGACACTGCATCTCCTTACACGGCAAAACTGTTCCATCCAGCCAGCAGTGGCCCTGTGGGCAAAAACTAGCCACAGCCCTCATGGTGCAGATAGAAAAGTGAACCCTCTCTAGAGGGTTTGGGACCTGCTGGAACTGGGGTGGTGACGGGAGAATCAAAGGCTCCCATCCTCAGCCCTAAAATCCCAGGGGTTTCCTTCCTTAGAGCAGCCGGAGGCATGCCTAGGCTCAAAGAGGGCGGCTTCCACCAGTCACCCAAGTGACCTCTCTTAATTATCAGGACATCTGCCTTCCCAGGAGCATCATGGGAACAGTACCAGGCAGGGAAGTGAGAAGAGTCTACTGTGATCTGAGACAAATGACTTCCTGTTTCTGAGCCTCAGTTTCCTCATCTATTAAATGGGGGTCATATTATGCAACCAACTGTGAGACTGAAAGAACTGCTCTATTTTTCTGTTTCTATTTTTATTTTCTTTTGTTTTTTAGGCAACCAGGTACACATGACCACTAATGAGGGCTTTGCTTTCCCATTCATTCCCCTCCATCTTCGGCCTCCTACCCCACTGCCTTCATCAACTCTCCCTTCTCCCCCATAACCCTGCATTTTTCTGGTATTTTCTGTCTCTCTCAACCTCAATTGCAAATTCAGTCCTTTGTTCTTGCTTTCCATCCATTTCTGCCTCACTCCCTCCCTCTTCTGGGTCTCTATTACTCCGGCAGGCTGTGCCAGTCTATGGTGGACAGCAAGTTGTTTTTCTGGCAAGTCCAAATCTTTCCTCCTTCTAGAAAACCGTCTTGCCCACCCCCAACCCCACTGTTTCAGGACGGCGAGGGGGAATTCCATACTGCTACATGATCCCGCCTCCATTCTCAGAGACTGACTACAAGCTGGGCCAATCAGAGAAGCCCTCTTTACTGGGCCTCCTTGATTGGTCCAGGGATCTGCACCTGAGCCACGCTGGGCCAATCATAGCTCTCCACTGGGATTATTGACTCTGAGACTTGAAATGATGAGGTTCAGTTCATCCTGCAGGAGGCAATGCTGGGGAAAGTAAAATTAAACCCAGCCAGAAGTTGTGTGTGAGGGGTTGGACTGAGAGCCTAACCAGCATGCACAGAAAGGCAGAAACCAGAGACAGTCCTGGCAGCATTGTTTTCCAGGGTCCAACTAACTCCATGTCCAGCTGCATATCTTCCCCAGCACGGTTCCAAACACCATATACACACATTCTCCTGTCTGCCTTAAGTCACGTGAGACCAGTTTTTATCACCTGCCACCAGAAGAATCTAAGGAGGGTAGTGGTTAAGCACATGGGCTCTGAAACCAGATGCACTGATCTAAACCCCAGCTGTTCCTCTTACTAGCTGTGTGACTTTGGGTAAGTTAATTAACCTCTCTAAGTGCCAAATCCTTCCTCGGTGAAATATTATCAGTAGTCTGTGAGGATTCAATGAGTTACATACCAAACACTGGCTCAGTGCCTGGTAGCCACAATGAAAGAACAAAGACCCCAGCCTGCTGGCAGCAGCAAACAGGAATTCCGGGTTAGGGTCCAAGTGGGGGTGAGAGGCAGGTGACTGGTTCCTGCCAGGCCTACCTCAGGCCTCCTGAATATCAGGGGGCCTTTGGGAAGAAGATATCCTGTAGTAACGTGAACTGATAAAGTAATGGCAATGGTGGATGCTACTATTTACTGAGCACCTACTATGTGCCAGGCTCTGTGTTAGGCACTTTGATTTTTAGGCCAGTTCAGACCTCTTCTCGGAACTTGAAAGACCCCAAAAGTTGTGAAATTCACCTCCCATCTTCAGAGAAGCACCTCTGGGGAGAGGAACACAGGTTCTTTGGAGAATGAAGAACATTCCTCCTCACGACAGCTACTGTGAGACATTCTTCAGCCCAGGAAAGAAACTCAACCTTTGCCAGGCCTCTCTGATGGGTTGGACACCTATAGATGCTTTGCATATATTGTCTCATTAAATCATCATACCAATTCCATGAGGTAAGAACTACTAACCCACTCTGTTTGAGGAAAGTAAGGTTCAAAAGGGTTAGGTGACTCATCCAAGGCCAAAGGCAGGTCCAGGAC
Source organism: Hyperoodon ampullatus (assembly GCF_949752795.1). NCBI lineage: Eukaryota > Metazoa > Chordata > Mammalia > Artiodactyla > Ziphiidae > Hyperoodon > Hyperoodon ampullatus. The sequence goes on from NC_136917.1 coordinate 16,269,783, forward strand.
AAGAGCACAGATCTTTGGACCTCACAGTCCTCACCCCACTTTATATCTGAACTGTCTCTGGTGGCAGACACTCTTCCTTTCCCTCTTTGCACAAATGGATTCCCACTGGCCATGAAGAGCTGCTTCACAGCGACCCAGAGCTGGAACGTGTGCTCTGCTTGGCAACTATCAAATGAATCTCAGAGGAAGTTTGAAATCCTAGACAGAAGTAAACATTTAACACAAGGAAGAAGCAAAATGCCTAGCAGCAGAGAGGGACAGAACCCTGAGCCTCCCTGTGACAGTACTTTGTATTTCAGCCCACTGGTCACAACCCTGTGAGGAGGTTCTGTTGTTACACCCACTGCACAGATGAAAAGACTGAGGCCTGAATGGTTAAATGTGTTTGTCCAGCTCGGAAGTGTCAGAGCCAGGATCTGAACCAGGCTTGTCTGTGTCTAGGGCCGACGCTTTGCTCAGCTCACCCTGCTGCTTCCCATTTATTCCCACTCCATCGAGAAACACAAACTGTCTCTGATGAGGTGACATCTCTGCTTGGGAGAAAGATCTGCTGAGCAATTCTCTTATGCAGCCCTGAGTTGCATAATGCCCCTCCAGGGGCCCCAGATGGTCCCAGGGACCTAGGAAGAGGCAGACAGACTGCTACCTCGTCTCCCAGACCTCCTCCACTGCTTCACCAGGCTGCAGATTCCAAGCCCCAGGGGGAAGGAGGATTTTCTAAAACAGAATATCAGGCCTCAGCAGGCGTCCACACCAGGGTTCCCAGGGCCCAGCTGTAATTGTGTAAATACTCGCACATTCAACTCTCCCTGAACTTTTCTTCCTCCTTAATTGGTTTCCTGGTTTTCTCAACTGCATCTGCCAAGTCATTTGGAAAGCTGATGCCCCCATCTGCTTCTGCTGGGTTCCGAGTGGGGTTCTGGAGTCAGCTCTGCACGTCAGCGCCCTCCCGATTGAAGGGGTGTGTGGAGGAAGTCAGCAAGGGAAAGGAGACCCTCACTGGGCACATCTTAGCCCGAGGCTGCTGGGGCCCTCCCTCCATCCCTGTTTCCACCCAGGGCTTCCCGGGCTTCCCTGTGCTGACAGCCCCTCAGGCTGCTCCTGACCCAGGCTGTCTGTGTCCTGTCTCCACCATTTGATATGTTCTTTTTTTTTTTTAGGTATTACCGTATGTATTTACTTTATTTTATTTATTTTACGTTTTTTAGTATTTTGCTTATTTTTTTCAATTAAAAAAATTTTTATTGGAGTATAAATGCTTTACAATGTTGTGTTAGTTTCTGCTGTACAATTAACACGTGTCTGTGGAATCTAGAAAAATGGTACAGATGAACCCATTTGCAGGGCAGGAAGAGAGACATAGACGTAGAGAATGGGCATGTGGACACGGCGGGGGAAGAGGAGGGTGAGACGAATTGGGAGATTAGGACTGACGTATATACACTACCAAGCGTAAGACAGATAGCTAGCGGGAACATGCCATAAAGCACAGGAAGCTCAGCTCGGTGCTCTGTGGCGACCTAGATGGGTGGGATGGGGAGGTGGGTGGGAGGGAGGTCCAAGAGGGAGGGGATATAGATATACATTGGGTATGTTCTTGAAGGCTGAGCGAAGGTTTGCCTTGAATTCCCCAGAGCACATAAGACTCTTCTGTCCCCAGATTCTCCCTGACCTGGCTCTTCCCTGGCCACCTCCCTCCACCTGTGACAGAACCAGTCCACTGGCAGCTAGAGTCAGGGAGACCCAAGTCCAAACCCTGCTGCTTCTCCCGCCTCATGGACTGATCCTGGGCATCTCATTCCATTGTGGGCCTCAGCGTCCTCACCTGTGATGGGTATAGTCGCCTCCCCTCCCCCAAGGGTCCTCAGGAGTGCTGACTAAATGAGATGACATCTAGAAAGTGCCTTGTCTGGTGGCTGGCATCTAGAGGGTGCTTCATAAACCCGATACATATGCGTTATTTTTACTGTCACTTTTTTTATATTTTATTTTTATTTTTATTATCACTTTTAACTCTTCTCATATTTACTCCTGCATTTATGCAAGAGTAAATATGAGAAGAGTTAAAAGTGATTGTCTTGGGGGGGCAGGGAAAGGAGATGGTAGGAGAGAGGACACATGTATGTGTTATTTTGGTTAAAAAAACTTATTAAAAATATAAAGAAATTCTGACACATGCTACAATGTGGACGAACCTTGAGGACATTATGCTAAGTGAAATAGGCATAAAAACACAAATGATTGCATTTATATGAGATTCCTAGAGTAGTCAAATTCATAGAGACATTAAAGAGAATAGTGGTTGGGGACTTCCCTGGTGGTCCAGTGGTAAAGAATCCGCCTTACAATGCAGGGGATGCGGGTTAGAGCCCTGGGGAGGGGACTTAGATCCCACATGCCGAGGGGCAACCAAGCCCGCGCACCTACAACTGCTGAGCTCGTGCATCTCAACTAGAGAGCCTGCGTGCCACAAACTACAGAGCCTACGTGCTCCGGAACCCGCGCGCCACAACTAGAGAGGAGCCCGCGGCGTGCTGCAACAAAGAGCCCGCGCACCGCAACTGAGACCTGATGCAGCCAAAAATAAAATAAAAATAAACTTAAAAAAAGAGAGAGAGAGAGAATGGTGGTTGCCAGGAGCTGGGGGCAGAGGGGATGGGGAGATGCTGTTTAATGGGTACAGAGTTTCAGTTTGGGACGATGAAGAAGTTCCAGAGATGGATGGTGGTGATGGTTGCATAGCCATTTGAATGTGCTTGATGTCACTGAGCTGTACACTTACAAATAGTTAAGATGATAAATTTTGTTATGTATATTTTACCACAGTTGAAAAGAAAAAAACAGAGAGGAGACATTAAAAAAAATTAATAAGTTTACACTATATGCCCCTGATGTTCTATTTTCTGTCCGGGAATGGATGAGGGTTGTCTTTCCATCCATCACTATCTCTCAGATTCTACCTATCAGAAGCAAGAGCAAAAGGGGTTGGGCCAGTGCCTCCCTGCAGCGCTGCTGGCCTGTGGGCAGGATCACCCTTGGTAGCAAGGGGCTGTCCTGTGCACTGTAGGGTGCTGGGCATCCCTCTCTCTACCCACCAGATGTCAGTGTTCTCCCCCAACCTTTAGTTGTGACAACCAAAGATGTCTCCAGACATTGCCACTGTCCCCGGGGGACAAAATCACCCTCAGTTGAGAACCCTGGATTAGATGCAGCCACGATGGGAACTGTGGCCCTGTGGCCCGGGGAAGACCGGGGAGGACCTCGACATCCCGTGGGAGTGCAGACCCACACTCGCTCCCTCCTGCCCGCAGAGGCCAGGCCGACACCCCAGGCAGGTGGCGCAGGGCTCTGCCTTCTCGCCTCGTCCACAGACACCCCTTACCGAGCCTGATGTCTCCCTCAAGCGTCATCAGCACGTTGCCAGCTTTCAGATCCCGGTGGATGACCTTCTTGCCGTGCAGGAAGGTGAGGGCTTCCAGCATCTGGCGGCAAACCACCTGAATCTGGGGCTCAGTGAGGCCTCTGTCCAGCTCTGGAAACAGAAAGAACTTGTCAGCTCAGCAAGTGCTCAATGCAGGCAACTCCATGTCAGGCCCCTGCCAGGTACAAGAAATACATAAGCCACCAATGTGGTTGAGCACTTACTGTATACCAGGTTCACTTCTAAGCACTTCACATGGTACCTGCTTCGTCCTCACAGTAACACTATGGAGCAGGCACAATTGTTCCGCCATTTCACAGGTTAGGAAACTGAGGCTCAGAGAGGTCAAGTCACTTGCTCAAGGTCACACAGTAGGGAGTCACAGATCTGAGATTAAAACCAGCCAGCCTGGGGCTTCCCTGGTGGCACAGTGGTTGAGAGTCCGCCTGCCGATGCAGGGAACACGGGTTCGTGCCCCGGTCCAGGAAGATCCCACATGCTGCAGAGCGGCTGGGCCCGTGAGCCATGGCCGCTGAGCCTGCGCGTCTGGAGCCTGTGCTCCACAACGGGAGAGGCCACAACAGTGAGAGGCCCGCGTACCGCAAAAAAAAAAAAAAAAAAAAAACAGCCAGCCTGGCTTCAGAGCTCAGGTTTGCAAACACAACCTTTCTGAGGGGCAGAGACCCACTCTGTGAGCGGGCACTGGGTGTCAGGCTCCGTGCTGGGTATGGGGACACAGAGGAGCACGTGGAAATGACAAGCAACTTTTGGAACACAGGGGGATTGGAGGGCATGGGAGGGCAGGACAGGCAGCAACCCCTTCTGCCTGGGGAATCGGGAAGCTCCGCAGAGGAAAGGGCATTCGAGCTGTGTCTTGAAGGAAGAACAGGTGTTTGAGAGGAGAAAAGTGGGGCAGGGCATTCCAGGTCAAAGAACCAGCCGAAGCGAAGGCCTGGAGGTGACATGAGCTGGTGTGGAAAAATGTTAACTGGCCGGTGGTGGTGGTGCCAGAGATGGGGAAGGTGAGGGGCTGTCACCAAAAGCCTCTTGTGTGCTGGTTGGGGCCGTGCGTGCGCGCACACACAGACACACACACACTCACTATACACAACCCAGCGTCCACTGAGAGACGGCAGAGACTTCTTTTCTGAGCAGGTGAGGAACGCAAAGAAGAGTATTCCACAGCATGTGCAAAGGACCCCGCTTGGCTGGTGGGGAAAGTTAAGTGGAGGTCAGAGGTTGGCGGGGAGCTATGGAGGCTGCATTTTCTTTGAAATGCAATGGGCAGTCTGGGAGAGGCTCTGAGAGGGACAGAGATACAACCTGAGTTTTGCGCTTAAAAAATTCCTCCTGGGGCTTCCCTGGTGGCGCAGTGGTTGAGAGTCCGCCTGCCGATGCAGGGGACACGGGTTCGTGCCCCGGTCCGGGAAGATCCCACATGCCGTGGAGCGGCTGGGCCCGTGAGCCATGGCCGCTGAGCCTGCGCGTCCGGAGCCTGTGCTCCGCAACGGGAGAGGCCCCAACAGTGAGAGGCCCGCGTACCGCAAAAAAAAAAAAAGAGTGGGCAGGGGGCTTGGCTGGGGGCCACACCGTGGTCCAGGAGGGATAGAAGGTGGCCAAGGCTTTGAAGAGGAAGGATTCCGGACCTGGGTCGGGGAGGGGGGAATGACAGAGTGTGGGACCAGGGAGGTGCAGTGGGGAGGAAGGGTGCGAGAAGAGTCAAGGACGACATGCCCCGCTCTCTGCCCCGCTGGTCACCGTGATTATTGAGTTTTTGCTGCCGCCCAAGCTCCCTGTGCTGAGGTGAGCCTCACAGCCCTGCCTGCTGGGCCTTCAGGCTGCAGGCTCCCAGGCTGGTGCGCCAGAGCACTGCACTGAGGCCTCCCTCTGGCTGGAACAGCACTCTCCCTTCTCACTTCCCAGGGCCAGGGCGGAGGCACCAACTGCACTGTCCTGGGAAGCCCGGCCCCAAAGCAGGGCTCCTGGACCAGAGGTCCCTCTGTCTGGATCCACAACTGCTCCCCGTCCCAACGACTCATCCTTAACTCCTGCACTTCCCCCAGCAGGGGTCTGGACTTAGAGCCTGAGGGGACTTCGGGGCCACACAGACTGAGCCTGAACCCAGCGCTGCCTCTTACTGGCTGTGTGGTTTCTGGCAAGTCGCTGTATCCCACTGCATCTTCATTTCCTGGTCTGTAAAATGGGAGTATGATGATAGAGGTAGGCAGGGCTCCAGTGATAAAGCATGTTAACTTCTCAGCATGGAGTACAGTCAATAAAAAGTGATCGGGGCTTCCCTGGTGGCGCAGTGGTTGGGAGTCCACCTGCCGATGCAGGGGACGCGGGTTCGTGCCCCAGTCCGGGAAGATCCCACATGCCGCGGAGCGGCTGGGCCCGTGAGCCATGGCCGCTGGGCCTGCGCATCCGGAGCCTGTGCTCCGCAACGGGAGAGGCCACAACAGTGAGAGGCCCGTGTACCGCAAAAAAAAAAAAATCAAAGTGATGATGTGATGATCACGATCTCAACGCCACCGTCTTTGGAGCCTTTACAATGCACTAGGCACAGGGATAAGGATTTGGGTACATTATTTCATTTAATCTTTACAATAATCCAGTGAGGTAGATAGATAAGACACATTTTTTAAGTTCAATGTATTGAGATATAATTTACATACAGTAATATTCACCTCTTTTTGGGTATAGAGTTCTATGAACTTTGGCAAATGTATGTAGTCACAAGAACAGCACCACAATTTATTAATAGAATACGTATTTCCATCACTCCCCAAAATTCCCCTGTGCCCCTTTCACCCCCATTCCAGCCCCAAAGCCATCACTAATTTGATTCCTGTCCCTGTAGTCTCATCTTTTTCTAGAAAGGCATATAATTGGAATCACACAGTATGATAAATTTTTAAGATGAATTTTTGATTACACAGCAATACATGAATACTTTCTTCTTAATAAAAGAAGCTGCAACATTGCAGATGAGTCTAAGTCCCCTTTGAAACCACATCCAGACCCACCCCTCACCCTACTGTTCTTCAGGAGGGCTGAGAGCCAAAATGTTTAGCAGCTGGCAAGGCGTGGCCAACAGGATCAGAACAAACTAAGATGGCCATGTGGTGGTGTGCGGCCTGTGGTGGTGTGCCACGTGCATGTTCTTCCCATGCTGTAAAGGAGCCAGCCCAGTACCCCACAGCTACCAAGCCAAGAAACCTGGGATGGACCTCAGGAAGGCTGGACCCCAAGCCCAGGCTCAGCACTTTGCACAACTCTGCAAGGCGATGGGAGGCAACCTAGGGCAGAAAGGCCCTCTGAGCAGGGCGGGCATCTGCGGGAGAGTCAACCCCTGACCACAGAGCTGCAGCCAGAACGTGACTCTCCTTGTCCCAGCTTCTCGTCTCCCACCTTGATTTCTAAAATGGGGATGGCACTTTTCCTTTAACTGCTGCCACCAAAAAGGAGCAAATCACTTGGGGCTGGAGCAGTCGGTTCCACCAGGAGACGTGAGACAGAGAGCCCAGGGTGAGTCTGCCTGCTGGCTGAGCAATAGCCTGGGGTGACACCCCAGCTGTGAATGAGCTCAAGGATCTGGGACTCATCAATGCCTCTTCCCTCTCTGATATCCTCCCCCAGGTCTCATTCAGCTAAGCGGCAAACCGGGAGAGGCAGGCTGCTAGTTGGTTCCCATTCTCCCCTCTTTTTTAAATATCCAAACATATGGCCAACCAGCCAGAAGACCACATTTCTCAGCCTCCCTTACAGCTACGTGTTACTATCTTCTAGCCAGTGAGATGAAAATGGAGGTGTCATGTGGGGCTTCTGTGGTGTCTCCATAAAAGAGTGGCAGTGGGATGTGTTTTTGTGGACCTGTCCTACCCTTCCTTCTTCTATCCTGCTATTTGGAACTCTGATGTGATGGCTGGAGCTCCCACAGCCATCTTGTCACCAAGAACAGAAAATCAGCATGAGAATGGGGCCAACACAGAGGAAAGTAGGGCCAAGAGTTGGAGAAGGAAACCAAGTTCTTAAAACAATGTTTTTAACACCCCTAGCTCAAGCTGTGCCTGAAGGCTGACACCCTTAAACTTCTCAGTTATTAGTGCAAGTAAATTCCCCCTCCCACATCCCCTACCTTTTTTTTTCCCCTAAACCAGTTTGAATAGCCCTTGTAACCTAGAGCATCTCAACTCATACAAGGCCATCATTTTTATGTTGTCAGATTCTACCCAGAACAAGGAAAATCTTCAAAGGCAGTCTCTGCTGGGAGAAGGCACACCCAAGGGCCATATCACAAGTGCCCGTATCCTGTTCCCCACTGTCATTTACCCACCTGGGAATGGCAAGAGGCTCTGCAAGGAAGGCCAGCATTCTATAGCTCAAGATGGGAAAGGGCTGCCATAAATTTGAGACATTCCTGAGATAAACTGAGGGGGAAAACACCCTCTTCACAATAAAAACGTGGCTGAATGGTGCTATGTTATACTGAGGGCCTCTCCTCTCCCGAACTGCCCCAGAATCCCGGACATGTTATTCAACCTTCTGGGCCCAAGACTCTCAACCTCTCCTCACTCACCGCCCACCAGGCTGGCAAAAGCAAAGGATAATGCAGGGTGGGCAGCAATTAGGAACAGCATCCCCCAGACCTGGGTTCACATCTCAGCTCTGCTGTGTGACTCTGGGTGAGCTCCTTAACCTCTCTAAACATCAGTCTGGTCAATAAAACAGAGATGCTCTTTCTGATTTTATACATGAGGACAATATACATGAAAGCAGCTACCACAATCTCTGGCATATAGTGGCCATTCAAAAAATAGAGGTGATTACTAATATATATTTTTTTGTTACTGCTCAAACTTGCCTGGAACAACAATTTCGCCACTGAGCTCTTACAGAATGGGTGGGGATCCCCACTTTACAAAGAACCTCCCTCAGGTGTCTCATTTTCACCTCCTAAGAGTACTGTGGGGTCCGGCAAGGGGGCACCACACCTGTCGTATGCCGAGGGCTTGAGGGAGAGAATGACCCGCTCAAGGTCATGTGGCTTTTTGAACGAGAAGTGTTGGTCTTCCAAGTGTCCTGCATCCTCTCCAGTAACCCAGCCCCTGCTCCCAAAAGGGGACAGAGTGGGGAGGTACTCAAACAGGCCACGGGCATTGCTGGGGCAGAGGAGTGATGGATACCAGTCCTAAGCAGCGCCAACACCAGCACCACTGCACTGCATGAAGGAAGACTCACCCAGGGGGCTTCCCTGGCGGGCCAGTGGTTAGGACTTCACACTTCCACTGCAGGGGGCACAGGTTTGATCCCTGGTCAGGGAGCTAAGATCCCGCATGCCGCACCAAGGAAAAAAAAACAAAAAGCAAAAAACTCACCCAGCATGATGGCGTCCACAGCTCCCCCAGGACAGAACTCGATCATGATCTGCAGAAAATACAAGGCAAAGTAACAATGAGCAGGCGCCTGGGAGAACCACCAGATCCAGGCCTTCAAGAGGCTCCCAGCCCAGCGCGGCGGATAGACCTAGAGTCTGTCATACAGAGTGAAGTAAGTCAGAAAGAGAAAGACAAATACCGTATGCTAACACATATATATGGAATTTAAGAAAAAAAAAATGTCATGAAGAACCTAGGGGTAAAACAGGAATAAAGACACAGACCTACTTGAGAATGGACTTGAGGATATGGGGAGGGGGAAGGGTAAGCTGTGACAAAGCGAGAGAGAGGCATGGACATATACACTACCAAACGTAAGGTAGATAGATAGTGGGAAGCAGCCGCATAGCGCAGGGAGATCAGCTTGGTGCTTTGTGACCGCCTGGAGGGGTGGGATAGGGAGGGTGGGAGGGAGGGTGGGAGACGCAAGAGGGAGGAGATATGGGAACAGATGTACATGTATAACTGATTCACTTTGTTATAAAGCAGAAACTAACACACCATTGTAAAGCAATTATACTCCAATAAAGATGTAAAAAAATAAAAATTAAAAAAAAAAAGGAAAACGGCAATTAGAGTAAAAAGTGTCGTGGGTATTGACACAGGACCTCCTTCTCTGGTCCACTCCCATCTTCACACTTCCTGCCCCACTCTAGGCTCCTATCATATAAGAGAAGATGCTTTCTCTGTTTTTTAAAGTGCTGATAGAGGTGGGTGGGGAAGGCAGAAAGTGACACAAAATTTAAGGCACTCCCAGCATCTCCTCCAGCTCCGGGCTCCCGGCCCCTGCTTGTTGTAAAGTCCCTCCAACCAAGCTCAGCAGAGGCAGACACAGCGCCTGCAGGGCGGTCAAGAAGGCTCGTCGCTCTAAATAGAAAAGGAAACCTCAGCCATGACCCAGCTGGGCCAGAGCCAGCTCTCCAGCCAGAGGACGGAGAAATAGCCTTAAGGTTTCGATGAGGCCTCTAAGCCTGTGGCCGACCTTCCAGAGGCTTCCTGGCAATGTAAATACAAGGATGTGGTTATGCATGGCTGGACCCAAGTCCCAAGCCCACGGCTCACTAGTTGTGACCTTGGGCAAGTCGCTTCAATCGTGTGAACCCGTTTTCTCAGCTGTAAGATGGGGCTGCTGATGCTATTACTCTTAGCTGGGCCCCAGCTCTAAGTATATTTAGGGGGAAGGACACCCCTGGGGGTAAGAAACCAAAGGAGGCCAAGCAGGGGGCTTTAAGCTGGGCCAGGGACACCAGAGACACTGGGACCAGGGGTAGCAAGACTGCACCGCCCTCCCAGCCCAGGACAGCAGACAGGCCTGCCACACGCTGTGCAAGGCTACTCGCCATGGGAAGGAGTGATGCAAGGGGGCACCCACCCACTCTCACACCACTACCAGCCAGAGAGGAAAGACCTGGCCTCTGACACTCCTACAGTCACTCTGGTCCTGCCTGGCCATCAGAACATCAGGCCTGACCCCAGCTCCCCCAGACTACCTCTCTACCACTTTGGTGACTGTCATCCTAAATAAAAGTCATCAGAGATGGATTAATGTCCTGCAACCCAGAACACGAGGAAGTGGTACTACTTTCTCCCACTCACTCACTCACTCATTCATTTGTTCATTTAACCAACCACCAATGAACCAGGCTTGTTCCCAGGGGTCAGGGTGACCTGGACACAGGCATTGATCTCTCGAAGCTCAGTGTATCATTCTGCCTTTTAATAATCCTCAGCTCCACAAAAGAGAACCCCAAATCCTGTTAATTGCTACAAAAAACCCAGCTACAAGAGGCAGTGGCGGAAAAGAAGCCAAATTTAGTCACCAAGCAAGGCCACTTACTAGTTAAGTGGCCTGTAAGATGGTGGGATACATGCCCAAACCCCACAGGAGTGACAAAGTCACCCGGGCCTTGCCGGGCGACGGGTGAGGCTCAGTCAGTATGAGCTCTTCCTATGATTCCTTCCTTGAGCTCAGAGGTTCAGGCTTTTTTGGTTTTTGTGTTGTCTTTTGAGACCCCGTGAAAGCCACCCTCTCTCTTCTCACACAGAAAAATGCAAATACAAACAAATGTTTGTGGGCAATCCCACTGACTTCTTGCACGCCCTGAAGTCCCACCACCAAACCCAGGTTGGGAACCCCTGCTCTTCACCTGCTACTCTCTTTGCGGCCTTGGCAATGACCTACCTCTCTGCAAAATGGGATAATACTATGGATGCCCCCAGAACTACTGTAATGATTGGATGAGGTGGTATTTATAAAGCAACAAGCCTGAGCCTCACACACAGCAGACACAGGACAGGCCCAGCCATTCCCTGCTCTAACAGGGGGCAGCTGAAGAGGAAAAGGTGGTAGCGCCTCTTAATTAGCTATGTGACCATGGGTAAGCCACTTAGTGTCCCTGAGCCTCAATTTCTTCATCTGTAAAATGGCACTAATCTTCTCTCCCTCCAACATCAAGACAGTCAATGACATGCCCAACACAAAAGCCACACCAACTAATATGCACTTGTCGAATCTAGCAAAGGAAATCACTAGAAAGTGTCACACTTACACCATGTTATTTAGGCCTCCTACAAAAATATGCCTTCCCAGAACTACAGTTCATCAACACACCCGTTGCCAGTATCAGAAGTCAGTATGAGAAGTGGTCAAACTCAGGCAGTTCCTGCATCTTTCAGTTAAACTGTCCCTTACACAACATCCTTACTCAAGGTCCCCCATGACCCCCTCCTCTCTCAGGCCAACACTAGGAAAGCTTGAGCATTGTGCCATTCTGGTTTGCTTCCTCTTCTGCAATTCGAGAGCTCCACGACCCCTTGCCCTTCCCGTATTGTTTTACTTATTATTATTTTGCCTTGGCTGCTGGGAAGCTCTAGGCTTAACTTTGGTTTTATTCCCATGAATAGATGTACCGACTTTTCATTCTATGTCAGGATGAAACCTATAATACTTCACAATTTGCATATGGACCCCGAGGAAGTATCTTTAGGAGATGACTGCCCTGTAACACAGGCGTCCCCAACCCCTGGGATCTAATGCCTGATGATGTGAGGTAGAGCTGATATAATAATAGAAATAAAGGCACAAAAAATGTAATGCGCTTGAATCACCCCGAACCCTTCCCACACCCCCACCCCGGTCCATGGAAAAATCGTCTTCCACGAAACTGGTCCCTGGTGTCAAAAAGGTTGGGGACCACTGCTGTAACCCACACTTCAAACTGTGAAGCTTTTTTTTGAAACAGCAGTCCTTGTTCGGAGTTAATCAGAGTGATGTTCCATTAATTAACTTTTTGTAATTCTGCCCAACTGTACTCTCACATGTGGCAAAATAAAGTTCGATTTTTCTTCTTTTTTTTTTTAACTTTTTTTTTTTTTTGTCCTTTGGTTTAAAAAGCTTCACGTCTTGGTGCCTTTTATGTGATGCCAAAAAAAAAAAAAAAATGTCCCTTTCATGACATGGTTCTCTCACTGGGTTCCATTACATGGATCTTAACACTTTACCTTTAAGCTTGTCAGTGGTAGGGTCACAGGGGGCTTATATTATAAACTTCTCAGGGCTTTTACAGAAATGCATGAGGTTTAATTAATAAAATAATAACCTCAATAAAGGCAATAAAAACAATAAATAAAAATAAAATAATCATCTTGATGCCTTAGGAAATTACTAAATATGCCTGCTTAGAAAAGAGAATGGAAACATACATCAATACCCACAAAAGGATTACCGGTGTTCTGTACTTTCATGTGTTTTCCATATTTTATTCAACTAATATGTAAAATAAAATTTTATATTAGAAGTACTCTTTTTTTTTAATGGAAAGTACTGGCCTAAAATCACCCATGGCTACAGGCGCATCTGTTCATCTGAAGGGGGGATGGGGCTGTGCCCATCCACGATGAAGGCCCCAGCAGGACCATGCCCAGAGCATCCTGTGATGAAAGGAGGCTCTTCAGGATCCAGGGTTCCTGGGCACAAAGCTGACAGCCTCTAAGCCCTCACCAAGCCCCAAATCCAACAGCTCCCAGTACCAAGGACCAACTCCTAGAACCCATGAGAGGCTCATCCATCACTCTTCCTCGAGAGGGCAGCAAGTAGCTTGTGACCGAGGTTTTTCCCAGGATCTGGTGAAGGGAGGTTTGTGATCAGCTTAACTCATCAACAACTATCAACTGAGAGTCTACCAAACGGCTCACATTGCTAGGCAAAGTGGGGGCCAGGAAAGAAGTATTTGATCAACAAACACTACCTGAGCTCCTAGTCTATGACAAGCCTGGGGACCCAGGACGATTCAGACAGGTCCCTGCCCTAAGACCACAGGCAGAGGCAGACGCAGACAGAGGTGAGTGGTGCAGGCACATCGTGACTATAATTACCCAGAACCTGTGGCCACAGTGGTTAACCCAGCCTGGAGCTGGAGAGCTTGATAGAACACAGATAATCGGGCCCCACCCCAGAGTTTCTGATTCAGTAGGTCTGGGGGAGGGTCCAAGAATCTGTATTTTGAACAAATGCCCCAGGGATGCTACTGCTTCTCCCCCCCGACTATACTTTAAGAACCACTGCTCTATGGGAATTCGCAAAAGAGCAAGAGGTCTGGACCCTGGAGTCACATCTCTCCTCTGCCTACCAAAAACATAATGTAAGATGGTGGTACAGAAATCTTAGGAACAAACTGGTGGAATTACCATTTCTTTCATGTTCCTTAATTAACCTGAACTTCCTCATCAGTGTTTCCTTTACTTCTTGCCTCTAACCAAGGAGCTAGGGGCTGGGGGAGGATGTAAGATCATCCTGGTGAGCCTTTACTAAATGATGGTTTGAGAAGCCCTGGGTATTGGCAAAGAGGCTTTAGGGATTTGCCTTATTAGAGATGGTCAGATTGAAACAGAGGAGTATTTCAATGAGTATTTTTAAAAAATAAGTATAAATCTAATTATTTAAAAACCCTCCCATCTTTAAAAAAAAGATTTGAGGGCCTTTGAGTGTGTGTGTATCAAGGGGCATGATGAAGATCAGGTGGGTAGAAGTGACACCAAAAGCACAAGCAATAAAAGAGAAAACAGATACACTGGACTTCATCAACATTAAAAGCTTTTGTGCATCAATGGACACTATCAAAAGAGTGAAAAGACAACCCACAGAACGGGAAAAATGTCTGCATGTCATATATTTGACAACAGGCTAGTATCCAGAATATATAAAGAATTCTTAAAATAAAACAATAAAAGGACAAATAACCCTATTTAAAAATAGGTAAAGGATTTGAATAGATGTTTCTCCAAAAAAAGACATAGAAATGGCCAATAAGCACATGAAAAGATGCTATCACTGGCCATTAGGGAAAGGTTAATCAAAGCCACAATGAGATACCACTTCATGACTGCTAGGATGCCTAGAATCAAAAAGATGGACAATGATAAGTGTTGACAAGAATATGGACAAATAGGAACCCTCATACACTGACAGTAGGAAAGTAAAATGATGCAGGCACTTTGGAAAACAGTCTAAGTGTTAACAGTTTAAAATGTTAAACATGGCATTACAATATGATCCATACAATTCCCCTCCTAGATACATATCCAAGGCAATTAACAACATATCCATTCCACAAAAGATCCCAAACAGCCAAAACAATCTTGAGAAAGAACAAAGCTGGAGGCATTATACTTCCTGATTTCAAAGTATATTACAAAAGTTATAGTAATCAAAACAGTTTGGTATCAGCATAAAAACAGACATACAAATCAGTGGAACAGAATAGAGAGGCCAGAAACAAACCCATGAATATTATGGCCAATTAATCTACAACAAAGGAGACAAGAATATACAATGGGGAAAGGATGGTCTCTTCAATAAATGGTGTAGGGAGAACTAGATAGCTACGTGCAAAAGAATGAAGCTGAACCCACTATCTTACACCGTACACAAAAATCAACTCAAGATAGATTAAACACTTGAATGTTAGACCAGAAACCTCGTAGGAGAAAACACAGGTGGACATCGGTCTTGACACTGGTCTTAGCAATATATTTTTTTGATCTGACTCCAAAGGTAATGGCAACAAAAGCAAAAATAAACAAATGGGACTACATCAAACTAAAAAGCATCTGCAAGCAAAGGAAACCATCAACAAAATAAAAAGGCAATCTACTGAATGGGAGAAGATATTTGCAAACCATATATCCAATAAGGGGTTAATATTCAAAATATATAAAGAATTCATACAACTCAATGACAAAAGAAACAAACAACCTGATTAAAAAACGGGCAGAGGATCTGAATAAACATTTTTCCAAAGAAGACATATGGATGGCCAACAAGCACATGAAAAGATGTGCAACATCACTAATCATCAGGGAAATGCAAATCAAAACCACAATGAGATATCACTTCCCACCTGTCAGAATGGCTATTATCAAAAGGACAAGAAATAACAAAGTTGGTGAGGATGTGAAGAAAAGGGAACCCTCATTCATGCACTGTTGGTGGGAATGTAAACTGGTGCAGCCACTGTGGAAAACAGTATGGAGGTTCCTCAAAAAATTAAAAATAGAACTACCATATGATCCAGCAATTCCACTTCTGGGTATTTACTCAAAGGAAATGAAACACTAATTCGTAAAGATATATGCAGCCTTACATTCACTGTAGCATCATTTACAATTGCCAAGATATGGAAACAACCCAAGTGTCCATCAATGGATGAATGGATAAAAAAAGATGTGGCATATGGAATATCAAGGGACCCCAAATAACCAAAGCAATCTTAAAAAGAACAGTTGTAAGAAACTGTTCAAAGAAAGTTGGAAGTCTCACATTTCTTGATTTCAAAACTTACTACAAAGCTACAATAATCAAAACAGTGAGGTACTAGCATAAAAACATATAGACCACTGGAAGGAGATCCCAGAAATAAACCCTTGCATATGTAGTCAAATGATTTTTCCACAAAGGTGTCAAGACCATTCAATGGGAAAAAGACAGTCTTTTCAACAAGTTTTGTTGGGAAAACTGAATTACCCATATGCAAGAGAATGAAGATGGTCCCTTACCTTACACCATATACAAAAATTTACTAAAAATGGATCAAAGACATAAATGTAAGAGGTAAAACTACAAAACTCTTAGAAGAAAAAAATGGGTGAAAAGCTTCATGACACTGAACTTAGCCATGATTTCCTGGTTATGACACCAAAAGCACAGGCAACAACAACAAAAAACAAATAAACTGGATTTCATCAAATTTGATAACTTTTGGACATCAAAAGACACTATCAACAGAGTGAAAAAGCAACCCACAGAATGGGAGAAACTACTTGCAAATCATATATCTGATAAGGGACTAATTTCAAGAATATATAAAGAACTCTTACAACTCAATAACAAACAAAAAAATTGGGCAAAATACTTGAACAGACATTTACAGATATACAAATAGGCAATAAATGCATGAAAAGATGCTCAGCATTACTAATTAGGGAAATGCAAGTCAAAACCACACTTAGATATCACTTTACACCCATTAGGCTGGCTATTTAAAAATATATATATAGAAAATAACAAGTGTTGGCAAGGATGTACAGAAATGGGAACCCTGTGTATGTAAAATGGTGTGGCCACTGTGGAAGCGAGTACGGCAGTTCCTCAAAAATTAAAACCAGAATTTAAAAAATTTAAAATGGAATTGCCTTATGAACTGGCATTCCAATTCTGTGTATATACCCAAAAGAACTAAAAGCAGAGTATCAAACAGATGTTTGTATACCAATGTTCAGAGCAGCATTATTCACAATAGCTAAAAGATGGAAACAACCCAAGTATACATCAAGAGATGAATGGAAAAATAAAATATGGCATATCCATACAATGGAATATTATTCAGTCAGAAAAAGGAATGAAGCACTGATACATATGAATGAACCTTGAAAACATTATGCTAAGTGAAAAAAGTCAGACACAAAAGGCCACATATTATGTGATTCCATTTGTATGAAATGCCCAGAATAGGCAAATCCATAGAGACAGAAAGGAGATTAGTGGTTGCCAGTACCTGGGGGAGGGCTCCCAGGGCAAGAGACCATGGGTTCTGAAAATATGACCCAAGTGCTTTTCAGCTCAGAAAACTGCTGACACTATGCGCCAAGCCCTGTCCCAGGCCCTTTACTCACAGTCTCTCATTTAATCCTCACACAGTTCTATAAGATGAAGACAATAATAATCTCCATTTTCTAGATCAAGGGTCACCAAAGTTTTTTTGTAAGGAACCAGATAGTAAATATTTTTGCCTTTGTACTCATGAGCTCTGTTTCCCTGGAGACCTCAGCCCATAAACATGTTCAGAGGGTGCCCGACAGGGTACAGCCTGCAGTCCTGCTGGCTTTCCACTCTGGCTGGAGGCCAAAGGAAACTGGAAACCTGTGTTTACCTCGATCCCCTATCAGTTTAGATTAAGCAGCTGTCATGGTGTAGCATAAGGGTCACAGTCTTGCTACATGATCCTGGCAGCCCACACCACCCCTCCTATCATTCATCCATTCATTCATTCGTGCATTTATTAGGCACCTACCCTGTTCCTGCACTATTTTAGCCATGGGAATTTAGCACTGCACCTGCACAGCTCAGATCAAGAAGTACTCTCTTCCCTCTCAAGCCAGTGTCCTCTCAGAGTTGCCCTGGGACTGGTTACAATAAAAAACTTCTTTGGGGCTTCCCTGGTGGCACAGTGGTTGAGAGTCCGCCTGCCGATGCAGGGGACATGGGTTTGTGCTCCCGTCCGGGAAGATCCCACATGCCGCGGCGCGGCTGGGCCCGTGAGCCATGGCCGCTGAGCCTGCGCGTCCGGAGCCTCAGCTCCGCAGTGGGAGAGGCCACAGCAGTGAGAGGCCCACATACCGAAAAAAAAAAAAAAAAAAAACTTCTTTGGAGCTGTTGCAAATGAAGAATCAGCTCAGTACTCCTTAGGACTGAGAGAGCCCCAATTTAAAATCTCTCCTCTACCTGATCGACCCTTCAGGACTAAACCCTGACCCCGCAGTGCCATGCCAAGCTGATTTCCACCCTTCTAAATAACACACATGGAAAACACCACCTGTGCTCTGCTTCCCCCATATAGTCTCACTCCACACCCTCAACCTCCTCAGGACGTAAGCAGTTGCCCGGTCAGTTAACCCAGGTCAGTCTCAGTTTCCCCACCCATGACATTTAACAGGAATCGAGAGTTTATTCTGTGCCAGGCCCCTTTGCATGGATTATCTTACACTCACCATTTAAGGTGGGTATCCTAAAAAATGCCTCTACGTCATGGGGTTTTTGGGAGGATTAAACAGGATAATGGACGCCTGGCACTTAGAACATTACCTGGCACACAGTAAGTAAATGCTTGATAAATGTTACCAATTATTATCAGCATTTGGTGACACTTTATTCCCATTTTACATACGAGGAAACTGAGGTTCAAAGAGATTAAGGTCACAGAAATAGTAAGTATCAGAGCCAGGACCTGAACTGGGACGTATTTGGGTGCCAAGTCAGCTCTGTTTGTCTCCCCGATGGAAGAGACCTAGTGACCCCATCCTCTCTTCCTGTGCCTCAAGAAGGAAGCCACAAGCTCAAGACACAGCCCCCAGGTGGTGGAAGAAAAGGTCCCTCTGTCTCCCTGCTCCAGCCCTCACTGGGCCCCACTGGTCAGCTCACACACACCAAGTGCACTCACTCACCCAGAGATAAGGGAGCCAGGATGTCACAGTCCAGATAAGAGAGGGCCTGGACCACCCACAGGGTTTGAGACATTAACGTGTACAGCCCACAGGCAGCGGCGCCAAGTAGCAGGGTGGGTCAGCACTGCCACAGCCCGACCGTCCGCAGGGGACAACTGAGGCATGCTCAAGCCATACCCTGGAGACCACGCGGTGCTCGGGGCCTGGGTCCCATCCTTTCCCTGGCCCTTCCTGAGGCCGGCAGGAGTACTGGGTACACAGAAGGGGCTCAATAAATAAATGTTGGCAACAGTCCTGGAAGTAAAATTAAATAAAATTAAACCTCTTCTATAGGTCTGGACACAGTCCCAGATCTGCCCCTGGCCTCCTGTGACAGTGCCATCAGAACCACTTTCCTGCTTTGAGCCTCAGTTTTCCTACCTGGAAAATGAAGCTTTTAACATCTGTAAGGTCATTTTCAACATTGACATTTGAGGGTACAAGGTGAAGGACATCACTTTATCACTGAATAAGCAGTTAATATTTATAAAAGTCCATTCATATCATCCATTATCAGAGCCTGGACCTGGTATGTGAATAGTTAAGTGTTCACTGAATGAATTTATGAAGAATGAAGAAATATGAATGAAACATTTCAGTGGCTTTGAGATGCCCAGAAATCAGGGCAAAACAGCCAACACAGACTAACACAGCTGTTTCTGCAAAGAAAGCTGGACAAAAGCAAGCCAGTCCCTCCCTCTTCTGCCACCCAAGAGAAAAGAGATGATGGCTGCCATTACTGAGTGCCTAAGGCATACCTTAGAGTGCTAAGCATTCTACAGGCATTCCTTTACATACTCCTGTGAGCAGTTATACTTATGTCTATTTTACAGATGGGGAAACTGAGGTTTGATGGGGAAAGGGCTTCCCCAAAGCCACTCAGTTCCTAGGTGAGAGAACGAGGGTATAAACCCAGGTCTGTCTGACTCTAAGATGCAAAGATTGCTGAAATGTGCAGCCACAGGCAAGCTCCTTTCCCTCTCCAGGCTTGCTTCTTCTTGGGGTAGGAGGGGTAGGTGCTGCAATCACCCCTCCCTTCCCAGGTCTCCCTACCCTGAGAGGCAATGTCTCCTGGGCACGGGGACACCCCATCAGCGCAGAAGACAGAGGTTTCTGGTCACTCAACAGAGACCTGTAGAAAGAAGATCCCCCCCAAAAAAACATAACAGTGAACACAAAAATGTCTCCAGCTTCTCAGCAGCCAGTCCCTGTAGGTGGAGTCCCAGAACCTCCACACCTCTGAGCTCCAGGCCAAACAATGCGGCCATTGAGCGGGGCAGCCCTCACCCACATGGCCTCCCAGGAACGCCGGGCCTTCTCCTCTGCCTCCAGCTCCACCCACCACGTCACAGAGAGTCCGAGGAAGGAATCTGGGCTCCCCTCGAGACTGTGGGAACTGAGTGCCCCCTGGCAGGAAGGAAGAGCACAAGGGATAACCTTGGGGTTCCTAAGGGGAGGGGATGGGGTCCTGCCCAGGCAACAGGGAGCCTCTAAGCCTATCTGGCACATCCTATGGCACCTCTGACACAAACCCTGCGGGGAGGATTACTAGATGAGGAGACCGAGATGGCTCCACATCCAAGTGTGCAGGCCCAAGTCCCGAGGCATCTCTGGGATGGAACTGAGGTGACTGCAATTCGGGGTGCCTAAGCCCTGCTGATACTGTCTGGCCCAGAGATCAGGAGCACTGGCTTCAGGGTCAAAGTCCTCTGAGCTTGAGTCCAAATGCTGCCACTGTGTGTCTTTAGGCAACAGGCTTCACCACTCTGAGCCTCTATTTGCTCATCTGTAAAATGGGGACAACACATTCCAACCGTGATGGGGTCCTGAGGGGAGTAAATGAGATAGCACATGTGAAAACAACAAGCACAGTGCCTGGCCAGAGGGTGACAGACGACAGTCACTGTCATCACTATATGATTATCACCATCGCCACTCTCCTCATCACACCAGGAAATCAGGGCTGGAACCAGAGTCCAGGCAGATGCAAACTGGATTTTCAGCCCCTAGGGGAGACACAAGCAGTTCTCTGTCTGCACAGACATTTTTCATCTATTTGACCATCTGTCTGTCCGGCCACCATTACCTAAAGCCAGGGGTGGCAGGGCTCGTGCTGCCATAGAGAGGAATGGTCCAGGGCCATGCCCCTCATTGGATGGACTCACAAATCCACAAGACTAGGAGTGATCAGGGTCACAGGAAATACAGACACACAGCTGGAAGGCCTGCCTGACTGGTAGGAAACAGCATTCTCAACTAAAATTGTTAAAGGTTTGTGGCATGTGAGATGGTCCTCAAGGGACAAGTAGGATTTGAAACCAAGGGGAGAGGGGTGGCGATGTGGAGAGGTGGGCATGGCAGGCAGAGCCAGCACTGAGCTGCTCACAGAGCAGGGAAGATGGTGCTGGGTGGGTGTTCGCTTCCTATTACATCCCCAAGGGCAACCCCCAGTCTTCCTTGACTTATTACCCGAGAGACAAAGTCTCCAAGGAACCAAAACACCTGAGTAAATAAGGTGAGCCCCGGGTTTTGACTCTGGAGTCAGATACACCTGGGTTCCAATTCCAGTCCTGACACTGACTAATCTTGGACAAGGAAAGACCTCGGAACAAGCGCAGAGATGTGAGCCTCGGTTTGCTCATGTGTAAGGTGTGGGGAACTATAGGATCTGCCACCTGGGTAGTGAGCAATGGGGTGACTTGGGGAAAGCCCACGGCTCAGGACCCGGCATTCGGCAAGTGTGCTCCAACCGTTAGTAACACCAGAGGCTGTATCCACGTGGGAAGCTGAAATGACCAGCCCACACTCAGAGACAAGCCCCCAGTGCCAGTGGCTGCCCATGAAAGGTTGAAGGAATAATCTGAGAGCAGCAGAGAGCAGCACAAAAACACTGGGCGCCTTGGGCAAGTCTAAGCATCTATTTGCCCATACACTCTACAGTCTCATTATGTCCATCCTCTGCCTCCCCACCCCCGCTGCCCCACAGAATGTAAATTCCCAGAGGGCAGGGCTTTGTGTCTGTGCCTTCAGCAACTAAAACAGTGCCTGACACACAGCTGGTGTTCTGGAAACATTTGTTGGTGAACGAATGAATGCATGAGTGAGTCAGTGAGTGAACGCATGAATGACTGAATAATGGCTGCCCCACGTGCTCCGGGGAGGGGGGTCCAGTCACGTGAGATCGCGGATGTGGAATACCAGACACAGGGGAGGCGTGATCACGATGGGGATGCAGAGGCTGCCACAGTGGCAAGTACTGAAGGTTCCATCAGTGATGACACAAGTCCGAGGGCTCCTGAGACAGAGACCAGTAGGGACACAGCCAGGAAGGAAGAAGGGCCCCCAGTCTCCAAGGAAGACAGAAGACAGTCCCTCAGCCCCCGGCTCATCCCTCTGTTTCCCCACTTCCCCCGCCCAGGACTGGGATTATCTGTTCCCATCAGCGCCAGAGAGTGTATAAATGCAGGGAAGCGGCCAGGGTGGGGGTGAGGGCAGATGGGAGAGCAGGTGGCCGTCTATGGGGAAGCAGCCCTCAGCCCAGCTCATAGATGCCGCAAGGGAACATGGGCCCCTGTGGCGAGAGCTGCTTCAGGCCAAGCCAAACACTTGGATTCCTATATGAAAAACACCAACTTACAAAGGGTCACACTACTGCAAAGCACTGGAAAAGTCTGCCTTAGGTACAGCCTGTGGACCGGGTTTACACGTTTATCTGCCAATCTAGACTTTGAACAACACACATGACCTTGTCAGCTGGGTGCCTGGCACGAGGCTCCTACTGTCTTGCCAGCTGGGACGAGCTGGGTTTCTAATCCTGGGCCAACAGCTGCGAGATCAGTGTCATCACCCTTCATGTCCAGATGGGGAAACTGAGGCTCAGAGATGTGTCTGGGGTCACACAGCAGCACCGAGGCAGCAAGATTCCAACCCAGGTCTAGCTGACTCCAAAGCCACTGCTTGATGGACCGAAGGAATGAGGGTGTGAGTGAAGCTGGGGCAGGGGGTGGGGGGCGGTGAGTGGGGATGGGAGGAGCACACAGGAGTGCCACAGAGGGGACGGCAGCTGGCTGATGGGGTCAGGGGGCGAACTAAATGCCTGGGAACATGGCAGGCGAATCCCCGGACCACAGAGTCACCCTCGCTCCTGTGAATGTGACACAGAGACCCCGGCCCGGGCATTCCAACAGCAGGATTCCAGGCAAAACCCCACATTACCCTGGCCTGTCCACAGCTACACCATTCTACTGCCATTCTACCCGCTAGTAGCTGACAGTCCACCACACCCAAGGTAGAAGCTGGATGGATCCTCGAGCCACAGGCCCCTCCCCACCAGACACTGCCAAAAAATGGTCTGCAGGACAACGGGCTCCTCAAGTGGAGGAAGGGGGCACAGACTGTGTGGGCTGGCACTTGGGGGGCGTGGGGTGCACTGAAGAGGTGGGAGCCAGGCTGATCTGAGTTGGAACCTGGATGTGAGCCCTGAGACAGTCACTCTCTGTCTCTGACCCTCAGTCTTCACATCCATAAAATGGGGGTGACAACATCTCAGTCCCATAGAATTGTGAGGATTCGGCAAGATAATCATGAAAGGGCCCAGCACAGAGAAAGTTCCCAGCAAAGGCCAGCTATTTGTGTTCTTTTGCTGACTCTTCCCTCTCACCTTCACCCCCTGCCTCCTGATTTACCCTCTGGGCCAAGAAGTCACAAGCTTCTGAACCTGCTTCCCCTCCCTGAGCCTCAAGGCACTCTATCTGTACAACAGAAGTGGTAAGAAGTAACATACACTTACCCCAGAGGACTGAGAGGGCTGCACAGAATTTCAAGTGCTTCACAAAGTGCTATTATGGATATGCGTGTGTGTCCCCAGAGTGGATGCCCCTATAGGCCTAATCCAGAGAGTCAGTGAATGCCAGGGAAGCCCAGGGGCACCAGGACCCCAGAGCCCATGGGAAGAGGTCCTAGCCCACAATACTGCAGAGAAGGGCCACCACAGGCCACACAGCTGACCACGAACCCGGAGTTCAGGATTTCAGAGATACCTGGGCCAGGACAAATGGAGCCGACTCGGGCCAAAAGGCCTCCTTGAGATCATCCCTTCCAAGGCCCTGGCGTTACGGGCCAGGAAGCAGAGGTGCAGGGAAGGGACAGTGCTTCCTAGGGTCACAGAGGGTCGGTCCCAGATCTGGGAAGATCTCAGGTCCCCTGACTCCATCCAGCCCAGCGCTCCTTCTGCCGTGCTGAGTGACTTTCTAAATGCACACAGCGCGGTTAGTGACTTTCTAATGTCACATTCTCTTTACAGTTCTGGTATTTTTTAAGGCCAGATATGCAATCTCTGTCAGTGACTAACCACTAGCCTCTGAGCCCAAGGCGACAAGCCACAGAAACCCTGGCCGGTAACATGTAGTCATATGAACACGTGTGGACAGCGGGCCCCTCCCACCCACGCCCTGCTCTGTGACCCTGGGCCCTGCACTTCCTCTTTGTAGAATGTTCACTTTCTGACAAGAAGTCACACTCTGAAAAGCCTACAGTCACTCCTTCAGTTCCTCTCTCTCTCTCTCTCTCTCACACACACACACACACACAAACAAACTTGGTATACACGTACAGGAAATTCACAGCTGCCTTACAAACCTATTTTTGCATTCCCTAAGCCAGGAGTCCTGGCTTAAATGCCACCAGGTCTGAGGAGCTAACTTATGGGGCATAGCAGCTCTGCCTGTGTGAAAAAATGTCATCTTGCACAGTTTTCTAAGAACACTGTCCTCTTGGTTATCTGCACTTTCCTCAGTTTCGACAGAGACATGGGAATGAGAAATATATCCTCTCAATTCTACTTTAAGAAAAACAGTGGCAGATATAGAGAACAGACTTGTGGCTGCCAAGGGGGAAGGAAGAATTGGAAGATTGGGATTAGCAGATGCAAACTAGTATGTATAGGATGGACAAACAACAAGGTCCTACTGTATAGCACAGGGAACTATATTCAATATCCTGTGATAAACCAGAACGGAAAAGAGTATGAAAAAGAACGTAAATCACTTTGCTGTACAGCAGAAATTAACACAACATTGTAAATCAACTATACAAAAAAAATTTTTTTTTAAAGAATGAAAAACGGTGGCACACACCAATGACATACAGCCCTTAGGCTGAGTACTGGGGACAGTAGGGAGTAGTGAGGTCTGAGGCTAATTAGAGAGCAAATCTCCACCTAAGGGGCTGTTGCTGCTCAGCCCCAGGCAACCGCTGTCACATCTCCAGGTTGTTCAAGAAAAGTCCAAAGGCCAGAACTTTATGCGCCATCTTCTGACAACATGCTAGCAGCAAATTTCTAAAACCATCTCGTGTGCCAAACAAAATGTGTCTGTAGGCCCGTTCTAGCAGACACCCTCCTCCTGCCAACAACAAGAGGCCGTGAGTGGCAGAGACACGTAGTTTTCAACCGAGGGCAGTTTTGTCCCCCAGGGGACAACTGACAACATCTGGAGACGTTTATGGTTGTCACACTGAGTGGGGAGATGGGGGTTCTGCTGGCATCTAGTGGGTAGAGGCAGGGACATTGCTAAACATCCTCCAATGGACAGGACAGCTCCCCATCACATAGAAAATGATCAAACCCTGATGCAGACCAAACAGAGTCCAAAAGGCTTGGAAGCTACTCTGGGGACCTCCATGGGAGTGGTGGGCTGAGGGTGATAGGAGGCCTGCCCAGCTTCGGGCAGCTGCTCTTTTCTCTATGGCCACAGGACTTCCATGAAGATTTCAACAGAGGAGGATTCCACAGCTAAGAATGCTGGGAAAGCCCAGGTGCAGACAATGAGAGTTGAGACGTGAGCTGGGGGAGCAAGACCACTGGCCTTCGGGTCAGGAGAGGTGGGTCCAAACCCAGCCTCTGGCCCCTGAGTGTCCCTGGACAAGCTGCTGAGCCTGCCCGCCTCAGTCCTAAGAGGACCGTCCCCAACCTCTGGCCTTCCAGGCTTGGCCAGACCCAAACACCCCTGGCCTGGGCGCATCCCCAGGCGGAGGTCCTGAGATTTGGGCACTGCACGGCGCCGGGAGAGAGGAGTTCCTCCACCGTGCTTGTCCTTCCTGCAAAGCCCCGTCCCTGCCGAGCGCTAAAGAGACGCACGGTGACAACCTTCCTCCTAACAGGCAGCACAGGGCCTGGGCTGAGGGCTTTGGCAGGCAAAGGGATTGGGCCAGAATGGAACAGAAGTGGTTTATTTCCTTGTATTTCTATTTATGGCAAGTGGGCCCTAATATTCCATTTCTGGTAATGAGACGGAAGTTTCTTTTTCAATTAATGTAGTTAATTTCTAAAAAGTGAGTCACCTTAAAAAAATATTAACTATTCCACAGGTAGGAGGATGAATGAGGTTTGGGAGAGGCAGCCCTACGGAGAGTGTTACATAAATATTACAGCTCTTTAGTTTCGAGAATGACAAGTTCATACCTGGGGGGAAAATCCAGGGAGGCTCTCCAACTGTGGAGGGTTTCCATGCAAGCAAAGGAGTCAATGCTTTGTTTGGTAGTCAGCAAGGAGATTCCTGGGCAGATAAACTTGTGCAAAACTTTCTGCCCAGACAAAACTTGGGGGCAGAGGGACTTCTGAACTTTTCCTGTGCCAGGGGTCCAGGGGTGGTGGCCAGGCCTGGCTGTGTGCACGTGAAAGGGCTTTCCTCACCCCGTGCTGATTCCTTCATCCACCCTGACATCACCTTTCTTACTGTCTGGGGGTGACACGGATCACAGCGAAGCCTCGGGTAGGTTCATGAGGTGAAAGGCAGAAAAGCCAGAAGAGAAGAGGCTGCCATAAACCAGGGGGTGAGGGTGTAGTGGGAATGGAATGAAAGGACTGTGAGAGGCGGGGAGAGAGAAGTAATGGCATTAACTAAGCACCCACTTTGTGCCAGACACTGCTGCCCATGCCCGACCTCACTTAATCCTTACGATGGGATAGGTTTTGCTACCATCATCCCCATTTTAGGGATAAAGAGCTAGAGACTCAGAGGTTAGCTAAGATCTCAACTGGTGCTACGAGCCAGGACTTGTCCCAGTTCCTCCACTGCAGGGTAGGGAAGACAATGCATGAGACAGACATGGAGAAGAATCAAAGGGACTCAGAAACTAATCAGATTAATGGCCAAGGAAGAGGGCAGACGCTGGACTGCTTGAAACCTCCTTGAGGTTTCCCAACACCTACAATAAGACCACAACCCCTACCTCCCTGACCCCATCTCCTACCACCCCCACCCCATCCCAGGCACACCAGCCCCTCACTGCCTTTGAATGCAGTAAGCACGCTCTCACCTCAGGGCCCTTGCACTTGCTGTCCCCTTGATCCTCCCGTGACTGGGTCCTTCTCAAACGTCACCTCCTCAGAGAGGCCTCCTGCT
Organism: Hyperoodon ampullatus; assembly: GCF_949752795.1. Lineage (NCBI taxonomy): Eukaryota > Metazoa > Chordata > Mammalia > Artiodactyla > Ziphiidae > Hyperoodon > Hyperoodon ampullatus. Next base: position 16,296,800 of record NC_136917.1, read on the forward strand.
GACCATGCACAGAAAGTGGCTTGCCCTGTCCCTAGCCACACCTCTGATTTCATATCCATCATGGTCCTTATCGTTACCTGAATGATGTGTTTCTGTGCTTACTGGCCATCTTCCCCACCAGACTGTAAGCTCATGAGCACGAGGACTGTAACTCTTGTTCACTACTGAATCCCCAGTCCCTAGAACAGGGCCTAGCACACAGCAGGCCATGACAATCTGGTCTCCTTTCATATGGTTCTCCAGCCACAACAACTTTTGTCTGGTCCTTTAGAGGCTTCACTGGCTCATGCCTCAGGGCCTTTGCACTTCCTATTCCCTTTACCTAGAACTTTCCACCTCTGAATTTTCTGCAGGTCTGCCCTGCATCCTTCCTTTGGGGCCTCAGCTAAAAGGTCACCTCACGAGAAAGGCCTTCCCTATCCATCCTATTTAAGGCACCTGTTCCTGACCCTACCCTGGGAACCTCTATCCCATTTCCCAGTTTATTTTTCCTTCACACACTTATCACTTGCTGAAGTCCTCTCATTTACTTCTTCATTTGCTTCCATATCGTCTGCCTCTACCACAAGACTGAGCCTGGTGAGGCCAGGGACCTGGCCGATCTGTATCCTCAGGGCTGGAACTGGGCTGGGCACAAAGAAGGAATTCAACAGACACTTGTTTACATGAATAAATGGAGAACCCTGTGGTCTGACAGGGCTGCAGGCTTAATTCCCCCACGATGACCCAAGCTTCTAGAGATAGGAGCCAGAAGTCCCGGGGTGAATAGGTAACAGATCAAGACATAGGGTTTGCTGTCCCGTCAAAAAGGCTGAGGGCAATGAGGGGTCAGGAACCAATCAGAAGGAGCTTTCAAAATCCTCACAGCCTTCAAAGCAGGACTCCACAGCCACCTTCACTTCTCAGCCAGATTCAGCAGAAAGGAAGAGCTTCAGAGGCAGGAAGATTCCTCCTCTCCTCCCTGCAAGCTACCAATAGCTGGAGAATTGCTTCGGTCAAAAGCAAGCACATCCTTTCATGTGTTTGTTGGCCATCTGTATGTCTTCTTTGGAGAAATGTCTATTTAGGTCTTCCGCCCATTTTTGGATTGGGTTGTTTGTTTTTTTGATATTGAACTGCATGAGCTGCTTGTATATTTTGGAGATTAATCCTTTGTCAGTTGCTTCATTTGCAAATATTTTCTCCCATTCTGAGGATTGTCTTTTTGTCTTGTTTATGGTTTCCTTTGCTGTGCAAAAGGTTTTAAGTTTCATTAGGTCCCATCTGTTTATTTTTGTTTTTATTTCCATTTCTCTAGTAGGTGGGTCCAAAAGGATCTTGCTGTGATTTATGTCATAGAGTGTTCTGCCTATGTTTTAGCTGCATAGCACAGGGAGGTCAGCTTTGTGCTTTGTGACCACCTAGAGGGGTGGGATAGGGAGGGTGGGAGGGAGGCGCAAGAGGGAGGGGATATGGGGATATATGTATACATATAGCTGATTCACTTTCTTATACAGCAGAAACTAACACAACAGTGTAAAGCAATTATACTCCAGTAAAGATGTTTTTAAAAAAAAAAAAAAAAGCAAGGGCAACATCAGCCCCAGGGTATGGTCTGTGGGCTGCAGGTGCCCCACTGCCTTCAGTCTCCCCAGGGCAGGGCTGGCCTCAAAAGGGGAGGGGGTCTGCCTGGACCTCCACACCTTCCCCTGCTCTGGACCAGCCCTGGGGGAGCAAAGGCAGGGTCCTGTCTACCGGAGGAGGGAGACACCAAGACATAGAGGCACTAAAATGTGACTGGTAAGAGAAGAGAAAACTAAGGAGCAGAGAGGAGGAAGAGGAGGTAAGTTCCACCTAGAGGTACCAGGGAAGAATTTAAAAGGTCTCATGGAAGAAGCGATGCTCCTGCTGACTCTGCAGATGACGATGCGGAGGGCCTGCCTGCAAGAAGGCACTAGATGAACAAAGGCCTGGAGGTACCACCCACAAGTAGCTTAGAACAGCTGGAGAAGAGAGGCCTGGGAAGATACTGACAGATGGACTATAATTAGCCTGTGTACCAGCTAACGGGTTTGGAATGTATTCTGGAGAGCTGTGGAAGGGCTTTTCATAGGGCAGTGTGACACGAGTAGGGCCTCTCATCCACAGTCTCTGACATCTGTATGTCTGGGCTTGTGACTAATTCACTGTGTGACTTTGGGTAAATTCCAGACCCTCTCTGGTCTGCAGCTGTCTCATCTTTCAAATGAGATGTTGGCTGCATGACATCCAGCTGTAGCATTCTATGGTTTAGTCAACACTCCTCTGGTGTGGCTCCAGAGGTGTGCCAGAGCCAGCTTTCACTGGCTTGTGAGGACCGATTGTTAAATTTTCAGGAATTTTTGTAAGCTGGTAACAATTGTTTAAAATTGTTACGTTGGGCTTCCCTCATGGTGCAGTGGTTGAGAGTCCGCCTGCCGATGCAGGGGACACGGGTTTGTGCCCCGGTCCGGGAAGATCCCACATGCCGCGGAGCGGCTGGGCCCGTGAGCCATGGCCACTGAGCCTGCGTGTCCGGAGCCTGTGCTCCGCAATGGGAGAGGCCACAGCAGTGAGAGGCCCGCGTACCGCAAAAAAAAAAAAAAAAAAAAAATTGTTATGTAACCTTATTATTTTAAAAATTGAATTAAAAACAACAAAGATGATAAACACTCAAAACTCATCGCTTCCCTAATTATTTAGCACATTGTAGTGCTATCTCTACTCTTAAAGTTATCTACGTCTATCATATCTGTATGGCAGGAATAACTTCATCATGGAGTGTTACTGCATCTCTTCCCAACTCTGTGTCAGTGACCTTTGTTTTAGCTTGAAATTGACCATGGTGGGAATACACCACAGAAACTGGCAGATGCTATAAACCAGGGCTGTTGTTCCCAGAGAGTTTATCGTTAAACATTTACCATCATGTTACTCTGTCTCTGTCTCACTCCCATAAGACGTGTAGGAAAAGAGACCTAACCCTTGAAAAACTTTCCCAGAGGCCAAAATCTGGCTCAGGGCTAGGGGTGGGGGTGGGGGGATGGGATTGTTAGGGGGAGGGGCAGTTATAAACCAAAGGAAATTCATGAGTTCAGCCCAGGGTTTCCCACATTTACTTACTTGGGGGGCCTGGTGTACATCCAGAGCTGCACTGTCTACACTGTCTAATGCAGGAGCCACTAAAAACATGTGGCTATTGAGCACTTGAAATATGGCTACTGTAGAACAACATGTATCATTTTATTCACTTTTAATTACGTTTAAAAACTGGTACTCGATTCTATTATTGGGATACATTTAAGAACGTTGGAACAACCTAGGGATGTGAATCTACTTTTTCACCTGTAAATTTTATGACATCTAAATACAGGTCAAGCATTTCTAATGAAAATTTAGCTCCTGAATTGAGATGTGCTATAAGTGTGCAACACATACTGGATTTGAAGGCTTAGAAGGAAAAAAAGGTAAAATACCTTATTAATAATTTTTACATTGATGACATGTCAGAATGATAATATGTTTTATATACTAGGTTATATAAATTATATTATTTAAATTAATTTCATCAGTTTCTTTTTGCTTTAATGTGGCAATTAGAAAATTTTTAGGGAGCTCCCTGGCAGTCCAGTGGTTAGGACTCCACATTTTCACTGCCAAGGGCCTGGGTTCAATCCCTGATCGGGGAACTAAGATTCCGCAAGCCGAGCAGTGTGGCCAAAAAAAAAAAAATTCTTTTTTAAATTACATATATGGCTCTCATTATATTTCTATTGGATGGTGATGGTTTAGAATATTTGGGGTTGTTTTTTCCCCCACTTGCACCATTTGATATTCAAAAGCAGAAGTGGTCTTAAGAAACCACTAGAAGGATTTTGCAAAGATTACAAATTCTAGAAGAAAATGAGCTAATCTTGTCAGACTGCAGGTAGGGTGGTTTAGTGAGTGACCTCCACCCCATCTGGGGAAAGTCCATCCCTGGCTGCCATGGCTGGGGAAGAGGCCCAGGACACTTGGGCAACAGTTAATTTCTCATCCCAAAGCCCAGCCCCTGAGAGTGGACCCCAGGCCAGGGCTGATTTTGTCAAAGACACCCACGCAGAAAAACTGGCTCCTGGAGCAGCACAGAAGGCCTGGCCTGGCCACAAGATGGGGCCAAGAATCATCACACAGAAGGAAAGAACCAAAAAGTTGGCGCACCTTCAACCTTATATCTCAGAATGAGACTCCTCCCTTCCGCACTTCTCTACATGCTGTCCCTCAGACTGCCTCTCCTTCTCTCATCCCTTGGAAAACTATGCATCCTTCGAGATCCCGTTCAAATGTTCCTTTCTCTGAACGCTTTCCTGACCAAATGACGTTCCCATCTCACAGCCTTGGACTTGTGGCCTAGTCTATTCTTACCACTTCCTGGTCAGGCTCGGTGCTTTCACTCTTACCCCCTCAAACCTGACTTCTTCCTAAAATGCAAAATTTGTGTCTCTCCCTGTGAGACTGCCACTGGGTCCCTATTACCTAAAGCAATAGTTCTCAAACTTCAACAAGCATCAGAGACACCTAGAAGGCTCCTTAAAACAGATGGCTACACAACATTGTAAATCAACTATACTCCAATAAAACGTAAGAAAAAACCGAAAAAACAACAACAAAAAAACACAGATGGCTGGGCCCTATTTTAGAGATTCTGATTCAGCTGGTCTGGGCTGGGACCTAATATTTTGCATTTCAAACAAGGTCCCAAGTGCTACTGTTGATACTACTGGTCCGAGAGGTTGTACTTTGAGAACTACTGATCTATTAAAAGATCAAGTGCAAACTCTTCACCTGGGCATTCAAGGCTCTCCACAGCATCGCCTCCTATGACTGCCCTCATCGTTCACCACGTGCTGCCCCAAACCTAGTCCACCCGTGATCCCAACAGGCCACACCTTTCCCGCCTGCAGACCACTGCCCATGCTGATCCTCCTGCTTGAAACCCTCTGTCCGTCTTGATCCACCCAGTTCCAGGGCCACCGTCCTTGATTTCACAATGTCTAAAACCCAAATCTTCAAAAATGAGGAGATGGCACCTTTAAGGGTCTACAAAGTAACAAATACAGGCTGTAGAGGCAAGTACAAAAGGGGAGGGTGAGAAATGATTTTGGCCAAAGCAGCAGCCCTGTATAAGAAAGTACCAGCCTAAAGTGACAACTTTGGGACAGAAAATTCTGGTGTATCTATTTAAACAACCTCATCACAGTCACTGTCCAGTTACAAATTGTCCTTTTTCTCCATCGGGTTTTCCAGCTTTGCCACTTTCTAGCTGTGTGGCCTGGCAGGGGGGGAACTTACTTAGTATCTTTGTTTCTCGCTTTCATCTATAAGATGAGGATAAAGCAACAACCTCAAAGAATGAAGATTAAATGACATAATGCAAGTAAAATGCACAGCAAAAGCCCCAGCACACAGTAAGCTTTCAATAAATGTTAGCTATTGTTGGTATTATCTTTGGACTTGGGAACTTGATGAACTTGGTATCCAGTCACAAACAGTAATGGGAACAGATACATAAAACATGTTTTTCTTAATGGGTACATAATCAGCAATTCATTGAAGATTGTGTTGATGGATAGCAGGATAGATGGATGGATGGATGGGTGGGTGGGTGTGTGTATGTGTTGTAGGTAGGTGGTTTGATGGAAAAACTCATTTGTATAATATCAAAAGTGGCTCTGGGGATTTCCCTGGGGGCGTAATGGTTAAGAATCCGCTTGCCAGGACTTCCCTGGTGGCACAGTGGTTGAGAATCTGCCTGCCAATGCACGGGACACGGGTTCAATCCCTGGTCCAGGAATACCCAACATGCTGCAGAGCAACTAAGCCCGTGCGCCACAACTATTGGAGCCCGTGCTGTAGAGCCCACGAGCCACAACTATGGAGCCCGTATGCCACAACTTCTGAAGCCCATGCACCTAGAGCCCAAGCCCTGCAACAAGAGAAGCCACCGCAATGAGAAGCCTGTGCACCGCAATGAAGAGTAGCCCCCACTCGCCGCAACTAGAGAAAGCCCACGTGCAGCAACTAAGACCAAACAATGAAGACTCTATGCAGCCATAAATAAATAAATAAATAAATTTATTTTTTAAAAAAAGAATCCACCTGCCAATGCAAAGGACATGGGTTTGAGACCTGGTCCGGGAAGATCCCACATACCGCGGAGCAACTAAGCCCCTGTGCCACAACAACTCAACCTGCGCTCTAGAGCCCGCGAGCCACAACTACTGAACCCACATGCCACAACTACTGAAGCCCATGCTCCGCAACAAGAGAAGCCACTGCAGTGAGAAGCCCGCGCATCACAAAGAGTAGTAGCCACCCTCACCGCAACTAGAGAAAGCCCGCACGCAGCAACGAAGACCCAATGCAGCCAAAAATAAATTAATTAATTAAAAAAAAAAAAAAGTGGCTCTGTGAGACCGGCTTGGCAATAGACACTTAAAATCTTAAAAATTCTCCTAAAGAGATTCTCAGGCAAGAACACAAAAATTCAAAGCTGTCCATCACAGAGTTGCTTATAACAGCAATTAAAATTTTTAAAAAAAGCAACGGCCTAGGGCTTCCCTGGTGGCGCAGTGGTTGAGAGTCCGCCTGCCGATGCAGGGGACACGGGTTCGTGCCCCGGTCCGGGAGGATCCCACATGCCGCGGAGCGGCTGGACCCATGAGCCATGGCTGCTGAGCCTGCGCGTCTGGAGCCTGTGCTCCACAACGGGAGAGGCCACAACAGTGAGAGGCCCGCGTACTGCAAAAAAAAAAAAAAAAAAAAAGCAACGGCCTAAATGCTCAATAGTCAGAAGATGGAATTCTACAGAAAAAGAAAAAATGAAGATGCAGCTGTTTCCCTAAGACGTGAAAAGTTGTTCTTAATATATCTTAAATACAAAGGGTGAAAAGTGAAGTGACTAGTCTGGTGTAAGTGCATCTTTTTTTAATAACTATGAGTGTGTGTATATGTAGAAAAAGTCTAGAAAAATATATTCCAAATGTTATCAGTGGTTATCTTTGGTGTAAAGATTTGGATGGTATTAATCGTCTTTGTTTTTGTTTTTGCTTTTCTGTATACTCTCATTTTCCTCTGATAGCCATATATTTTAAAATTTGTTTAATTTCTTAAAAGAAGCAAAAAATTTTAAAAGGCAGCCCCATGAATCAAGACGGAAGAAATGCATAGGCTCAGCTTCCTGGGCCTCAGCTATGTGACCACGAGCAAGGAGCCTGCCCTCTCTGTGCGTCTGTCCCCTCCCCTTTGGAAAAGGGTGACCAGTCCCCTGCCCGGCTCACCTTCCAAGGTGCCCAGAGACAGTGGATGAGGAAAGGCTTTGATATCCACAGCTGACAGTCAGGTGATCGTGGTTTTATTCCCCCCAGTGACATCTAGAAGACTCCCCAAGGAGATGCTCAGAGAAGCAAAAGAAAGCTGGCCTCCATTGCGGGGCAACCAGTTTTAGTGGACAGAGCTCTGGGCGAAGCTGGGGCGCCAAGTTCTCACCCCCCTCGGACACTGGCTTCCTTCATTTCTGTGAAATGAGAGGGATGAACTTTGACAGTGGTTTCTAAACCACTCCTTTGGTTTTCTTAAATAACAGGATCCTTTTCTCAAATGAAACACAGATTTCTCCATTAAGCATCAGTAGCTCTGTTCCTCAAAATCAGGCATTCTGTGCAAAAAGAATCAACTTGGAGGCCATTTCGCATTATTTCAAATGGGAAAAATTATAAAGCATGACGTGTCAACTCAAGACTCCCCATTAATTTCCTAAAATGTAACTAACACATAGTAACACTCTCCCTGTACATGATAAACTATCGTGATAGGAGGTCCAATGCTTAAAACATACCCTCTTGGGAATCCCCTGGTGGTCCAGTGGTTAAGACTGGGCACTTTCACTGCCATGGGCCCAGGTTTGATCCCTGGTCAGGGAAGTAAGATCCTGCATGCCATACCAAAAAAAAAAAAAAAAAAAAAAAAATCCCCTCCTGACCACCAAATCATTATTAACAACCGGTAACTGTGGTAGCACGAGCCTGGGCCGCTCTCTCGGATCCGGCACATTCCAAGATGCCCAGCCCCCACTGACCCTCGCTCCCTTTGCAAACCGTCTACATGTGATTCAGACAGTCTTCCAATTACATCTAGAATTCATGAGACTTCCTGCACATCATTTCATTACAAATGTTATGCTGAGTTTTAGGAACGTAAGTATGATGTTTTACGGGCTCAACATTGGCTGAACAGGGAGTTTGGAAACATGTACCTTCTAGGAAGTTTGGGTTTTATAAACTGAGAGGCATTAGTACTAGAACATCAATGCGGGAGCCATTCTGCAGGGCAGGCTCTCTGAAAACCAGGGCACCCTGGAATTCCTGCAAGGGTGATGCTGAGTTGGGAAGGTGGGGATTGAAGCTGTATCTGCACTGTGCACCTCAAAATATGAGGCTGCTGATGGAGAGTGGGGGCTATTAAAGGGTTCCCTTTAGTGCTGCCATTGAAAGGCATCCCCTTGGAGCAGCCGCAGCAGTAGTAATAACGATGCCACCACACAAATAATAAAACAGCTCACACGCAGCAAACTCTGACATGTGCCAGCTACTCTTCCAAGCACCCATCATAAATTAGCTCATTGAATCCCAGGAACAAATCAATGAGCTAGGTACTGTTATCATCCCCATTTTACAGATGGGGAAACTGGGCAAGGAGAGGTCAAGAACTTGCCTAGGGTTATCCAAGTAGAGCTGGGATTCGAGGCCAGGCAGCAGAGTTTCAGAGTTCCTTCCCACTCCAAACCACTATCCCTGGCCCCCAAAGTGGGGAGGCTCTGCAGAAAGAGGGGGCAGGGGACCCAGAGCCCCCCAACTTCACCTTGTCCTCGCCCTAGCCCTTGCCCTCAAAGCAGAAGCTGAGAAAGTGCTGAGGCCCTTAGAACCAAGCAGGGTCCAGTGGCACCAGGCCATGGTAGCCAAGGGGGACAGGCGGTGGCACCTTACCCACAGCTTCCAGTCATAGTAGTAGGCTCCCAGGAGCTTCACGATGTAGGGGTGGTCACAAGTGGCTAGGATCTCAATCTCCACGATGTAGTCCTCCAGCTCCTCCTCACTCTTGGTCTCAATTACTTTGGCGGCAGCCAAGGCACCTGTCTCCTTGTTCTTGGCCTGCAAAGTGAAGACACAGAAGGTCAGCAGCCGTGGTCGGCAGGAAGCTGACCCCTGGAGGCCAGCTCAGAGAGGCCCACATGAGTGGGAAACAGAGGTCAGATGTGCAGAGGCGGATAAGAGGCTGAAGTAGGAGGTACGCTGTTCTCAACAATGGCCAGTGCTCGCTCATTATGTCAGCTCAGGAGGGCATGCATGAGAAACAATGTTCTGTGGTTAATAATAAATTATTTTAAGTACAGTACACCCATACTATAGGATAAATAAAAATACAAGAGCAGCACAGATCTAGAAACAACAGCATGGAAAGATTATTTATTGTTCAGTAAAAGATCCAAGTCACTGAACAATAAAAGTGGTGTGATGCTTTTTATATAAAAAATGGAAAACTACTCTTTTATAAATGCTCACACATGAACATAAATGCAGGGAAAACTCTGGAGAGATATAGCCTGACAACAGGCTGGGGAGGAGCCTGAAATGGGGACAGATTCAAAGGACACTTTCACTCTCTCTGAACTGTTTTAAAACTTTAATAGAATGTTTTGTGCATTTGTTTGCATCATTCATCATTTCACATACATTAAAAGTAAAATGAGGGACTTCCCTGGTGACACGTGGTTAAGAATCTGCCGGCCAATGTAGGGGGATGGGTTTGAGCCCTGGCCAGTGAAGATCCCACATGCCGCGGAGCAAATAAGTCCAAGCACCACAACTACTGAAGCCCGCGCGCCTAGAGCCCGTGCTC